>NC_139034.1:12810296-13199572 GCF_964662115.1 Mustela nivalis | reverse complement strand
GACTTTTTTTTTTTTTTTTTTTTTAACTATAAATCATGACCCTGTTGTTTTTGCTTTTTTAAAGGGATAGCTAAACATAATAAAAATTTAGTCATCTCAATAACTTTTTTACTAGGTTCCTGTGATCTGGCAAATACAGTACAACCATGGAAGAATATCTATTTAGTTCATTTTAAATTTTGCTAAACAGCTTGGTTATTAGGGAATATTGTAGTACAAATTACACGGATTTAATAATTATTTAACAAATCTGCTTGCTAGTCAGAAATGTCTTGGTGGGGGTGCCTGGGTGGCTCAGTTGGTTGGGCATCTGCCTTCAGCTCAGCTCATGATCTCAGGGTCCTGGGGACAGGACCTGTGTCTAGGTATCTGCTTAATAGGGAGCCTGCCTGTGCTTGCTGCTCTGCCTACTTGTGCTCTCTATTTCTCTGTCAAATAAATAAATAACATCTTAAGAAAAACAAAAAAAAAGGAATGTCTTGATGCATTTTATGGTGTTCCTTAATTCTGCAGATTGTACCTTTATCATATTCGTGTTTGCAGTGGGCACTCTTAGAATAGCTTTCATTTTGAGAAGTGTTGAGTGTATTTATTTTATTCTAAAAAGGGGAAAGGGAAAGGTGGTCTTTTCTTGTTCAATTAGAATATAATATTAGGGCACCTGGGTGGCTCAGTCAGTCGGTTGGTCCTCTGCCTTTGGCTCAGATCATGATCTCAGGGTCCTGGGATTGAGCCCTGCATCAGGCTCCTTACTCAGTAGGGAGTCTGCTCTTCCCTCTCCTAGAATATAATATTGATCTGGAGGGGCAAAAAAGTAAACTGTTTCAGTAATTTAAGTGTATCGCCCTAGAGGCTTTAATTTTTTCACTGTTAAAACTGCCTTCCATTTGGCTGTGAAACATAATGGGCAGAAGAGTAGAACTGCCAATATTAATCATTATAATAACTACCATTTGAGTGACTACTCTGGCTGTCACTTTGCTAGGAGCTTTAAGCTTTCATTCAGCTGTTAATTATGACAGTAATCCCATGAGGTCACCACTTTGCATTTAAGAAACTGGAGTTCAGAAAGTTTCAGAGATAATATATACAATTTGGATTAGGGTAAGTGGTTACCTATGGTTGGAAATCATACTTATATGATCTAAAAGCCGTTAGTCTTTACTAAGTTGTTTCTCTGAAAAGATAAAGTTCTGATAGAACCATAATTTTTTCCTTCTTGGTGAAGAGCATTTCATAGATCATTTTTGTTTAAACCATATAGTTGACAAAAGAAGTAGGTTTCACATGTAAAAGGTCATAGTCCTATTCTAGGACTCATAATAAGATGATTTTACAAAAGAAACTTGTTATAATGCAGTTGAATGATTTTACAGAAATCATGGTTTTAATTCTAAAACATGAGAGAAGCTGATTGCTGACTTAGAAGTGAGATTACCCAGTATTTGTCTTTGTCTGACTTCACTTAGCATAATACCCTCAGGGTTCATCCATGTTGTTGCAAATAGCAAGATTCCATTTTTATGGCTGAATAGTATTCGTGTGTGTGTGCATGTACACACATTTTCTTTATCCATCATTCTTCAGTGAATACTTAGATTATTTCCATACCTTGGCTATCATAAACAATACTGCAGTGAACATGAGTGCATATATATTTATGAGTTAGTGTTTTCATTTTCTTCAGATAAATACCCAGAGGTAGAATTACTGAATCATACAGTATTTCTATGTTTAATTTTTTTTTCTATGTTTAATTTTTGAGGAACCTTCATATTGTTTTCCACCATGGCTGCACCAATTTACATTGCCACCAAGAGTGCACAGGGTCCCTTTTCTCCACATTCTTGCCAATACTTGTTATTTCTTATTTTCTTGATACTAGCCATTCCAGCAGGTGTAAAGTAATATCTCTTTGTGTTTTTAATTTGCATTTCCCCAATGATTAGTGATGTTGAGCATCTTTTCATGTGTCTGTGGCTATCTATATGTCATCTTTGGAACAATTTCTATTCAGATCTTCTGCCTGTTTTTAAATTGGATTGTTTGGGGTTTTTTGCTATTGAGTTGTTAAGAGTTCTTTGTATAATTTTAGATATTAACTGCTTATCAGATACATGATTTACAAATATTTTCTCCTATTCCATCAGTTATGTTTTCATTCTGTTGGTGGTTTCTTTTGCTGTACAGAAACTTTTTAGTTTGATATAATCCCACTTGTTTAATTTTGCTTTTGTTACCATTACTTTTAGTGTCAGATCCAAAAAATCATCACCAAGACAAATGTCAGGAGCTTATCCCCTTGTTTTCTTCTAAGAGTTGTAGAATTTCAGACCTTATGTTCCAGTCTTTAATTCATTTTGAGTTAATTTTTGTGTATGCTGTAAGACAGAGGTTCGTTTGCATTCTTTCACATTTGGCTGTCTATAGTTTTTCAAACAGCATTTATTGAAGAGTCTGTCTTTTCTCCATTATGTATATACTTGGCTTCTTTGTTGTAAAGTAATTGACCATATATGCGTGGGTTTTTTCTGGGTGCCATAGTTTGTGGCATTCATCTACGGGTCTCTTTTTATGTCAGTACCGTACTGTTATGATTACTGTAGCCTTGTAATATAGCTTAAAATCAGGAAGTATGGTGCGTCCAGCTTTTTCTTCTTTCTCAAGATTGCTCTGGCTATTCAGAATTTTTTGTGGTTACAAATTTTAGGAAAATTTGTTCTATTTCTGTGAAAAAATAGGCACTAGAATTTCAATAGGGATTACATTGAATCTGTATGTTGGTTTGAATCGTATGGTTATTTTCACAATATTCTTCTAATCTAAAGCATTGAGTATTTTTTCATTTATTTGTGTGTTTCATCAATTTCTATAGTTTTATCTGGACTTTCACTTTCTTGGTTGAATTTATTCCTAGGTATTTTATTTTTCTGATACTGTTATAAATGGGATTGTTTTCTTAATGTCTCCATGATAGTTCATTATTAATATATACAGATTTTTGTGCATGATTTTATATCCTGTCACTTTACCGATTTTGCTTATTCTAACAGTTTTCTGGTGGAGTCTTTTTTTTTTTTAAGATTTCATTTATTTACTTGACAGAGAGAAATCACAAGTAGATGGAGAGGCAGGCAGAGAGAGAGAGAGAGAGGGAAGCAGGCTCCCCGCTGAGCAGAGAGCCCGATGCGGGCCACGGTCCCAGGACCCTGAGATCATGACCCGAGCTGAAGGCAGCGGCCTAACCCACTGAGCCACCCAGGCGCCCTTCTGGTGGAGTCTTTAAGGTTCTATATATAAAATACCATGTCATCTGCATTTAGTGATAGTTTTACTTCTTCACTTCCAATTTAAGTGCCTTTTTTTTTCTCTTCCCTAATTGCTCTCGCCAGGACTTCAATACTCTGTTGGTTAAAAGTGTCAAGAATGGGCATCTTCGTTTTGTTCCTGATTTTAGAGGAAAAAGCTTTCAGCTTTTCATTGTTGAATGTGATGTTAGCAACGGACTTGTCATGTCTGGCCTTTATTACGTGGAAGGTACATTCTTTCTGTATTGCCTTTGTTGAGAGCTTTTACCATAAATGGATATTGAACTTTGTCACATGGGATTTCTGTCACATGATCATCTCTGTTGAGATGATCAGGTCATCTTTACCTTTCATTCTGTTTATATGGTTTATCACATCGATTGGTTTGTGGAGTTGAACCATCCTGACATACCTGAAATGAATCCCATTTGATCATGATCTATAATTTTTTAACATGCTATTTAATTAGGTTTGCTAATGTTTTGCTGAGGATTTTTGCATCCATGTTTATTGGAGTGTTGTCCTCTAATTTTTTCTTGTGGTGTGCTTGTCTGGTTTTGGTATCATGGTAATACCATCATCATAAACTGAGTTTGGAATTGTTCTGTCCTCTTCTATTTTTTGGAAGAGTTGAGGAATTGGTATTAATTTTTCTTCAAACGTTCAGTAGAATTTACCAGTGATACCATCTTGTCCTGGACTTTTGTTTTTTGGGGGAGATAATAATTGCTTCTTCGCAGAGATTGGCACCTAAAAAGTAGAGTTACCTTGATTTTGGTAATGAGCTATCAGTAAAAGGACTCTGATTTTATTTTATCAAATCTTATTTGTAATGATGGTTACTTAGTGAGATGTTTACCTGCATGGTTTGTGTATTTATTTTGTATGATGCTTTCGGACAAGGAATTGTATACACACACCCCGACACACACACATACCCCGACACACACACATCTCCACAGTTTAGGTGCAAGCATAAGAAAATAGGTTACTATGAAGAAGAGTAACATTGTCATAGCTTAAATGTTCTTAGTGATTGTTGAAGTGTTAGGTTTTCTTTTTCTTTTTTAAAACAGTTTTATTTGTGGAATAACTATTATTATTAAAATATTTAAATGGTAGAATAGTAGATAGAAATTTAGAAAATCTGGAAAACAGGCAAGCAAGAGTAAGAAAAATATGTATTCCCTTCTACCAGGTATATACCTGTTTGTTCTTGTCCCCATTGATAATTGTTGGAGAGTTTTCCTAATCTATAGTGAAACTTACAGTGGATTAATAATCATTTTTGATACTCTCCAAGGACGTCCCCTAATTCTTCCTTACCCACTTGTTTCTTAATCTTTACCCAGTTTCCTTGAAATTGCCTCAGCCTATATAGTAAAGGTTTCATTTAAAGTTAGAGAGATACTTTCCTTCATTTTCAGCACTATCATACCCATACCTTTTGTAGCCATATGGGTGACAGCTGTTGAAATGAAGTGCAGACAGACCAAAGTTGAGGAAACAACTCGTTTTGTGGAACACATTCAGTTTCGGGTGGCTCTATAGAGTAGTAGTAGTCATTAGCTGAATAGCATTTGCAGCGTGTGTGCACTTGACTTAGCCCATGCACGACTCCCCTGGCTCTGCTTGCTCTCCTTGCTGGTACCACAGCACAGCATGCCAAAAATAGTTAATTGTGTGCTGTGGGGTTTTTTCCTTTTTATATAAATATCTATGTTTTCAGCAAGGAAAACATTTTAGAAAACATAAGAGAAACAAAACTGTGCTTTGCAGAGTGGTATTAATAAGATATATGTGTATTAAAATTACAGTTGGACATCTAGTTTCTGGTGGAAGGATACTTGAGGATCCTTTTCTTTCACTGAACGAAAGCTTATTTATCACTCTATGTTATAGTGACATTGGGCTACTTCGGAAGCATTTCTTAAAACTTTGTGCCCCGCTGCTGGCATTTGTGTAGGAGGAAAATCAAAAAGAGCTGTGTAGGCCCTGGCTGCTGCTAGGCATATATGTGCAGGTACAAGTACGTGAAAAGAGAGATCTGGCCATTTCTGATGCTGGTTGCCTGTTCAAGCACTGCTAGTGGATTCCACAAGCTGCTCTTGTTAGTATTTGTAATCGGCAGATGGCAGTTTACTGACCGGGATAATCACGGGCTGAGTTCTCTAATGGCATCACTTACGTAGGCATGCCCGATGGGAAATGCTCCTAATATATCCAAGTAATGATTTACTCTTGCTTCTAGGATAGCCATGCAGCTCTTACAAGCTAATTCAGAATATGTAATTGTACCAAGGTGTGTTTTTGTTTGTATTTTAAAGGGTGGCATCAGATGCTGCTCTTGTCCCCCTAGAACTGAATTGAAAGACGTTAACTACAGTTCCAAAATGGAATTTGTTGGGAAAGGTGAAGACATTCTTTTAGTAATAGAAAATAGGAGTTAGGTTTTAAAAGGAGACTTCCACAGTATTCTGTTTAACAAACGTGTTTCAACTCATATTATTAATCCTGAATTATGGATTGTTAGGTGAACCATGAATTGTTGAAGTTATTAAGTAATAAGAGATGAACAGAAGGAAAAGTTAGTATTTTGACGTCAGTTTCCTAAGTAAAAGTGCTGACATATGACGGCATAATTGTTTCCCAAGGCAACTAAATGGAAGTATATTTTCTAGTGAGTATTCACCCAAAGAGTTAAAAAACATTAATTTGAAAATATATGTAGACCCCTTTGTTTATTACAGTATTATTTACAATGGCCAAATTATGGAAGCAGCTCAAATGTCCATCTAAAGAAGAATGGATAAAGACGATGTGGTATATGTGTTTATGTACACAAACACACACATAAATCTTACTCAACCAAGAAAAAGAACAAAATCTTGTAAAATTCAACAACATGGATGGATCTAGAGGGTATAATGCTAAGTGGAATATGTCTATCAGAGAAAGACAAATATATGATTTCATCCATGTGGAATTAAAGAAACAAAACGGAAGAAAAGACAAACTAAAAAACGAACTCTTAAATATAGAGAACAAACTCAATTACTAAAGGGGAGGTGGGTAGAGGAATGGGTGAAATAGGTGAAGGGAATTAAGAGTATCCTATCACAATGAGCACTAAGTAATGTATAGAATTGTTGAACCATTGTATTGTACACCTAAAGCTAATTTAACACTGTATGTTAACTACTAGAATTAAATAAAATAATTAAATTAATTTTAATTAATTAAAATAAAATATATTAAAGTTAAAATTTATAAAAAGAAGTATACTTTCAATCATGTGATGTCTAGAAAGTGGGAAAAGGTTTATATAAAAATTCTATATAAAATTTATAATATTGTAATTTTTCTTAATATTGTCCTTTATTTTTATGTACCTATCAGTTATTCTTGTGCTATAATAATCTATAAATCATTGCAACTCAGAAGTGTTAACTAATCACCTACAACACAATGGCTAACACTAAAAAGACTGACAGTATCAAATGTTGGCAAGGATATGGAGCAACCACTCATATATTCTTGGTGGGAGCCTAAAATGGTATGACCACTTTGAGAAAGATCTGGCAGTTTGTGTGTGTGTGTGTGTGTGTGTTTAATATTTTATTTATTTATTTATTTATTTGAGACTGTGAGTGGGTGAGAGAGGGAGAGAGAATCTGAAACAGACTTTATGCTGAGCACAGAGATTGACATCGGGGTCTATCCCATTACCAATAGATCATGACCTGAACTAAAACCAAGAGTCAGACGCTTAACTGATGAGCCACCCAGGTGCCCCACTGTGTGTTTATTTATTTAAGATTTTATTTATTTATTTGACAGACAGAGATCACAAGTAGGCAGAGAGGCAGGCAGAGAGAGAGGAGGAAGCAGGCTCCCGGTCATGCAGAGAGCCTGATGTGGGGCTTGGTCCCAGGACCGTGGGATCATGACCTGGGCTGAAGGCAGAGACTTTAACCCACTGAGCCACCCAGGTGTCCCCCCACTGTGTGTTTAAATAAAACCAAGCATAGATGTATCTTGAGTCCCAAGTCTTCCACTCTCAAGTATTTACCCAAACATATGCTCGTAGGAAGATTTGTACAAGAATATTCATAGAAGCTTTTATTCATAATCACCAAAAGCTGTACACAGCCCAGTTGTCCACCAATAAGTAGAATGATAAAGTGGGGGTACTGCTGAGGGATGAAAAGAACAGACTGCTAATATATACCCCAACTGGGTGCTGAATAAAAGAAGCCTTACACGAGAGTATGTACTCCATGTTTCCATATAGATGATATTCTAGAATAAGCAAAACTAATCTGTTATGGTAAAAAAAAAAATCAGGGTTGTGGTTAGGAAGGGACATGAGGGAACTTTCTGACGTGATGATTATGTTCCACATCTTAATAGAGGTTTGTGTTACATAGATGTATGCATTGGTTAGAAACTCAATGAATATATACTTTAAAAAATGCACAGATATTAATTTTACCTCTAAAGAAAAAATACAAATATCAAACTTCAGTTAATGATATGCATGCTGTAACATTTAGAAAGAGGCATACTGACTTCTGCATTATACTCCAAGGTACCTAAAAAGCTATGATGGAGGGAAGGATGGGTAGATACGGGATAAAGCAAATACATCAAATGTTAATGGTGTATTTGTAAGATAAAGGCATTCACTGTAAAAAACGTTAAATTTAGAAAATTTTCATAATAAATTGTTGGAAAAATATTAATTGATAATGGAACTTTTTATGGCCTGTTTTTTCATGCATGATTAGTTATATAAACCTTATTTTGTTTCTCTTTGCTTCAGTGATATTTATCTATATTTTTAATTATACTAAGTCATAGCCTTATTTGATGAGTCAGGGTACAGAGAGGTAATTGTAGCTCATTAATACAGTTGTCTTTCTTTGGGATTATTGGCAGTTTTCCTTTTTTTTGAAACAAAATGTAGGGAGCACCTGGGTGTTTCATTTGGTTAAGATTCTGACTCTTGGTTTAGGACTGGTCATGATCTTGGGGTTGTGGGATTGAGACCCACTTTGGGCTCCACGCAGGGCATGGAACCTCCTCTGGATTCTCTTTCTCCCTCTGCCCACCCCCCACCTCTGCCACAAAAAAAAAAAAAAAAAGAAAAGAAGAAAGAAATGGGACTGAGTGGCAATGTCTTTAAATAGATTATTATACATTGTGTGGTTTCTCTGGGAATGTATTGCATGTTGCTTATATAATGCCTTTTTGGTTTTTTCTTTAATTGTCGGGGTAGAGGGAAGGAGTGGTAAGAAGTTTCCCAACTTCAGGCTCATACAGCCTGTGTGTCCAGAGGAAGCAAGAGAGAGAGAGTACCGAGTCCAGTCATCTGACTTTTTTTTTTTTTAAGCCAATTTCAGTCAGATTTTGTCAGTTGCAGCTGGAAGAATCCTATAGAGATGATCATTCAGTTTGTATCTATAAGCAGTGTTGCTTAGGGGTTCTTTATGTAGTGAATGATCCTGCCATTAGGCTTCTGTCTCTATGCATATTTTGCTTGTGTGATGGTTGTCTGCTGGCTAGATTGGAAGTTCTTTGAGGTAAAAGACTGTCTTACTCCTGTTAAATACACTTTCCGTTTTCATATAGATATGTAAACCTAGCCTAAATTGTTTCTCTCCTTTATATATCCTGGGTAATTTATCAGTAATTTTGAATTAATGATTGATTTTTTAAAATTATTGATCTTATCCTGTGTGCTAGTTCGTGTGTTTGGTGCTAAGACTGTAATGCTGAACAGAACATGAGCCCAGCACTCACAGAGCTTCCATTTTGTGGGGGAGACATATAAAATAATCATACAGATAAATAATTACTTTGATAAGTACTAAGAGGGAAACACAGGGGTGTTACAAGACCAGGTAATAGGGGTCTATCCTAGTCTTGGGTGCCACGTGAAACATTTTTTGTTTGTTTGTTTTAGACATCATATTTTAAAAAACAGGGAGTTGGTGCGCCTGGGTGGCTCAGTGGGTTAAAGCCTCTGCCTTTGGCTCAGGTCATGATCCCAGGGATTGAGCCCCACATCATGCTCTCTGCTCCACAGGGAGCCTGCTTCCTCCTCTGTCTCTTTTTGTCTGCCTCTCTGCCTACTTGTGATTTCTCTCTCTCTGTCAAATAAATAAAATCTTAAAAAAAAAAAAAAAAAACCAAAACCAAAACAAAACAACAACAAAAAAACAAGAAGTTCTCTAGGAGAGGATAGTGGGAAAGAGTATTGCATACTACAGGCAGATGGAACATTTGCAAATTCCTTGCGCCAAAACAGGGCATGACACTTTAAAGGAACAAATAGAGAATCTGTGGAATAGAGAAGTGAAATCCATGAGGACTGTGCTAAGAAATAAAAGCTGGAGAGTGAAGTCCAGAGCAGAATTATGCAGAGAATAATGGGTAGGCCTTTATACTGGGTTAGGTGTGGGAGGTAAGGGAGAGGGCAGTATCAAAAGTCCCTTTGCGTTTCTGGCTTAAGTGCCTATATGGTGAGCCCATTCTCCAGTGGAGGACCAAATTTTGGTGGAAATGATTGTGGGTTTGATTCTGGGTCTGTTATGGTGTCTTTGAAACAACCAGGTATGTATTTTGTTATCATGCTGTGAAGGATGTCACCTCCCCCAGATACTTTTCCTTTTGTGGCTCTTTATCTTATAGGTATAATATAATGTGGGAGTCTCTTCAGTCCTTACCTGCCTGCTAATCATTCCTGCTCTATACAGCTAGCATCTTAATTCAAGTTTTCTTTTTTCTCTCAGACTACTCTCATGATTTTTTTTTTAACAGGACTCCCTCCATTCTTTCAGACTTCCCCTTAATTCTTGCTTCACAATATATCCAGAATAAGTGTTTGAAATTACAGATCTCATCTCATCATTGTCCTTCTTAGAACCCTTCAATACCTTCTTTTTGTTTATAGAACAAACATCCAAGTCCTTAACATTGTTCCCAGCACCTTGTGGATTACTCGTACCCCTGCAGATTTCCCAGGTTTTTCCTCATGCTCTCTAAGGACTTTTCAGTTGACCTTCCTCACATATCAGCTAAAACATCACATTCTCGGGGAAGCCTTACCTTGAACTTCCTTGTTGGGCACCTCTAAAGATAGATCTTGTATTTTTATTGTTTTATATATATTTGTGACACTGGCTAATTAAGACCTTTGTACTAGATTAAGATCTGTGAGGGCAAGGACTGTCTGTTTAGCTCTCCACAGTAACCCTCTCCCCACCACAGTGCCTGGCATGCAGCCTATGACTAGCAAATGTTTGTTGAATGAATCATGAACTTTCTAGTGCTTAATTTATGTACCTGTTATGTGCCATGTTAGTTAACTGATAGGGAAAAACAACGTAATGTGTTTTGCTTTTTAAAATACATTATGTTTTACTCTTAGGTTTTCTTAATTTGGACTGTTCCCATGGAAACAGCAACCAAGGCTGTTGGGGTTACTATAATACTCTGTAGGTGATATTTGCTGCTGCCATTGTTAACCAAGACACAAAAATTTGAATTTTTAGATGGAGGTGTATTGGGTTTGAGAACCAAAGTTTAAAAATTTAATTTGAGGGAGAGTTGTTAAATATTCACTTTTCCAGTACTCTTTTGAAGGTCTTCCTTTCCATTAAAATAGTTTGCTGCAGAGCTCTAGGAGTTGGGAAAGCATGAATGCTGTTCTGTTTCTCCTAGATAACTCTGTTGTTTGTTTTCATTCTACTGTCTATCACTTACTGATTTTCTTTCTTAATGAATGCTTTGTTAATAAGTAATACTAATGACCTTTACATAGTTGGAACATAATTATATTGTCTGTAACATAAGTGAACTTCTCTTACTAGGCATCGTAAGTTAGGATTGTTGGGGTGCCTGGGTGGCTCAGTCAGTTAAATGTCCACCTTGGACTCAGGGCCTGATCCCAGGATCCTGGAATTAGGACCTGAGCTGGGCTCCCTGCTCAGCAGGGAGTCTGTTTCTCCCTCTCACTCTGCCCCTCTGCCCACTTGTGCATGCTCTCTCTCTCAAATAAATAAAATCTTTGAAAAAAAAAATTAAAATAACATGAAGTTTCCTTTAATACCTTAAAGGCCCAGAGGAGAGCTGCAAGCATAGTTAAAGCATTTCTTTTTTTTTTTTTTTTTAAGATTTTATTTATTTATTTGACAGAGAGAAATTACAAGTACACTGAGAGGCAGGCAGAGAGAGTGAGAAGGAAGCAGGCTCCCTGCTGAGCAGAGAGCCCGATGCGGGACTCGATCCCAGGACCCTGAGATCACGACCTGAGCCGAAGGCAGCGGTTTAACCCACTGAGCCACCCAGGCGCCCTTAAAGCATTTCTTTATACACCCTTTCATAGATGAAGGTTGCAGTCAGAACTTTGTAAAAATTTTATGCCCCATGGCAAATATGAGTAAATGTTTTCCAAGAAACTTTTAGAGATTGAGGAACATCTCAAAAATTGAGATGCTGTATAGTTTTATGTTGATTTTGATACTGAATGCAGAAGCAAAAAGTTATTTGGATTTTGTGAGTTAAAAATGAATGTTGATTTTGAAGGCCCCATTTTATCGTAGTAAATATAAAAATGAAAATACAAATTTGTGGGAAATTCCCTTGAAACTGAAAATACAAGGCCTCCCTAGTATTTTGGCCCTTAAATACAAATAGCAATATCTGTTTTCTTCTGGAAGTTAGCCTCTACGATGCTAACTAACAACAGAAAATAAATAATTTCCCTCCGGGTCTATCATCCATTTATTTATATGAACATATATGAGTTTGTGCATATTTTGGCTTGTAGAACCTCTGCATATTTACTTTAAGTATATGTACTTAAAAAATTATGGGTTTGGAATAAGATTGCCTGATTTGAATCAGGCAACTAGTAACTGACTGAATCATGTTCAATCAGTTACTAGCTTTGGCATCTTGGGCAAGTTACCTAATGTTTCTTACTTTCAGCTTCCTCATCTGAAAAATGAGGTTGCTGCTGCTAACCATATCAAACTCATGGGATTAAATCTGTTAATTCCCCATCTCAGTTAATAGCATGCCTGATATATAGTAAGCCCTCAGTAAATATCGGCTATTATAACTCTCTCCTCAGTCATTCCTTTTTTATGTTAAAATTGCTCTCATGAGTTAAAACCCGTTTAATTTACACTGTCTCTTCATGGCATCAGTCATGTGGCTGTTGTCTAACAACAAAATTCCCAATATTTTGTCCCCTCCTCATGGTCTTGTTGTTTTCGCTTGTTCTTATTTTAGTTGCCTGCATCTCAAATCTTTTTCTGGCTACACTGTGTTTTTCCTTAGCTTACTGGGCATCAGTATTTCAGACAGGGTGGGCCATAGGTATTGACCATAGCTGTGTTTTACTTTTAAACAGTGACGAGACTTCCTTCCTCCAAACTACCCACCCTCCCTGTCCCGTGCTGTGCTGGAAGGATTGAGCTGGAAGAAGCTTTGCTGGTTGTTTAGCCCAGTGCCTTTGTGCTGCAAAGCAGAAGGTTAGAGTCTGAGACTACAGCTCTTCCAGATGATGGACATTTTTTTGTAAATCTTGCAAGATATTTTATTTCTCCACAGAGGATAAATCACAGAGTACAATAATAAATGGGTTACTAAATTTGGGCTTTAGAAAATATCAGGAAATTCTTATATTTATGATTGAGAAGCTAATCTTGAATTATAAGGTATGTAGTTGTATTTTGTTGGGAAATGTGAGGAAAATTCATGTGTAGCTCTCTTTTCTTCCATATATCTGTGCTGGTTTTGATATGCTGACCCCTCGCCCTCTTGTTTCTCTCTTTATTATTTGAACATCCTGCAGTGTTGCTCAAATCCACCCCTCATTTGGTTGTTCCTACTCATTACATTCGTTCAAGTTCTCATTACCATTTATCTTTACCATTGCAGGAACTTTCTGTTTTGCCTTCCTGCATTATTGCCATACCTCCTAACCTGTACCAAATCTGCTGCCATAGGTAATCCTATCCCCCCGCATGCAGACCTATTCACATCATTTTCCTCTAGCTATAATCTATCTAGTGATAGAGAGCTGTACTATTGATAATGGAAAAAACAGGAAGGCTGATGGATGCCTGATCATTTTTGAGGGGGAAAAATGCATATTTTGTTAGGGGAGGAAGGTCTGAATTCCTCTGTTAGAGACTCTCATGCCAGCAGGTTAAACTCTACAAAGAGGCATCTCTCCATGCCTTATAGTACTGGGAGTATGGGAAAATCTCCTTGTTAAGTCTGGTCCACTCAGATATCTTTCTTTGGCAGTATCTTAAATTAATTAAAGATTTGTTCCTTTAATATTTCATTTTGTCTTCCGTTATATACAAATGTCCTTAGAATAGGGTAGTATATTAATTTTCATAAATCTTACATAAACCAGTTTATTGAGATTTATTTCCTTAGATTTTGTTTAAGAAAGAAAAGGCAGGTAAGGGTAGAGAATGTAATACTGAAATATGAGAAAGGAAAGGACATAGATGAGGAGAGAAAAGATGAAGAAAATAAAATTTATGACCTAGCATTGATCTAAGGGCTGGCCTCATCTTTAACTTTAACATCCTTTCAGTGGGCTCATTCCTTTTCCCCATCTTTTCTATGAGAATTTGTTTTTAGAAATAAAGTTCATCTAGTTAAATAATGAATCTGTAAATTCTGTGAACTGGATACTTCAGTAGTCATGTAGATTAAAAGTCATCCTCACAATTCATAAGTACAAATAATTATATGTCATATTTGATTGGAAATATTTCTGATACTTTTATTTATTTTTTAATATAAATAAAATAACTATTATAAAATAAGATTTTATTTATTTATTTGACAGACAGAGATCACAAGTAGGCAGAGAGGCAGGCAGAGAGAGAGAGGAGGAAGCAGGCTCCCTTGCTGAGTGGAGAGCCCAATGCGATGTGGGGCTCCATCCCAGGACTCTGGGATCATGACCTGAGCTGAAGGCAGAGGCTTTAACCCACTGAACCACCCAGGGCCCTGAAAATATTTATTTTTGTGTAATGGATTTCTGGCCTGCTTTATGATTGTTCTCTAAGCCAAAGGATTTCCTTTTATGAGTATTTACCCTACATGTCTATCTGCTTTTTACATTCCAGTGAAGTAAATTAAAATGGAGAATGTACATTGAAAACATTTTATCTGCTGAGAGCCACAAATTCAAAAGAATTTTTCTTTTATTCCAGTTTTGATCAAATTTGTTCTTTTAAAAACTGTTGTTGTAAAAATATATATATACACACAGGTTGAAAATGGTGATATAAATGTATTCAGTTAATAGAGTTGTGGATTAGATACTCAATTTTATTTGCCTGGTTCCCAGCCTAGCACATACTGGGCACTCAGTAAATATTTATGGGGTATAATTTAATACATTAAAGATGCATGTAATTAATGTAATTAAAATTACATTAAAGCCTACAGTATAATATCTATGACCATGAAATTCTAAATCCATTCAGAAGCAATATCCTGACATAATATTTTGAAAGGATGAATAAATTTCTCAAAAGCCATTAATTTCCTTGTTTTCTGTATATTGGTAGAATTATTTAACTCAATAAAATAGGCAACCACCATTTTAACACCTCTACATTTGAAAATCTGCCTCTCGTGCTTAACTGAATCTCTCAGTTTTATATATGTGTGTATTTTATTATTAAGAGTAGTTATAGTCAAAATTACAGGTATCCCTGCTTTTCAAAAATTTGTGTTCTGCCTCTCTGCTTTTTCAAAGGACCTATCTGTTTTCACTAATTGAAAGAAATCCAAAGAGGATTTTTGCTTTTACAAAGGAAGAAAAAAAAAGACCCAAAAGCAAAAATAGCAGCCAGCATTTGTTGTGTGTTGAGCAGAGGCTGTGCACATCCGGATGGGCCACAGCAGCCCCACAGCCCTTCAGGGTGAGCTGAGCTCTGCATCTTGCCATCAAACCACCAAAGCTTTGAATTGTGTCTGTGAGCATCTGTGCTTTGTCTCCATTTATTTTGTGCATCTTTTGGCAAGTTGTGTCCTAAGGTATGAGAAAAGCTTAAGAGATTTTTTGGGTCTGGGAATGCTCAGGAATCTTTCCATATAAATTAATAGTGATTGCTTCTTTGCTTTATGCCATTTCAACTTACAAAAGATTTCATTGGAATGCTCTGCTCTCAGATAGTGGGGGAAACCTGTATTTGAAGAGGATTTGTGGGGAGGGAGCAAATTATGGGTCATTGGATTTCTGGTGGTAAGCAGATTTGGATGGGCACTAAATGAACTAGAATGGTCCAAGAATAGTAGTAGTAGGGGGCTCCAGTTATACCTGAGATATAAAGAAGCTGAAAAGTTAGAGTACAGGATTCTAATCCTGTAAGATTATAGGATTATAGGCAGAGAATAACTGGGTTTACTTGTTTTGAGTTTATCAAAGACTGTTAGATTATTAATCTCTTCATTGGGATGGACAGGGTCAAAATAGGACGACCCCTTGGTCCTTGGGACTTTCTCACAGATAGAATTCTACAGGTTAGTAAGACCTTTTTGTGCAAAAGATTAGATACAACGGAATAAACTCTCTTTGTACTCTTATGAGTGATAGCCTTAAAAATAAAAGTTACTTCAATAGCAAAAATGAGTTTACTTGGGAATAGCAGAAAATTTCGATTTAAGACATGCAAGCCCCACAAAGAGGAGGAATGTTATTTTATGGAGAAGAAGGAGGAAGTTGGGAGGGGTTGTTTTGAACAAAAGTGCCTTTGAGAAAAACAAGAGTTCAGGGTGGTGATAATTTCTCATTGGTTGAGTTGCCAGGGGCAGCTGATTCCTCCTAGGAGATACAATGTCCATCTTTTCCTGTTGGGGCCTGTAATTAATGAGTCTTTCCTGTTAAGGATTCTTCTGTTGCAGTCTGTAATTGATTGTTCTTCCTGTAATTGACTGTTGAGTGGGATGGCTCCTACTTCTAGCCTCCCAGTTCCATTTTGTGAACTTTCCCTTTATTAATTCCCCCAGGTGTTTGGCCGAACTCTGGGCCTCCACAGTTCTTTATCCTGGGAGGCATGGAAGGATAGGTCCTATTCAGATCTCACATACCTGGCTTCACTGGGGTGGCTGTCTCTGAGTGAGTGCATTTACAGAAATAGGGAGCTTCCTGTAATACAAGTTGCTGTTTTTATTTGATCCCCTTTCTCTGGAATCCTCATGATCTAACTACCCCTTTTTAATACTGCCTTGGGATACGTTATTGAAATTTTCACTTTTAAGAAAGTTTAATCTAGACTTTTATATTTAGCATACAGAAAGAAATAATAATGTCAAAGAGATCCTGAAGATCTTTATAGTCTATCCGTGTCCTGCTCCTACCATTGAATGATAGGAACTTGCTAAGAAGCTAGAGACCTGTCCTCACATGCCCCATCCCTATGTAGGTCCCCTTTTCTTTCTTCCCCTTCTTCATTTATCAATTTCCCACACTATTTTGTTAATTTGGAGAGTATGTATTACTTCTTAAATTAACAAATTAACTTGTTTTTTTTTTTTTTAAGATTTTATTTATTTATTTGACAGACAGAGACCACAAGCAGGCAGAGAGGCAGGCAGAGAGAGAGGAGGAAGCCGGCTCCCTGCTCAGCAGAGAGCCTGATGCAGGGCTTGATCCCACGACCCTGGGATCATGACCTGAGCCGAAGGCAGAGGCTTTAACCCACTGAGCCACCCAGGCGCCCCAAACTTGATTTTTATTATACAAGTTGCTAATGGCCGTTTTAGAAAACACAGGTAAACGTAAGAAGAAAGTAGTCACCTGTGATCCCCATCCCAGTTAGTACTGCTTTTAATGTTCTGTATGTTATGTTTTAAGTTAAAGAACACATATATTAAGTCTAATGTAAGTACTTTTTATTTTACCAGTTGGCCAATGATTTATAATTTACTGATATAAGTTAGTATAATATATGGCTTACAAATTTTTAAGTGAATACTTTTAAATGATAAACCTACTTATAAGTGTCTCCCCCACCACCAACCCCTGCCAAAAACGAAAGGCAATTGCCTGGGCAGATGGTAGTTAGAAGATAATAGTGTTTGGGGGAAAATATTTTTAAAATCAGTAATTAACTTATATTAACTCCTTTTTTATCAGAAGTTAATATACTCAGTAATATCTTTTTCATTCCTCCTTTAACTCTGAAATTTGGTATTAGAAGTGTGGGCATTTGTAAATTATATAGTATAAAGACTGACTCATCTATGAGTCTTTTCAATTATTAAGCATGCTACAGCTAATATTGCTAATATTTGAGTAGTTAATAGTATTTCATCTACATTAAAAATAGTATACATATCCTTAAAGTAATTTTACTAAGCCTGACTATAAGTTGTTTTATGATTAAATAATATTTTACGTATCATACGTTTCACTTCCCCACGTACATAATAGGTACATTGCAACACAGCACTTTTCATGTGTATTATTGTACTTCTCCAACTGTTGCAGAAATAAAGTTAGAAAGACACGTTCATCATTCAGAAGGTTAATAAGCATATGTTACTGAGTTGTTTATACCATATGTACTTAATCACAAGAAATGTTGTAAATATAAGGTAGTTGATAACTATCTTATAATTGCTTAATTGTTTATGTGAATTCATTTAAATAAAAAGGAAATATTTTAAAATTTCTGTATTTAAGCAAAAAAACCTAGGAATTAAGGATATTTTTTACATTCCTTAAGCTCTGTTTCCTACTGGTCCAGACACTATAGCCATTCTGTTTTTGTTTTTGTTTTTTTAAGATTTTCTTTCTTTATTTGATAGAGATTACAAGTAGTCAGAGAGGCAGGCAGAGAGAGAGGAGGAAGCAGGTTCCCTGCTGAGGAGAGAGCCCGATGTGGGGCTTGATCCCAGGACCCTGAGACCATGACCTGAGCCAAAGGCAGAGGCTTTAACCCACTGAGCCACCCTGGCGCCCCACTATAGGCATTCTTAAAAGTGAGGAAACATTCTAAGGTGTTATGATTTATATTTAGTACATCAAGAGAAATGATAATAAGCCTCCATAATTGTGGAAAAATTATTGTTCTGCTTTTCTATTTTGTATTAGCTATGCTGAACATCTATCCTAATTATGGTTTTCTTTTCTGAAAGTGTTAAGATTTATGTATGTGTATATGGCGTAGTTCATAGATTATTTCAGATTCAATCAGATGGCTTCTAGAAACAGGATAAGTTTTTATACTGGACTGCTAAGCAATATATATTTTAAACTAGAAAATTATAAGTCCACTCTCTTGATAAAAAAATTTGAGGAAAGAAAGAAACAACAATATAAAATGTTGGAG
Organism: Mustela nivalis; assembly: GCF_964662115.1. Classification (NCBI taxonomy): domain Eukaryota; kingdom Metazoa; phylum Chordata; class Mammalia; order Carnivora; family Mustelidae; genus Mustela; species Mustela nivalis. The sequence continues at coordinate 13,180,878 of NC_139034.1, read as the reverse complement.
TAGAAAATGACTGTCAAATAGTGGCATATTATATGCATGTGTGTATATATATTTTTTGAAATGAAAATATTCCATTTTTTGAAAAAAAAACTTTAAAATTTAGAATTATATATGTAAAATTTAGAATTATATGTATATAATTCTAAGTTTAAGGTTTTTTTTTTTTTTTTTCCCAACAAAACCATTAGATTTTTGTGGATGTATTGCTTAGGACTAAGATATAGAAACCAATAGGAATTGTGAAATTTCTTGTTTCTTAAATTGTCTGTCTTTTAATATTAATAATAAAATCATTGAAATACCTAGAAGTAATTATTGCCACTTTTCAAAATCTTCTCATAATATTTATCTTAAGTTAGAGGCTCTAACAGGACAGAAAATTACAGTATTTAAAAACACATTCAAGAACTGTCAGTCTTTGAGAAATTAAAAAGGAATCTGAACATCCCATATTTAAGAATAGGTATTCTACAAAACAGTGTTCCAGAAGTAACCCTATTCTGTAGTATGACTTGATTCTTTTTTTCATTTCATAATTCCTCTCCCTAGATTATAGTTGAAAATTGTACATCTCATAGGTAAGTAAGTTTAGTTTAGTTTAAATCTGTTTTAAATCTCAGATTAAAATCTCAGAATCTCAGATTTTAGTTTAAATCTCATAGGTAAGTATGTTTTTTTTAAAGATTTATTTATGTGAGAGAGGGAGTGAGTGGGGGGGGGAGGACAGAGGGAGGGGGGGAGAGTCCCAAGCAGACTTCCTGATGAGCACAGAGCCCCACTAATGCTCCCTAGTCTCAGGACCCTGAGATCACAACCTGAGCTGAAACCAAGATTCTAACGCTTAAGCAGCTCTGCCACACAGGCACCCCTCATAGGTCAAATTTCTAAGTAAAACCTGTTTATGTGTAAAGTGTAAAATGAAGGTAAGCTGAGGAGATGCATTGTGATGCCATTGTGGTGACCGCCGAAGGGATAGACATGTATATGTATTCCAGATAAGATATATGTACATACATATAAAATCCAGAGTGAGAGGCTCACCAAGCAAGTGAAAATCTGCTCCCTTACACCTGATCTGCTTGGCAGTTACATTTCACATGATATCTTAAGATGACATTTTGGTTTATGAGTAAGCCACTTCCACATTTGGATAAAGGGATTTAGTTCACTGGAACCAACCATTCTCCTTTTTTTTCTTTAAAGATTTTATTTATTTATTAGAGAGAGCGAACACGAGGGTGAGGGGGAACTAACCATTCTTGAGGTTTCACATTGGCAAAGCTATAACGCAGCTCTGGTAACTTAATTATGCTGGATCACTATTGAGATCAGCTAGATTTCCTGACCAAATGTACTTCTTTTAACTCCATCGAGGACTCTAATTTAGAATTCATTCATTTTTTTTTTTTTAATTTTATTATTTCACAGAGACAGTGAGAGAGGGATTATAAGCAGGGGGAATGGGAGAGGTAGTGGGAGCAGGGAGTCTGATACGGGCTCCATCTTAGGACCCTGGGGTCATGACCTGATCTGAAGGCAGCCGCTTAATGATTGAGCCACCCAGGCACCTGTAGAATTCATTCTTTAGGAAGAATGGTGAATGGTGAAATACCAGGCATGAAAAAGACTGGCGAGCACTATAACCATTTGTGTCCAATTTGCTTCACAGAAGCCACACACCTTGTGATTTTTTTTCCCCCAAGCCTCACCAAGCCCGGCTCCTGGCTCCAAGTTCCTAATAAGTTTGCGTAAGTGAATGCCCAGCCTAGAGCGGATTAGCAGCAAACTACAAGTTCTCTCTCTCTCTCTCTCTCTCTCTCTGTGGGATCTTTGTCAGTGAGAGAGAGAGAAACAGGTGACAAACATTAAGGGAGGTGGCAGAAAAACTAACAAATTGACTCAGTTGTAATGCTTTAGGTGGAAGAATCATGGATATATAGCATAATTAATCTTTATTTTCTATTTAAGGAGGTAAGTATGGAATAGGGAAGAAGTCTAGGAAATTGGTGGGAAGAGTAAGGGGAGAGTGATGCAGGGTGCAGAGGAATAGCATAGGTGAGAAGAGGAGGAAGTAAGGGAGAAAAAGGAAGAAGAGACTCAGGAAGATATTATCCAAGAAGAGTGACGAACCCGCAATCCCTGGAAACAGAGTGGTATGAGGTCTATGTTCGGAGTGGGGGGGGGGCGGTTGAAGAAGCATCTGGCTAGAACCCGGGGTTTGGAACCTTAGAGGTGGGAATAAGAATCAGGTATATCCTGTTAAGATACCTGGCCTATCTTCTATTAACAGATTTTTTTTCCTATAAGGGGAAATGATAGACTCATAGTCGTTTGTCATGAGATCATCTATTGTCATGGGGAGGTGAAACGAGAAACAAGAGGCAATCAAGAAGTTACAGGAGCCTGATTTAGAACAGAGGCAATGGGAAAATTCCAGTGCTAGAATCCAGAGTTGGCGAGACAAGTGAAAGCAGAGGACTCATTTGTTCATTTTCTCTTTCAGTCTTGAGATTGTTATTAACCACGTGCTGTGTCAGGCACGCTACAAGGTGCTGGGCCTATGCATAATGTAAGACATGCTACCTGGATTTTAAGGGATGCCCAGCAGGGGCGATACATCTAAGCAAGTGAGAGCTCACTCCAGCAGTGAAGGCATAATGAAATAATAATAAAATGGTGGCACAAGGGACAGAGTGAGTGATTTTGTTTGGGTGGATGAGAACCAGCTCTGTAGCAGAGGGTTCCCTTGAGCTGACCATTAAATGGAGAGGGATCTGCAGATCAACAAGGCAGGAGAGGAAATTCCAAGCAGAGGGACTAGCATGCTGAGGTCAGAAAGTTGTAAGTACTTTAGCATAGCCAAAGGGTAGAATGTGTAAAATTGTGTCAGGAAATGAAACTAGAGGAGCCAGATCTGGAAGGTTTAAGTGCCAGGTTGGAGAACTTGGCTTTCCTTTTGTAGAAGCAACTGGGGGCTGCAGAAGAATGTGAAGAAAATAGTATCACTGTTTGGGGGAATCCTAGTGTTGTAAGGTAGCTGGGAGAGGAGGAGCATGCCTGAAAACCCTTTTGGGTGGTGGCTAAAAGAACGGGTGCAGCGCGTAACTGCAGTCTAATTTGGTCTCAGTGGTGGGATGGATGGAGGGTGGAGGACACACAAGCAGCGTGTTCCGGGGGTGGGGGTGTCGGTGGGAACTTGGTGACTGGGTGTGGAAAACGAGGCAGAGAGTTGGAAAGAAACAGGCTTCTCTGGTTCTAGTTATAGGGTGCTGGGAGTCTAGAAGTACCATTAGGAAGTGCTATAATAGGATCCCTTAGAAGGAAATAATGACATGGTTTTTGAACGTAAGTGTGAGTCACATATATGGGAACTGGGACAGTTATCTAATAACTGTTGGGAGAAAAATAAAGGTAGATCTGTACTCATATTACATACTGACCAGAACAATGTGATAATCATTTTATTTAAAACTATACAAATAAAGAAAATACAGCACATCTTTATCATCCTGTTATGGAGGACTAGAATAGTGGAAGCATTTTTAAAGGAACAAATGAATGTATTTAATTACATGAAAATGGACAACTTTTTTATGTCAATGGACATGCAGGCATATAGGATGCCTAGGGGAAAATTATAATCAAAGACTTTTTTTTTTAATCAGCCAAAGAGCAAATTATAACCAAAGGCTTTTTTTAATCAGCCAAAAGAGCTTTTATAACTAATACGTTAACCTCTTGTCAAGAAAAACACTATAATTTAATAGAAATAGAAATGGACCAGGGATATAGAGGTGCTCAGCAGAGAAATAAGTATAATAATCATAGAAAGTTAGTCAAAGAGGTACAACTAAAGGAAAAATTAGATATTACACTTGTATTTTAAATGGTCAGATTTATAAATATTAAAAAGAATCAAAATAACCTCAGAGCAGTTTGGGAGAACTTAGCATGCTTACACATTTCTGGTAGGAATCAAAATTTTATTCACCATTTCAGAGGGCAGATACTGAATGGCAGGGAAGTAAAGCAAGAAGCTGGAACTGAGAAGTGATCATGAGATTTGGCAGTTAGACACTCTGGCCACAACAAAACCAGTCTCAGGCTGATGGAGATGGAAGCCCTTTGGGTAAAGAACTGAAGTTTGCACTGATGGTCTTACATTTCAGATAGACTGGAGGTGAAACGAAGGTGGGAGAAAGGGTAATACGTGCAGTCCCGTCTTTTGTTTTCATTTTTATTTTTATTATTTTTTTAAAGATTTTATTTATTTATTTGACACACAGAGAGAGAGATCACAAGTAGGCAGAGAGGGAGAGAGGAGGAAGCAGGCTTCTGGCTGAGCAGAGAGCCTGTTGCGGGACTCCATCCCAGGACCCAGGGATCACAACCTGAGCTGAAGGCAGAGGCTTTAACCCACGAAGCCACCCAGGCACCCCTGTTTTCATTTTTAAAGCTGTCAAGACATGAGCTTTATGTGGAGGGAAAAGAGAGGTTGAAGAAAGATAAGAAACATGACATAGGCTGTCAAAAGGTATGAGACAGCCCAAGTCGGGGGAGACGGGGATGGGGAATTCGCTTTCAGACGGGGACTGGGAGATCTGTTGCAAGAAGAAGGAATTAAGAATGTATATAAATAAAATAAACTTGAACATGTGTGGTTGAAAAGTGTCATTTTGTTAAAGGGGGTGGGGGGAGTGCTACGACCTCTGATAGTCTCAATTCCTCCTGGAATTCAAGATTTCCCCCTTTCCCCTATGGCATGATTTCTCAAAAGAATTGTCTGTGCTCTAATTCCCCTCTTCCAATTCTCTCTTGAACTCTTCCAGGAAGCGTTTGCTCTCATTCCACCAAAACTCTGTATCAAGGTCACTGGCGAATTTCATGTTGCTAAATCCAAGGCTTATTTCTCAGTCTTAATCTTATTTTACTTGCCTGCAGGATTTAACACAGTCAGTTCTTCCCTCTTCCTTGAAGCACTTTATTTGGTTTCTGCTCACTGTCCTCCTAATTTCGTTCCTACCACAGTGTCCACTCCGCCTCAGCTTGGTCCCTTCTTATCTCACAGATTTTATATTGTTGGACTCTCTCAAGGCTCAGTCCCCTGGCCTCTCTTCTGCTTACTCAGCCACTCTCCTTTGGTGATCTTTTCCAGTCTATACGCTTTTCCTTTCTACACACTGATGCTTCCTAAATTTATATGACCTGCTCAGTCCTCTCCCTTGAGCTGGGCTTGTATAGTTAGCTGCCTGCTCAGGGTCTCTACTTGGAGATCTGATGGTCATTTCAATCTTAAGATGTCCAAGCTTGAGCCGAGCCATGTAACCTCCTCTCTGATACACTTTTGCATCTCAGTTATGTCAATTCTGTTTTTCCAGTTTAAACCAAAAACCTTGGGATCATCCAGGACTTTTTCCCCCCACCATCAGCCCATGCACACATTTTGGTCATCAGCAGATCATATTGGTCTGTCTTCAAAATACATCCAGAACTGAGTCTTCTCTCTAGAGCTCAGACATGTCCACCTGGTTCTTTCAACCGCCTCTCTCACTTAGACTATTTCAGTAGGTTCCTAAGTGCTTGTAGCTTGTAGGTTTGGCCCCTTCACCGTGTTCTCAGCACAACAGCCCACAGTGATCCTGCTAAGGTACTTACTCAGAGTAAAAGCCAGAGTTCTGTAAGCCCTGCAAGATTTAAGTAGCCCCAATTACCGCTCTGACCTGTTTTCTTCTCTCTGCTTTGTTCATTTCTTCCACCCTGGCCTCTTCACTGTTCAGTGAACACACCAGGCACATTCCCTCCTCCGGGCCTTTATACTTATTATTGCACTTGTCTGGAACAGACATTTTTATACCAGGTACCTGTGTGGCTTTCTAGTCACTTTTTGGTTTTAAGTGACGTGTCCCTTGATAGTGAGCCTTTTCCTGATCACCTTACTTACTTAAAAATCTTCCCTTCGCGTACTGCTTTCCCTGTCTTACTTTATTTTTTCTTTCCAGCCATGTAATGTTTTTAGCTTCACAGTAATCCTATATATAAGCAAGAAACCATTGTTACTTTACACACAAGGAAACTTGAGATTTATAGACATTTAAGCGCTGTGCATATCACGATATCGCATTGTTAGTGAAATAGGGGCAGGGCCTGATTTTGAACCCAGGTCTCAAACTCCACGAACTCTAACTCCAGGGGCTCTTTTGATGCTTTTCACTCCCATGGGTAATTGAGACTTAGGAGTTGTAATCATTGAAATTAGAGATTTTTGAAAAGACCTTAAAATTAAGAACTTATCAGTCACTTGGAAACAAATGTTTTCTGTATGTCCTGTGCAAGAAGTTAAAGAATGTTTTCATCCTTTAGAAGAAAACATAATTTAATTTATTAAGATGAGAGCCCTTGCCTTTGAGTGTAATAGAGAGAAGCATTTAAATAATAGCCAGCTGGTAAACATCCGCAATAAAACCGAACCAATGAAAACTGTAGTTCCCTCCCGCCACTCACCCTGCATCTTCTAGGTATATGCAATACTTTGGAATTTGTGACACTCTCTAAGATGATAGAAATTGCCCCAGCTTAGCTGGCTGGTAAGGAGTGCTGCTGGGAAGAGCCCATGTGCTGCCGGAACCTGTCTTTCCTGGAATAAAGTTCTTTCCACAGAGGTCTTTAATTATTGGCAGAGGTTTGTCTGGATACTTTACTGTCTAGACATGTTTAACATTCCATATGGTATGTTTCTTTTTCAAAACAGTTTTATATCAATTCTATTTTTAAATTACTCTAAGGTAACATAATATAGTATGATTTTTAAAAATACAGCTTTAGTATCACTATCTGAACCTATAAGATTTGGGGAGATAATTCAGTTTGGTTTTGGCCTTTATCTCTTTGCATTTAAAATAATTTTTCATCAAAGCATAGTGGTTCAAATTGGAAGACGTAGTGGTAGAAGGACATTTCAGATTGGTTATTTCTCTGCTCACCACAGTTTAACCTCCACTTTGTAGAAATTTAAGATCCTGAAGTTATCGAAAACAATAACAAATTTTGGGACTGACAGGTAAATATGACATATCACTGAGCATTTTATTAGATATGAAAAGACAGAATCATAAGAGTTTTTAGAGCTATATTTAACTCTATGTATGTGTGTGTGTGTGTGTGTGAGAGAGAGAGAGAGCGAGCGAGCGAGAGATCAGTTAGTATCTAGACAAAGCTGATAGTTTATACACAGGAAACCAAGGCATCAGAATATATATGATATACTACGTGCTCGTATATCACGTAGGATAAACATTTGGTGAATGAAAGAATTAATTGCATAGTGACCTAGTTACCCAGCTGGCATAGAGCTTAGAGCCTAAGTTTCATTGCTTCTAGCATTTTTTGCTTAGCTTACTAATTTTCTAGATTATTAAATAAGGTACATGTTACTACAAGTAGCATCTTAAGAATTTCAGAATGGCTTTTCAACATCATAAGAAGGGATAGACAAATATTTAAGTGTGCTGAATTACAGTTTTATGTAAAAAAATGAGAATTGTATGTGTGGAATTGTTGAAAACTGTTCTTTTGTAGTTTTCTTACTGACATGCAATAGGAAGTACGTTTTGATTAAGAATAGAATTTATTTGGGGCACCTGGGTGTCTCAGTAGTTTAAGCATCTGCCTTCAGCTCAGGTCATGATCCCACAGTTGTAGGATCTAGCCCCGCATCGGGCTACGTGCTTCTCCCGCTCCTGCTCCCCTTGCTTTTGTGCTTGTGTGCTCTCTCTCTCTCTGTCAAATAAATAAAATCTTAAAAAAAAAAATTCATTTAAGACCGTCATCTAGCATGCTAAATATTTCTATACAGCTAAATACCCAAGCATGCATCTTCCAGAAGGAAAAAAACTCTGTGGAGAGAGCTTTATTCCAGGAAAGACAGACTCCTCCAGTGCGGGCTCATCTCAGCATTTGACCGTTTTCAGTCTGTCTTTTTTAACAGTAGTGTTAGTTATTAACTGGTACTTCTTGTGAACAAAGCATATCAGATACCTTTAGTGCTCTGTACCAGCTATTCTCAAAGTATGACCCAGGGTCCCTTATTCTCTTCTGGTGGGTCCGCAAGGTCAACACTGTTTTTCCACTAATGCTAAGACGTTATCTGCCTTTCTCACTGTCATTCTATCCTGAGTGCCTAGTGGAGTTTCCAGAGGATACATGTGACCTCACCACAGATTGAAAATGTACAGATTTGAGGCTCAGGTTTGTAAAGGTATAACACAGTGCCCTCTCTTCTCACTATATTCCTTATTTTGGAAAAAGAAATGTTATTTTTTTTCCCATAAAAAACTTTTTCATAAAAATCCTGGTGTGTAATGGGTTTATTGTTTTATTAACAAATGAATATTTAAACAATCCCATTGTCACTTCAGAAACGTTCTCTAAATGGCATAGTGTAGTAAGGAGCCTTTTAGGATTGGCTTTTTTTACTGAGCATAATTCTCTGGAGATTCGTCCAGGTTGTGTGCAGCAATAATTCATTCTTTTTTATTGCTTGAGTATTATTCTACAGTACAGATGTTCCTTGGTTTGTTTACCCACTCACCCACTAAAGGTTGGGTAATTTCTAGTTTGGGGCCATTGCAAATAAAGCTGTAGATATATGTGAGACTTTCACTTCTCTGGAGTAAATATCCAGGAGCGCAGTAGCTGAATTGTATGGTAGTAGCATGCTAGTTTTTTAAGGAACTGCCACAGTTATCCCAAGTGGATAAAGGGATCCTTAGGTGTAAAAGTTTGACACCCAAAGGCATTATCAAAGCTGATGTGTCACATAGACAGTAAGAGAGTATTTCTGTATTGATGTCAGGTAAAAAAAAATTTTTTTTTTCAAAATTCTCAGACTTCTGACGACTAAAAGAAGTTATATCTTATTCTTTGTAATCATAGAGCAGGGTCCAGTATATCGACTGCTTGGCAGTGCCATAAATTGCAAGGTCTTCTCCTATATGTTTATAAAGTGATATTTTTTCACTTTTTTTTCATTTTCATTTCATTTTTTTTATCACTTCAGCACTCTTAACATTTCAGACCCAAGTATGAGCCTGACACAAAAACATTTTTAGTGTGTAATATGTGCCAAGAATGGCGAATACAGACAATAAAGAAGATGCTATCTTCACCCTCAAAGAGCTGAGAAGACAGATTAGCAAGAAGGCAAATGTAGTAATTGTTGAAATGAAGGTATGTGTAAGAGCAGCAAGGGCAAGAGGGAAGGGGGATGTACTCAGGAGTAGGAGTGGGGCTGGGGGGTTCTGCAGAGCAAGTAGAGTTTGAGTAGGAACTTGCCAGGAGGACACTTGAGGAGAGAGTAGCCCGAGACTCTTGAAGTTGATAAGTCAAAGGAGCCCTAGGGATTTCCCATCTAACCGTACTTTGGTGGGAATCTTTAGCTCATGGCCTCTTTTTTTCTGGGCTGGATCTCCAAAGGTAAGGACTGTGAGGACTCTTTCTTTCTGAATTAAAAATAATCTACAGAGGGGCACCTGGATGGCACAGTTGGTTAAGCATCTGACTTGATTTTGGCTCAGGTCATGATCTCAGGGGCTGAGATAGAGCCCGTAGTCAGGCTCCACACTCAGTGGGGCTGGTGGGTTCTACAGAGTAATTTGAATAGGAACTCTCTCTCCCTCTCACCCTCCCTCTGCTCTCTCTCCCCCTCCCCCCTCCCCCTGTTCTCTCTCTCTCATGCATGCTCTCTCTCAAATAGATAAATAAATCTTTAAAAAAAATAACCTCAAGAGAAATGATCTGAATAACATGTAGTTTTGGAGTTTGCAAATTAACTATGAAAAAACCATAGCTATTCCTAAGAGTCTCTGATGCACCAGGGTGTTCTTGTCTCATAAACCAGGAGAGGCAAGCCTCTTATTCCTAACTAGAGTTAGGTAGGAAACAATGTCTTCTCACTTCCTTTCCAGTGTACTGGGGATTTTTCAAGATATTATTTACAATATATTGTAAGAGGCACCTGGGTGGATCAGATGATTAAGCATCTGCCTTGGGCTCAGGTCATGATCTCTGGGTCCTGGGATCCAGCCCTGCGGAGGGCTTCCTGCTCAGCACAGAGTCTGCCCTTGCCTCTCCCTCTGCTTCTGCTCCTGCTATGCTTGCCTGCTTCTCTTTCGCTTTCTCTTTTTCTCTCATGTGAATAAATAAAATCTTTAAAATAATAATAATAAAATGTGTTGTAATATTCTCAGCCAACTTAATAACTTCCATCTCTTTACTCTTCCTGGAATATTAGCTAAACATACTTATGTAGTTTGTGAAGACACATATCATACAATGTATACCTATCTTTATATTATGAAAAATATTTAGGACTTGCTTAATTTGCATTTTGATATTTCAGATTGTGCTCATAGAATATCTGAACTCAAAATTATATCTAAACATGGGCATATCCTCCTATAAACATAGATGTACTTATGGCCGCCTAAATGTAGTAAGAGTGCACAAGTAAATTGTCATCTCTGTGGCCACGCAGCATTCACTGAGCTGCTCTTCTGTGGGAGGTCCAGCTCTTAAGGAGCTCAGTTTAGCGTGAGAAGTAGTATTAGGTGCTGCAGTTAGACTTGCACACTGAGAAGGAATGACGGTGTCCGCCTGGGTTGGGAGTAGAGGGAAGGGGTTCAGGGTTGGAAAGACAGGATCAGGCGTCCTTAGTCCTGACAAAATTCCTACAACTAAGGCTTTCATGAAATACCTCTCCTCTTTCTTGTAATTACTTAATTTGCTCTTGGGTTATTTTGAAGCAAGAAAGAACTAGATTTATCATCCTTATCTCTTACCAAGTAATTATACGTTGTTTGGCATTTCACAAATCATAACATCTGTCTGAACTTCTGTTTATCTTTAATAATGATAATTATAGCTAATACTTACACAGCACCTACGATGTGCTAGGCACTATTTTATACACTCATTTATTATTTTATATGTTCGTTTTTTTCTTTATGTCAGCCCTTTGAAATAGGCACCATGGTTACCCCCATTTTACATTTTACACATGAGGAGGAAACAGAGACATTTAGAAAGGTCACAGAGCTCATTAAGTGGCAGAGCAAAGGTTTGAACCCTCCCAGACTTCCTCCAGAGTATGTGTTCTTCTGTACTTGCGCTGCACAGCCTGGCAGTTCTGCAGTCAGTACACACGAGCACATGCTAGTGAGCTATACAGGGTGATTTTTCACTTAATGTTTGTGTCATGGTAACAGAGGTATCTCGGGGGTGGAAGATAATGCAGTTGTTATTTGGTATTTTAACTGGGAACATGTTATTTTTCCTCATGAAAAGATTTTGTGATAAAGAACTCAAAGTTATTTAGAGATTTAAAAAATAGCTAAAACATAATAGTCAAGAGAAATGCTTTCTTAGTCATTATGTGGGAGGCTTGAATTGCAGTATATTTTCTTGAGGAAAAGAAAAATTAGAATAAACACTATTACAAAGAAAGAAGAGCCAAGGATATGTGAGTTTTCTTGCTGACTGGAATTAGAGTCTGTAGACATTCTGTGTTAAAATACTTTGTCTGGGTTAAATGCTGTTTCTCTCCTTAATCTCACATGCCGTGCACTGAAGTTTGAAAAGTTATGGTGCCCAGAGGGTAAAGAACAAGGCTTGTGGGTTACATTTGCTCTCTTAATGTTGGTACAATAGGAGTTTAGCTCATAGGCTGCACTTGTTATTTTATTTTATTTTATTTTTCAAGATTTAATTAATTAATTTTTTTGACCGGCAGAGATCACAAGGAGGCAGAGAGGCAGGCAGAGAGAGGGAGAGTGAAGCAGGCTCCCTACTGAGCAGAGAACCCGATGCGGGACTTGATCCCAGGACCCCGAGATCATGACCTGAGCCGAAGAAAGCAGCTTAACCCACTGAGCCACCCAGGTGCCCCTCTTGTTATTTTATTAAGTCATTTTTCAAAACAGTGTCTCGAAGGTCAGCCATCCCATTTGAATCCTGGCCACCTGCTCATAAGTCATGGCACCTCTTGTTAACTTTGTTGAAATGTTAATATTGTTTTTCTAATAAATACTCTGGATAAACAAATTGATAAATATGGATGTGTGATGGGAAGAGAATTTTCTCATTGAAACATACGTTGGGAGCATTGACTTGGTGTCTGCCCCTTCCGCTCTTGTGGCTGGAGGCCCAGGTTTGATGATTCCCGCAGCCTGAAGGTGTTGTGCCTCGGATATTTTGACCTGCTGCATACTAGGGGAGCGTGCCAGATGCTCTGAAGCCCTTGAGGCTCCACAGAGGGGCCCTTGTCTGGTTCCATCTGGCCGACACCCTGTCACACCACACAGCAGTGCGCGCTTTTCCCCTTTTGAAAGTATTTCCGACTATAAAGCCAAACTTGAGTTAGATGACCAGTTCTCCTCATCTTTCTCTGTATTCACCTAACAGCCTCCTGTGCAGGGCTTTCTTGGAGTACGCTGAATTTTAAATATTGGGTTTTCTTAATTGTCCTCTCCCTACCTCTCCTGTCTCCTTATTCAATGTAGAGTCATACTAGAGACTGTAAATATTTACTGAAGGGTGACTATAGACAGCTGCTGCGTCTGGAGTTGATTTTTAAGCCCTGGTGCTGCTGGGGAACCTGAGGGCAGCATTCCTTGCTAGAGGTGCATGACCTGGGGGTGGGGGGGTGTGGCTTTGAGAGCCTTCTGTAGTTGGACAGGAGACAGACACACACGCACACACAAACTGCCGTTTTGAGTAAGCAAGAACAGATCAAAGTGTTGAATAATACGAGGTGGAATTATAATTTATAACACATTGTAACAATTTAATTGAATGACAGTGGGCTTTTTCCCTAATGCTATAAAGTAGTACTGCACTTTACGGAGTTTGCACAGATGTTATCTATATATGCTATGTAGTTTATCTTTCTATAATCTGGGCTATAATATTTAAATCATACCTATTTTGAAATCCATTTTTTCCAAACATAGTACAAGGCGAAGGTCATTTTTTTAAATAGACACTGAATTATCCTTGAGACAACATTTCAAAGACACAGCCTTTGGTCTGGCAATGTAAATGCATAAAATGAGAAGCAAAGAACCATGATTGGGATGAAAGATGCAAATGTTTTGCATAATATACCTCAATTTGCATTATTAGCATGCTATGTAGATTAATTGGCTTTAAAAACTACCTTTGAGCAGCGAACTGTTGGAGGATTTCAGTCTGTAAAACGGATTGATTCTCTTAGTCACACCATATGCAGCATCTTTGCTTTTAATCACAAGTTCTTCTTTCACCAAGAATTTGGCAGTGTTGTAGCCAAGTTGTAGCAGGTTTGTAGCAGTTAAGCTTTGCAAGCTTAACCAGCTAGCAAATAAGTTAATTTATTAAGATTTTATGACTAATTCATCACCTGATCTAAATTTTATTTTATTTTTTAACCTAAAAAAGAAGTTAACTAAGTAATATGATATCGATGACTTTTAGCCCCTCTTGACTGATGCTAATTACAGTTGTGGTTTGTTTTGTTTATCTAGAAAAACCTTGATTTTAGTCAGATACATCATTGCTCATCAAAGGAAACCATACGTGAAGTCAAAGTCTAACGTGTGAAGATACAGAAACTGCTTTGGTTGATTCAAAATGGGAACAACAAGTGATGAGATGGTGTCTGTGGAGCAGACCTCCTCCTCCTCCTTCAATCCTCTGTGTTTTGAATGTGGCCAGCAGCACTGGACAAGAGAGAACCATTTATACAATTACCAGAATGAAGTAGATGACGACCTGGTCTGCCATATTTGCCTTCAGCCTCTGTTGCAGCCACTAGACACCCCCTGTGGACACACGTTCTGCTGCAAGTGCCTCAAAAACTTCTTACAGGAGAAGGATTTTTGTCCATTGGACCGGAAAAGACTCCACTTTAAGTTGTGTAAGAAGTCCAGTATTCTAGTTCATAAGCTTCTGGACAAATTATTAGTGTTATGTCCATTTTCTTCAGTGTGCCAAGATGTCATGCAACGCTGTGATCTGGAGGCACATCTTAAAAACAGGTAAGCACAAAATATAAAGGGAAGAGAAGTAAAGTCTAGGGTTTATAAAAAGGTTGGTCAAACCAAAACTTGCTGAAGAGTACCAAGACATCAGTAAGTAAATGGACAAATCAGATACAAGAGATACACAAATAAGTTCTGTGGAACAACATTTTTACATGACAATTTATCAAATACATAGATACAGAAACTACAGTGAAGAAGTACCTACTTACATTTTTGCTGGTATAACATGAAACGATTACATTCATGTGGGCAGCAGGGTGTAGTGATAGACTTTTTTCCAAGGCAGTTTAGCAGTTTGTTTCAAAAAGTAAATGTGAGTATCCTTTGATGTAGCTTATTATCCTAAGGAAATAATCCAAATGAAGGAAAAATTATGTATAACGATGTGTTTACTGCAGCATTGTGCATAGTTCAATAAATCGGAGTTGATCTAATTAAGAGTAGGGAAGGGTTAAAACTACCATAGTACATCAACTCCATGGGATATTATGCAGACAGCACAAACAGTAATTTGGTTGCAACATGGAAATGAGGGTACATTATTTTATTTGCTAGGATCTTATAAAGAATCTGTGTTCAAGGACTAACTAGACTGAATAAGAGCTAGGGGTTCGAAAATTTAAAGCATTCAATGGGGATTTTTATTCTAATAAAGCTTTTTTTTTTTTTTTAAGATTTTATTTATTCATTTGACAGTAGATGGAGAGGCAGGCAGAGAGAGAGAGAGAGGGAAGCAGGCTCCCTGCTGAGCAGAGAGACCGATGCGGGACTTGATCCCAGGACCCTGAGATCATGACCCGAGCCAAAGACAGCGGCTTAACCCACTGAGCCACCCAGGCGCCCCTCTAATAAAGCTTTCTATTAAAAGCTTAAGTAATTTATTGAGCCAATTAGTGAGTTTTATAATTTGACATTAGTGAAAGACTTGGATTTTAGAATTATTTATACCCTTAGGAAAGGTTAGAATATATCTCTATGCCTTATGTATGAAGAATCTTATAATATGACAGAAATAAATGTATTGATTTCTGGATTTCAGAGTTCAACCACTTGTGCAATAGAAAGCTAGGATTGCTGTGAAAAAGTCACAGTACAATATATGGGGTATCATAGAAGTGATGGAGATTATCTAACTTCATCCTCTCCTTTTACAAATCAGGAAACTGAATCACAAAGATTTAGACCTAGTTAATGGTATAGTTAGGCCTAAACTTCTATACTCTTATTTACAATTCTGATACACTGTGCTGACTTGACCACAGGTCCAATCATGTTCCTTACTACTACGTGGTAGTAAGTTTCCTGTAGACATGTGTATATGTAGTCCTTCTATTCCTAAATATCAGTTTTATAAAATGAGGATACTCATTAGAAATAGTTAAGATATATGAGAAAGAACAAGATGTTTTTACCGTGTCAGAAACATGAAGATTTATAGAAAAATTGTTTAGATCTAAGCTGTATTATCTAGTAAGAGCTAAGAAAAAGTGTAGGGTAGATACAGAGACTTGTGAAAGTCCTTATGGCCTTAGGTTTCCTTGTGTCCTTGGTCACCAGCAGGTGTAGGATCTGAGCACGACAGCAGAGACCTTGTAGAAATCGACACCAGACTTTTGAATGTGGTGTTCTGGGTGGGTTCTGCTTTCTGAGGTTGAGGAATATCTTGCCTTATTTCTCTCAGTTGGGCTATTCCTTTTAGGGAATAGTTTTCTTTGACTCTTTTACAAATATCAGTTAGAGGATGTTAGAAGAACTTACAAAGTCTCAGTTCAGTTACCAATTATTTTGAGAGCAGTGAGGTAAACGTTGCACGAATTTTTAGGAATATTCACTTAACTAATATGCCTACAAGAATTTAATGTGTAATTGACGTATCATTAGTATTTTGGATCAAGCAGTTTATGTTGGTGATGTAAAAACTTGGGAACAGCACACTGTCCTTTCATTTGCAGATTGGTAAAGGCTAAGCATTCATGTCCAGTTGCAAGTTGCATTTTCCAAGTAAGCTTGTTAATATTTGAGCTACTCATTTTGTCATTTCCAAAGCTTCTCAGGCCTATATAGTGAACGATACATTGAAAAAGGTGAATGATTTGAAAAGATGAGTGACTGGCTTGATATAAACAGCCAAGAATGGTTATTGACTATGAAAAGTAAAAAGGCAAATTACAAAGTGTAATTTTTCTATCCCATTGGAGTAGATATGGGTGGAACAGCTCGACCTTTCTCTAGTTTTCAGTTAAAAATGGTGATGTTAAGTAGTCTCTGCAAGTGGAGCGCAAATTAGAATCTAATGCTGGCTTGTAATTGTCTTTACTAGTCTTTGAATCCCTTTGCTAAAAACTGATATTCAGCTAACATTTCTTCATTTAAATGGCTAGTCTATATTCTAGTATTGGTTGCTGAGAAACTAGCCACCCCAAATATAGTGACACAAAACAAGCATTTGATTCTGCTCATGCATTCTGTGAGTCAGGAATTCAGACAGGGCACAGCAGGATGACTTGTCCCTGTTATGTGTAATCTGGGCCCCAGCAGGGAAGAACTGAAAGCCAAGGACCAAAACATTTGGAACTAGAGAATCTACTTCCAAGATGGTTTCTTCATTCACATATCTGGCACCCTGGTGGAGAAAACCAGAGGTGCTGGCTCAGCTAGGAGAGCCTACAGGTGGCCTTTCCAGCATGGCACCCTCGGGGTATTTCAAGTTTTTATGTGGCATTCAGTGTGGCAGAAGCTAGATGGCTTTGTATGAACTAATCTTGAAGGCACATATTACCCCTTGTGCTGTCACTCTGTTTGAAGCAGTCCACTCAGATTCAATGGGACAGGGGACCTGGGCTTCACTTTGTGATGGAAGGAGGCCAAACATTTGCAGCCATGTTTTCAAACCAACCCAGACAGGCAACCGAGTGATACCATGAGTCACAGAATATGATTATTCTGACTGTGCCATCTCTGCACACAGTCTCACTCATGTGAAAGAAATTGAGAAGTTCCTTATCAACTCAGAATTTCAGGGGCGCCTGGGTTGCTCAGTTGATTAAGCATCTGCCTTTGGTTCGTGTTTGTGTTCAAACATTCTTGCCAGCATTCTTTTCTTATGTAGAATGTAAAAAGCAGATATCTATCTATCTATCTATCTATCTATTTCCAAATCATTTGAGAGTATGAGTATCCAGAATATATAAAGAATTTTTACAACTCAATGAAAAAGCAAGTAACCCACAATTTTAACTGGGTGAAAAATTTGAATAGATATTTCTCCAAAGAAGATTATTTGAATGGCCAATAAACATGTAAATAAATGCTCAGCATCAGTAGTTGATTTTCATAATGGGTTTTTTTTGGTAAGATGTAAGCATCCTGTATATATTTGGATACTAGAACCTTATTAAATGTATGATTTGCAAATACTTTCTTTTCTTCTGTTGATTGTCCTTTCACTTTCCTATGCTCTTTGAAGGACAGATGGGTTTAATCTCATGAAGTCCAGTTTCCCTGTGTTTTCTTTGTTTGCTTATGCTTTTGGTGTCATGGCCAAGAAATCAAGGCCTAATCCAAGGTCACAAAGATTTATACCTGTTTTCTTCTAAGACGTTTATGGTCTTTGATCCATTTTTAATTAATCGTGATTAGAGAACATGCTATATATAATTCAGTCCTTTAAATTTAATTAAGGCTTTTTTTTTTTTTTTTAATGACCTAGCACATGGTCTGCCCTGGAAAATGCTCCATGTTTACTGAGGAAGAATGTGTTTTATGCTCTTGATGGGCGGAGTGTTCTATAGATGTCCCGTTGGGTCTGGTTGATTCATAGTGTTCTTAAAGTCTTTCCCTGTTCTTCTTTCCCTGTTCTTATCTAGCTATAGGGTTCAATCCATTATTGCAGGTGTGGCATTGAAGTCCTGAACTATTATTGTTGAATTCTTTATTTCTCCTTTAATTCTGTCATTTTTTCCTTTACGGACTTTGCATGTCTTTTGTTACTTACATTTATAATTGTTATAGCTTCTTGATAGATTGAACATTTTCATTGCTGTAAAATGTTGGTTGGTAGAAACTGTTTTTTGTTTGTTTGTTTGTTTGGCAGACAGAGACATTACAAGTAGGCAGGGAGGCAGGCAGAGCAGGAGAGGGGAAAGCAGGCTCCCTGCTGAGCAGAGAGCCTGGTGCAGGGCTCAATCCCAGGACCCTGAGATCATGACCTGAGCCAAAGGCAGAGGCTTAGTCCACTGAGCCACCCACGCACCCCTAAAAACAATTTTTTGTCTCAAAGTCTGTTTTGTCTAAAATTAGTATATCTACTCAGCTGTCTTTAGGTTATTATTTGCATAGTATACCTTTTTTTCTTCTTTTAATTTTGACCTATATGTGTCTATGTATGTGTCTGTTGTAGACACACTTACAGTTGGATCTTTTATTTTTTTAATGCATTCTGCCAATCATTAACTTTTCAGTGGAGTATTTAATTTATATTTAAATATATTTATTATATTATTTATATTTATAAATTTATTATATTTGTTTATATTACTGATCAGGCAGGATTTATGTCTGCCATTTTGCTATTCTGTCATTTTTTTTGTTTCTCTGTTCTTCCATTACTTCCTTCTTTTGTATTTTAATGTATTTTCTAGTATTCCCTTTTAATTCCTTCATCATTTCTGTTTACATATATATTTTTAATTGTTTTCTTGGTGGTGGCCCTGGGATTATAATTAACATCTTAATTTATAACAGTCTAGTTTAGATTAATACAAACTTAATATCACTAGAGTACAGAAACTTAGCTCATAGATAGCTTGCTTCTTCCCGATTTTTTGTGCTGTTGGTGTTATACAAATTACATCTTTATTCATTATATACCCATCAAAAGAATATAATTATTTCTTTTTGCAGTTGTCTTTTAAATCAGATACAATAAAAAAGGAGTCATGAAACCAAAACTACTTTTTTTTTTCAAGATTTTATTTATTTATTTGACAGAGACAGTGAGAGAGGGAACACAAGCAGGGGGAGTGGGAGAGGGAGAAGCAGGCTTCCCGCTGAGCAGCCCCATGTGGGGCTAGATTTGGGAACCTGAGATCATGACCTGAGCCCGAAGGCAGCCGCTTTACAACTGAGCCACCCAGGCGCTCCCCAAAACTACTTGTATGCTTTTATGTTTGTGTAGTTACCCTTACCAGCGCTCATTTCTTCATGTGGATATGAGGTACTAAGTACCTTCCATAGCAGCCTGAAAGACTTCCTTTGGTGTTTTTTTGTAGGGCAGGTCTGATAGCAACAAACTTTTCATATGGGAATGTCTTTGTTTCTCCTGTTTTTGAAGGATGTTTTTTCTGGTTATAGGCTTCTTGGACAGTGTTTGTTTAGCACTTTGTGTTTACCACAGCCTCCTTGCATCCATGGTTTCTAAAGAGAAATCAGTTGTCAGTCTTACTGAGGTTCAGATGTATGTGATATGAGGTATTTTTCTCTTGCTGCTTTCAAGATTCATCAAATTCAGCAAGATTTTGGTTATGTCTTTAGATATTCTTTCTGCCCTCTTCTCTCTCAAAAATGACATATGCCATTTTTGTGGGGTTCCAATTCTCCATATATTAATACTCTTGTTAGTATCTCAGAGGTCCTTGAGAGTGTATCCTTTTTTTTTTAATCCTCATTGTTTTTCTTTTTGTTCCTGAGACTGGGTAATCTCTATTGACAGATCTTCAAGTTCATGGATTCTTTCTTCTGCCTGTTCAAATGTGTTGTGAATTCATTTTATTTATCATACTTTTAAACTCCAGGATTTCTATTTGGTTCTTTACTATAACTTACATTTCTTTATTGACATTTTTATTTGGTGAGACATCATTCATATGTTTTCCTTTAGGAATTTCCTTTAGGAATGATTTTGTATGTTCTTGGAACATATTTGTAATGCCTTATATAAGTCATTGTCTACTAAGATCAATGTCTAGGCTTCTACAGGAATAAGGTTTCTGCTATTTTTTTCCTATATATGGGCCATACTTCCTTGTTTCTTTGTATGTCTCTTAAGTTTGAACTGAATGCTAGACATTTTTAATAAGGTCTCTGAACATAGAGATTTCATCATTTTCTTTGAATAAATGCACTCCAGATTGCTACAGAACTTTGACTAATTTCCAGAGCTCAGAAAGAGTTGGTTCTGATGATTTTTGCCAGAGTCCTCATTCCTTTATGGAAAAGAGGCTTTTCAGACATACTTTGTGTGTGTGTGTGTGTGTGTGTGTGTGTGTGCATTTTTATTGGAATTTTAGTTAAGATATAGTGTAATTTTAATTTCAGGTGTACAATATAGTGATTCGGCACTTCAATACAACACCCTGTGCTTATCGCAAATGCCCTTTCAGTACCCATCACTTATTTATTTTTTATTTAATTTCTAGTTAGTTAACATGTAGTGTAATAATTGGTTTCAGAGTACAATTTAGTGATTCATCACTTACATATAACATCCAGCACTCAACACAGCAAATGCCCTCCTTAATCCTCATCACCCATTTAACCAATCCCCCACTCACCTCTCTCCATCAACCCTCAGTTTGTTCTCTGTCATTAAGTCTCCTGTGTTTCACCTCCTTCTCTTTTTTTTTCCCCTTTCCGTATGTTCCTCTATGTTTTGTTTCTTAAATCCCCTATGAGTGAAATCTTTTAATCTGACACTATTATATCTTAAATCAAATTAGTTCAATGTAATTTTCTTCCTGAAGAGAGCCAGAATAGTGGGAATACAAGTATAACCTTCAGGAGGAAAGGGAAATTTGGCTCTGCTTGCTGTACAAACCTTCTGGCTTTATTTAAGAAATTTAAAAGACACACCAGTATACAGACATACCTCCATAGGGCAGTATAGCCATTCAGCCTATGGCAAGTCACAGTGTCCTTTTTAAGGGGCAGCACCCTGTCTCAGAGCTCCCTTTCTGACCACATTATGTCAATACATGCCTACTCCCATCTAATTAAATGTTACATGCATTTCTTTTTTATTTGTATTCTTTTTTTCCCCCAAAGCATTCATTTAATCATGAAACAGACATGGATACGGTAGAATCAAGAAAAAGAGTGAATCAAAACCTTTTCACTTTTATTAAAAAGATTTTGAAAATGAGATCTTTATAAAATGTCAGTACCTTCTATATGTTATACCATAAACCTCTACTTCTAAGTAGGAGACATAGGCCATTTACAGCAACCATCTTAATGTGTAAAATAATTCTGAATTCTTTCTATAAAAATGTTTGGTGGGGTGCCTAGGTGGCTCAGTGGGTTAAAGCCTCTGTCTTCAGCTCAGGTCATGATCCCAGGGTCCTGGGATCAAGCCCCTCATAGGGCTTTCTGCTCAGTGGGGAGCCTGCTTCCTCCTCTCTCTCTGCCTGCTTCTCTGCCTACTTGTGATCTCCGTCTGTCAAATAAATAAGTAAAATCTTAAAAAAAAATTTAGTTAAAATATGAAACACCTTTGCAACAAAATTGGCAATGTAGCTTAAGTAAGATTTCAGAAGAGTCCCCTGGGAAAAAAAATGGGAATGTTTCCTTTTGCCAGATGAACTCTAAACAGTTCAAGTTAAGATGCCATAAATTAGACAAGGCTAGAAAGGAGCTTCGTGTTACTAGAAAAGAACAGCATGTAATGTGTACTTCTTCCATGTCAAACTGACAACCACGTAAAAACAATGACTTATCATACGTAAGAAAAGTAGAATATGTTCTTCAGAAGGAAATGATATTCTGAGATAATTCTTTTAAGCAAATCTCTTATTGAACTCTTGAATAGCTTCACGGAACATTATCACAGAATGGGCAGAAATCATTTCTATGATGTTAAAGGATTCCTTTATTTTAGATACCCTCCTTAAATAGAAACACACATCAAGTATCAACACTTGTAAAACTGATCCTCTGAATTCTTTACTACCACACAGTTCATGGCTGCATTTGGATGGAAAGGTTTAACTCATGCTAATCTGGACAAGCCCAGGTGGGGAATGATCTGGAGTCTTAGCAGATACTCTTGTCCCTGGGCTCCTGGGTGGGACCCAGGACACTGCTGCACACTGCTGGTGGGACCCACCTGGGTTTTCTGCTTCCTGCTGACACACTGAGTATTGTAATGGTTTCTACAGGCCTTCCAAGTACCACACTTGAATTTCGGTTTCTTTTCTTTTTTTTTTCTTTTGTTTCTTTGTTTTTGTTTTTCCCAATTGCGGATTTTATGTTCACTTCTTTTTAATGTCTTTAACTTTACTTTTTCTCATAGGGAAATCTACATCATGTTTTCACTCTCATTAGAATCAGAATCACCCTCAGATTCTTCACCGGATGCAGAGTCTAGATCAGAGCCATCTGCACTGCCGCCACTGTGGGTCTTCCTCTTTCGTATTGCAGTGTGCACTGCTGCTTTTCTTTCTTTCTTTTTTTTTTTTTTTAAAGATTTTATTTATTTATTTATTTATTTGACAGAAAGAAATCACAAGTAGATGGAGAGGCAGGCAGAGAGAGAGAGAGAGGGAAGCAGGCTCCCTGCTGAGCAGAGAGCCCGATGCGGGACTCGATCCCAGGACCCTGGGATCATGACCTGAGCTGAAGGCAGCGGCTTAACCCACTGAGCCACCCAGGTGCCCCACACTGCTGCTTTTCTTGTCCCTGAAACACCATGAAAATCCCCTTCCTCCAGAATCTTACCCAGATCTAAATAACCACTGGCTCTGCAGCAGTTGGAGCTGTGGGGAGACTTAGTCATTGTTCTGTTTACTGTTGCCCCATTTTCCTTTGCGTTTATCTTGAGCTTCTTCTGCGTTCCATGGTGACATTTCAAGTTGCTTCACTGGTAAATCCAGTGTGACTCTTAAGTCTCCCCAGCAGAGCTTGTCATCCAATGCCATCCTTTTCTAGGGGTTTCTCTTATAGCGGAATGTCTTCATTCTGGAGACTCTTCAGTTTAGGTTTTGATGTTTCTCGTTTTAACTCCTCTGGTAGTGTTCTAGGCTTCTTATTTAAAAGTGCAGTTGCAGAACCAAAACCATCACCACTGTCGGAGTCCTGAAACTATGAGTAATTGACTGTTTGTTATGCCTCGTGGGCCATTGCATGGCCCCCTTCAAGACAGGAAATAGGTAATTTTCAAAGTCTTGTTGACGGCAGTGTGGTTTCAGTGCCCGCTCACAACCAGACACTGGAGCTCTGCTCCCCCTGCCACCAGCCTTCCAGTGATTACCAGCCATCCTGGTTCTATTTATTGTTGATATTTCCTGTACTAGCCTCCTGCTACATTGACCTACCTGCTTGAATGATCCAAGTTATATCCCCAATGCCAGTTGTGGTTTGTGGTGGTGTTGTTAAATGCTCCATTTAAAAAGATGCATTGATTTTGTTGTTTGTGATTTTTGTTTGCTTTTTAATTTTCACTAAGAACTTTCTCATATTCTCTGTGCTTCTGGACACCACTATGTGGAACAAATTCACTTTGCCCTAGAAAAAAAAACTCTGTAAGAATGAATTTAGGAAAGGCGCAGTTGCCTCAGTCAATTAAGTTTTCATCTCTTGGTTTCGGCTCAGGTCCAGATCTCAGGGTCCTGGGATCAGCCCCTCATCGGGCTCCACACTCAGCACAGAAGTCTGCTAAAGATTCTCTTTCCCTCTGTCTCTGCCCCACTCTGTCTGCCCCTCCCCTGCTCTCTCTTTGCTCTCTCTCTCTCTCTCAAATAAATAATCTTAAAGGAAAAAAAAAATGAATGAATTTAGCATGATGTAGTGGAAAGAGCAGATGTATTTGGCATCAGCTCTGAGTTTGTTTGGATTTTGACTTTGCAACTTAATAGCTGTGGGACGTTGCCTTAGTTAAGTGTCAAGTTTCCCATCTGTAAAATAGGGATAACAGAGTGTTTGTGAGGATTCAGTGAAATGTGGTATGTAGAGGTATTTCCACGGTGACTGGCACAGATTAGACACTCAACAAATGAGTCTTCCTTTCTCTTTTAGTTCCAAATGTTTACAGACTGGAGGAACCATGGCTTCGAGCTGTCTGTGGCCAAGAGCTTTTTTCCAGGCCTGCTCTGATTTACTCATTCCCTAACTGTCTTTTAAAACAGTTCTTTTGAGGTATATTTCGCCGACCATACAACTCATCTGTTTTTAAGATGTGCAAGTCAGTGTTATTGAGGATACTCCCTGAAGTCTGCAGGCATCATCACAGTCGAATTTTTAGAACATTTTCAGAGAAGCCCATTCCCATTGCAGCCATGCCCTAGATGCCCAGGTTGTGAATGGTCTGTCCCAATCCTCATTTCCCCTCAAGCCCAGTAAGTTTTAGTGTGCAGTTTTTTTTTTAAATTTTATTTTTATTTATTTGAGAGAGAGACAGTGAGAGAGAGTATGAGCAAGAAGGTCAGAGAGAGAAGCAGACTCCCCATGGGGCTGGGAGCCCGATGTGGGACTTGATCCCGGGACTCCAGGATCATGACCCGAGCCGAAAGCAGTTGTCCAACCAACTGAGCCACCCAGGCTCCCCTAGTGTGCAGTTTTTAATAGAAGGCATACACGCTGTGAACAGAAATGCTTGTACCATAGTCTGGGCTTCTGCCCTCATCACCGAAGGTGTTCTCTCTGAGGTTACCATGACCTTTTAACTGCCAAAGCAAAGTAATGCTTTTTGGGTCTTATCTCATTGGCCTCTTTCATGGTATTTGCACTACTGGTCATTTTTTCTTTGTTGACACTCTTGCCTCCCTTGTGTAGTTTGAAGTCTTTCTCTCATCGTCTTCTCCTGGCTAGTTGTTCTGTCTCTGTGTGCACAGCTGCCCATCTGTTTAAAGGTGGGTGTTGCGCAGTCCTCTGTAACCTTCCTGAGTGCTGGATGAATGCGTTCTTCCATATTTCTCTGTGATATCGCATGAAATACCTGTCTTTAGTCCCTCTTAGCAATTTGCTGTCCCATTGGGATGTAAGGATACCTGGTTCTTTACTTTAACAACTTCAGGGTTCCAGTTTTAAATTTATTCTTGGATAAGATAAGAGGGGCTTTACAGTTACTTAGTTTGTAGGATTTTGTCGTTGTTAGCTAGGCTCTTTCCCAGCTGTGCACATTCTGCTTATGTTTCCTTCCCACTTCCTGTTCCTAGTCTGTTTCTCCATCAAAGACTGGCTGTTACGCACATGGATACCAGTGTGTGATATGCATTTGGGGAATACCTATATTTTTAGTCTCAAGTATGTTTTTATGATCCGGTTTTTGTCACCAGTTTTTTATTGAATGAAATAGTTTTAAAATGCATTTCTCATGAAATCTACTTACTTGACAAAAATCATTTTTCTCAGTGATACAATATTCCAAGTTACTTGTCAGGTCCTTGCAGGAACATTTCCTGGAGTGCGGCACAACAGTGCAGAAGGCAAATCCTTTGTCCTCTTTCTTAATAAGGTGATGAGGAAACCGGGAATGAGAAAAAGCTGAATAAAGAAATTCCATAGCAATCTTTTTCAAGAACTTGAAACCCACAACTTATCTTTAGTTTGTGAGGTGAATTTATTACTTTTACAGCTAAGGGATAGCTTCCAGTTTTCAATAAATTAATTCTATACTTGATTTTTAATGAAATTTGAGATTTTAAAAAATATTATCATTGAATGAAGTCTGCAGTCCTAGACATAAGATTGCCACCCACCATACGCAGCCTCTTGAGCCTTTGCTCTGCTTTTCTGCAAGTGGCAGAGCCTCACATGTATTGCTTCTCACTAATAAATGAATGTGTACCCTTGGCCCTGAGAGTGGAAGGAAACAGTGTCACTCAAGGTCCAAGTCTGGATGCAGGAGCACATTGTGGAAGAAGACTGCTGTTTCCACTCCTGTTATGGAGTTAAATTGTCCCTGTGAAAAGGGGGTTATGCAATCAGGATCTCAGAATAGTATTTGCAGTGTACCATCAACTGTGCTGGTATATTTCTGGGACTAGTATATATCTGAATACAGGTTTTTATTGAAGTATTTTTTGAGACATGCACGAAGCCA
The DNA here is from genome assembly GCF_964662115.1 of Mustela nivalis. Taxonomy (NCBI): domain Eukaryota; kingdom Metazoa; phylum Chordata; class Mammalia; order Carnivora; family Mustelidae; genus Mustela; species Mustela nivalis. The sequence goes on along the minus strand of NC_139034.1, from coordinate 13,154,769 downwards.
CTATTTGTGCCAACGCCTGTTTTAAGTTTGCTACACAGTGTGGTAGGAACTTAGTTTGAGCAGAGGTTAAAATCAGAATTACATACCACTTGTGGATTACCTCTAGGTGAGTTTGGCATTGAAACAGTGGCTATTCTGTTGTTGGGGCACAAGCTGTCAATCATTTTTCCTTTCAAATCATCTGAGAACCCCCTAATGCTCTCTCTCTAGATGTCCTGGAGCTTCTCATCGGAGACTTGCCCTAGAAAGGAGGAAAACTGATAAAGCTCAGAAAGAGATTGAGAATGAAAACGGAACCACTGTAATAGATCTTCCAGGTACTTTATCCCTCGAAACGGACTGCTCAGGGACAGGCACAGCGCCTGCTGAGCGCAGCTTGACATCAGCGTCTCTGCCCGCGTGGCCTGAGGAGCCTGGCCTGGACAATCCCGCCTTCGAGGAGAACACGGCCACTGACAGTATGTGCTCTTCACCTTGCTTTTGATTTTCATCTCTTTTCAAATCAGATATTTCCTTTCTTCTCACTACTCCCTATTACATTCCCTACATGGGGTGTTGTGTTTTTTTTTTCTCTTCAACAAATAATTTTACTGAGATATGCTTCACATATCACATATTCACCCTTTAAGTGTACAAGTCTAACAGTTTGCCGGTTAGAAACAGAAAGCGAGTCTTACTTTGAGGCTTATCCTTCCCCCTCCCCCTCTTCTGTTGTAGTCCACAAATTCACTGGTCATCAACAGGCTTCTTTTGTTTGTTTTGAAGCCTATTGCTTCTTGACTAAGAAATCCACAGCATCAAGAAGAACAATAATAATACCTCAGCCTCCGTGCTTGTTCTGTGTCAGCACTGTGCCAAGCACTTTACATATATTAACTTATTAAATGCTTGTACCAATACTGGATTTTTTTAATGATGAGGAAACTTAGAGAGTCATTGGTCAAAGTCTGAAAGCCACGAAATGGCTAGGTATGTATCTGACTCCAAGGCCATGCATCTGACTATTGCTGTCCTCTGGTAGCAGCCACTGATCTGTTTACGTGACCCACCAGGAGACAGGCAGAAAACCTCTAGTCATAGATCTTGGGCATATCTTAGTGGTTGGCCTTTTGTCTTACTTTTAAATAGGTTTATCTCTTACAAAAATTCCAATTTTTCTATAAATCCCAGTTTTCCCAGCCATGGCTATAACACTTCTTCCATCTCCTACTGCTCAGATCAAGACCCTCCTCTTCTTGCTTAATGTGGTTACTTTGTCAACCACTAAGGTGATTGTATGTCACAGAGTTTGTCTTTTTTATTTCATATGTACTGCCTTGCACTGTTTACAGTTGTTTCATGGGTCAAACTTTCTCTGATCAATTAGGACAAGATGATATTGTCTGTATATTTAGTTATCAGATCACTGTGTGATCCCTAGTGATCTGATGAGTAGTAGTTATTTGTTGATTATTTACTGATCAACTTTCAAAGAGGAAGTGTTTTGCTAATCTTACCTATTGGTGTTTTGGTCATTCTATTTTTCTTATCCCGTGGTATTGCTTTGTTATTAATCATCTATTAACATAAGGAATGATAAACGATAACTTACTTACCTGAAGATAATCAAAATATAAAACGTTTTTCTTTCCACCTATTTTTCTCTCTCTCGTTTTTAACTTGGCAGCTACGCAACAGCCAGTTAGTTTACCGGAAGGCGAAATTACTACAATTGAAATTCACCGGTCTAATCCTTATATTCAGCTAGGAATTAGCATTGTGGGCGGCAATGAAACGCCACTGATTAACATTGTTATCCAGGAAGTCTATCGGGATGGGGTGATCGCCAAAGATGGAAGACTTCTTGCTGGAGACCAAATTCTTCAGGTATCAATTTTTTAAATTATTTTGTTAACTTGCCTCTTTTTTGCTCTTATTCATCAATTTAAAACTTAGGAAATTATGGTACTGTGGAATCTGACTTATTAAAGGGTAGGTTTTACTGTTTTTTTATGCAAAACAGATCGGAATTTATCGGTAATTTCTCCGATTTCCCCCAAACTCATGGAATGTATTTTTACCCCCATCTTAAATTTGATCCCGCATGTGCCTCAGTGCGTGGCTCTCCAGGCCAGCTGGATTCCTCCTGGCTTGGACTCTATGGTTGGCTATTTCAGGGCCACCTTCACTGCTAAATTCTCTTGTCCCATTTGCTCTATCCCTAGTCCCAGGGTACCATCCATCAGTTACCTTCGTTGTCTGATTCATCCTTCTCTACCCGGATTACTATAATCTAGAAAAGACAGGTCACACAGCACAAGTTACTTAAAACTTATACCATTGAATTTAAGATAGAATTTGGAAATCATGACCACATCTTGTTGGCTCTCAAACGCACTCTCGTCCACAAACAGCCTGACTCTGCACTAATCCTTGGTGCTACCCTCTCCCTCTTCAATTTAAAGAGAAATAGTTACTCCAACAAACGAACTAGTTTCGGGCAAGATGATATTATGTTAGAGGGCCTACTGATGAGCATGAGATGGCCAGAATTCTACTGTTCACATGAATTCTAGAGTTCATGTGAAAATTGACCTGGATATATGACCCATACGAGTGTACGTGGTACTTGAAGCTAAAAGAATGGATATTTAGTAGAGAAGAAATAGGCATGAATGAGAAAAGATGTCTTCTAGGAACCCAAGCTCAAGGATTCTTGCCTCCTCAATTTCATTGCTCGGTCCTTCCCCACGGAGTGTTGGTATTCACCCCTTCTCTTTTCCCTGCCACCTCTCTGGTCTGTGCCCTCACTGCTTCACATCTAACCCAGTAGCATCAATACTCCTGCCTCCCTACTCTGCTCTGAAATCCGGTACAACCATTGTCAGGTTAGTACATCTGTTACTCTGCTTTCCCTGGGAAGATTGGACCAGAGAATCAAGTCCATACTGATTAATCTAATAGTCAGGGTCCTCTGTGGACTCTAAACAACCTGTCCCCTCAGCCTTCACCCTTGCTTTTTCTTTCAGCTGTAGCCATCGGTGTATTACTGAAACATCATAGGCATGGTGGTCAGTGCTGAGGGTATAATTAAGAGCAAAAAGCAACCCCTGCCCTCATAGAATGTATAATGTAGCAGAAAAGCCAGACATAGCAGTCTCCTTGCTTCCCTCCACGATCCAACCTGTCCCCATTGTGCTATAGCTTCCCTACCTTCATCCAGAAAGCCCTGCCCTGCCATTTTCACCCATTCAGACCTCTTCTCACACTAAGTGCTGAAGACATTCCTTCTCTTCACCATTTGACACATAATTGGTCACAGAGAGTTATTCAAATGCAGTGTCTTCCTTTGGGAATGGCAGCCACCATTGGTACATACTATGGGACAGGCTTCTCACTGTGCTGTGCCTGGGGTCGATACCCAGGACATAATTGCTTAGTCAATAAAAGAGTGGATTTGGTTATGATATCCTGTTGGGAATAGCTGTCTTCTTCATTAAAACAAAACTTGGAACCTCTAGGATTTTTAGTTCTTCAAGAGAAATGTCCAGAGGGGAAGGCAGACAAACGAGGCTCCAAGAGCAGCAAGGATTGACCTTTCCACTCGGGGTTCCTGGATTTGGTTTCCACGCCCATCCGTATTCTGCCTCTTATAGTTTGTGATTTCCACTTCGACACTTGGGCCCAAAACCCCTCCTTCATTGCACTTGGCCTGGCTGACACAGACTGAACTTCCAGTGTTTTGTTCTTGACTAAATCCGAAGAGAAAATAGGAAAATACAGGAAGCATAACTAATCCAGCTTATGTAAAATCCAGTTTCTGATCCTACCATAGCTAGCTATTTACCGCATTACTGTGTTTGCTGTCCTTTTATGATATTAGTAGTACTCTGGTTGCATGCGGTTGGCACAGCTCTCTGGACACCTTACCCTGTATTCCTTCTACCCCAGCTCCTAAACTGATTTTCCGTGGAGGAACTCTTGTAGCTGGTTTTGACATTTTGATACCTTTGTGGCCAAGACCAAAAGAGCCAGATTGCCCTTTTCTGCAGCTTACACAGTGTTCTTTTCTTCTCCACTTCTGGCCTTTCTAGCTATAATTGAGTATACATTTATTTTCATCTTTTGTTCTTTGCTACCAGCAGTGTGCCAGCTTTGGATATTATTTTTACATATTTTTATTTTTACATATTTTATATATCTTTATTTTTTTAAGATTTTATTTATTTATTTGACAGAGAGAGATCACAAGTAGGCAGAGAGGCAGGCAGAGAGAGAGAGGAGGAAGCAGGCTCCCCGCCGAGCAGAGAGCCCGATGTGGGACTCGATCCCAGGACCCTGAGACCATGACCTGAGCAGAAGGCAGCGGCTCAACCCACTGAGCCACCCAGGCGCCCTATTTTACATATTTTTATTTTACATATTTCTCATGCTTATTCTAAATTTTAAAGGTAAAAACAAATGCTTTGTTCTTATTTCCATTTCTTTGAATATAATTGAGGTTAAATCTGTAACCTCAGATTTACTAATGTATTTAATATATAGTTTGCTAATATATTAGCAAAAATATAAAAATGTATAAATATATATTTAATATATAGTTTTGTTTGCTATATGGTTTTGTTTGCTAATATATTTCATCTACAGGCTTTTTTACTGTTCTGCTTTGGACAATTGTTTAATAACATAACTGAATCTGTATACCTCAAATAAAAATCTAATTATCTGAAATACTGGATAATTTGGGGAATTAACTCAAAGCTATAAATCAGCATTGTAGACATTCCAGTGCATTATTATTGTTTATGGAGATAACCCTAATAACCCTAATAATGGCAATCTTAAATCCAGTTTAATGATTTCAAATTGATACAAAAACTATGAGCACACGTGCTCGCTTCTGCAGCACATATACTAAAAACTATGAGCACATAACCTGATTATTGAAATCACAAAGGGTCTTTCCTCTTGTGGGCCTGACTTCTCATTGGCCTTTGGCTGTTATGCTGGAGGCAGTAAGTAAAGCCACACTACTTGCCCAAATACAGAGTAGTATTTATGGCCATTCAAAAGGAAACACTTGGAAAGAAGGCTCCTTAGTATATTTTTACTACCTGGTTATCTTCCACCTTTTGTGAGCTGCGTAAATAATACCATGAGCCAATTTGAAAATACCTTAGAGTCATTAAGATGGTTAATTTACAGACCAAAGGGCTAGCTAGCCTGTGTTTTTAGTTTAGCAAACTAGATGTAATAACAGTGAGTGGCTTTGGGTTTGCCCACACTGATTATGTGTGTGTGTGTGTGTGTGTGTGTGTGTGTGTGCGTGTGTGTGTGTTTTATATATATACCCACACATCCATGTTATTCTATTAAATAACCTCTTTGAAAAGGAGAACCATATACCCTCAAGGCCTTTCACAGTGCAGCATTTTGAGCAGTTTGAAGAATAAAATAGTGTAAGAGATTACATAAATATTACTATTAAAAATAATACAAATTTCAGAACATGATTAAGAGTATGAATTTACAGTGCAATCTGAGTCATCAGTGATTTATTCACTTTTGGTTTTGAAGGAAAATAATTGCAGTCGTGTCTTGACTGCATTGGTACAAAATATATTTAGCCAAAGATGTGGTAAAGTTTACTCTGCTGGTGCTATTTCTACAACATCTAGCAACAGTATTTTATTTGGTCTCTGCTTTCTCTGTGTTTCACTGACACCCACACATTTGTGAAGGGAAAATCTCTGATTGTAGGATATTCCACAACCCACATCACGACGATGATGTGAGTCTACATACTCGCACGTGGCTAGCGCTGGATTCCAGCCAGATGTTTGTAAAGTCATTTGTGATAGATGTGAATTTAAGACGGAAAAATAAGACCTAGGCATAAGTGGCTTTTTAGCTGAATAACCAGAAATGATGAGCTTTGACTTGCAAATCCACGTCAGCCTGGTTTTTTAGAAGCTGCCTTAAAGTTCTGTTCTTGACCCTATGTTACTCAACTTTTTCATCAAGGATCTGGATGGCAACCAAATGCTGCAAAGTTGGGCGAAGAGCAAGTTTATGTGTGAGATCTATGGCATTTGATGCCTGAATTTTAAAAGATGTCAACAGGCCCGAATCAATAAAATTCAAGTTAGTGGTGCTCAAAACTGTCAACCCGAGATGAGTAGGAAGAGGGAAGGCTTTCCTTAAGATAGACTCACGTGAAAAAGATTGAAGGCTTTGGGTAATCACAAGCACCTAACCCAGAGCCTGTGCCACATAACGCATCCAAGAGAATGTTGATTTCCTGCTTGCTGTTGGTGCAGACAGAGGAGAGGAATTCTAATTGTGATAAATACTCAGAATTGCGCCAACCTCTTCCTCTGACTAGGTGAATAACTGAAGCTGGGTGTATTTTCTTAGTCCTGTTCCTGTCCCAGGATCAGTCACTATACTCCTTTCAGGGCCATAAGGTTTAGTAAATAAATGTTCTGTGAGTACTGAGCTAAGCTTGTTGTATTAGATAGATGTTACACTTGAGTGCTAAACAGTGAAACTGTAATTAGCTGCTTTTCTTTGAACTAAAAATGACTGATCTGAGATCAGGTTGTATATCTGGAATGTGTCCCTTTTCTTAGATTAAAACTCAGTGTATTTTTTCCAGCGTAAGTGTTTTTCATTTGGAAAAGCCACATCAATCCAGTAGATCTTCAGTTTCTGTTCCACTGGAACTAGTATTTTGTTGGCACTTTTCACATGCTGCTGCTGTCTCTGCATTCTCCTCCTGGTCCCGTGAAGCGGAGAGTAAACCCATCTCACCACTCAGGGGGACACACTCAGACATCCCGCTACTGGCAGGACCAGGGACTCTGATTCAGCACCCTCGCTGAAGCCTGAGATCCTAACTGCCATTCTCTACTTCGTGCTAGTCATTGTGAGTGAAGCTTAGGAACTGTGCATTTTAAAACATCTTCAGAGGGCTTTTCTTTGTAAATAATGACTGTATATCATTTTCCAAAATCAGTTTCTTTTGGAAATGTCATATAAATGTTTACCAGTTGAGAGGATAAAAGATTGTCCCACCTTGGTCATAATTCTTTTCTTCCAGGTCAACAACTGTAACATCAGCAATGTGTCTCACAACTATGCAAGAGCCGCCCTTTCCCAGCCCTGTTCCACGCTGCACCTGACCGTGCTGCGAGAGCGGCGCTTTGGGGGCCGGACCTACAGCCACCCCGACAGTAGCTCTCCCCGGGAAGAGGTCTTCCACGTGGTCCTTCACAAACGGGACTCTGGTGAACAACTTGGCATTAAACTCGTTCGAAGGACCGATGAACCAGGTGTTTTTATCCTTGATCTGTTGGAAGGGGGCCTGGCTGCACAGGATGGAAGGCTGAGCAGCAATGACCGAGTGCTCGCCATCAATGGACACGACCTGAAGCACGGAACCCCTGAGCTTGCCGCCCAGATCATTCAGGTACACGCGGATATTCATTCCACGTGCTCAGCCTTTATGTCGATGTTTTCGTAACATGAGAACCTGAGGGATATTTGATATTTCATGGGAGAAATCAAACATGGCTCCCCAAATCCTTCAAAATGCACAAGAGATGATTTTATCATTACAGATAAAATCCTGTCCAGAAAACTGTATCCCTGTGAACATTTAGCCTTGCTCTTTATAGAGTGAAGGCTCTATATTTTCACATGGGTTTTTCATTTGCTCCATGGGCTCCACCTAAGCCCACACATAAAAAACACATTTATGTCCACATTTACCAGGTGAGAAAAGCAAAGCTTGAAGGAGCTGTGGTTCCAAAGTTGTGACTTCTCTGCTCTTGTAACGTTCACTCTCCGTTTCACCTCCATACAAGTGGGGAAAGTCAATTTTTATTGAGAAGAACTCATTATCTCTGTAGTGCCCTTTTTATAAAGCATTCAGAGCATTTCAAACACATCATAACTTGTGTTCTTACAGTATCCCTGTGAAGTAAAGATGGTTATTATTAGAGAAAAAAATTTTCAATAAAAGCATTTAAATAGGTAAAGTAGAGGGGCACCTGGGTGGCTCAGTCATTAAGCATCTGCCTTCGGCTCAGGCATGATCCCAGGGTTCTGACATCCAGTCTCACATCGGGGCTCTCTGCTCAGCCAGGAATCTGCTTCTCCCTCTTGTGTTCCACTCCCCCTGCTTGTGTTCCTTCTCTTGCTCTCTGTCAAATAAATAAATAAATCCATCCATCCATACATACATACATAATAAACAAAATCTTTAAAAAATGAAAACAGCTTTAAAATTTATTTTAAAAAATAAGATAGAAAAAGTAGAAAATCATCCAGAGCAGACCTTCCGGTTCTATAACCTACCAGAGCATTTAATGATATGGGTATCTCCTACAGTGATAGGGGTGAAACAAAGATGTGTATGGTGTTTTGTTTTGTTTTAAGTAAGCACAAGAAAACACTCTGACATAAAGGAAACCAAGCAGTAACATAATTGAGCGTAAGGAGTTAAAGTGGGTTGATAGTCACTGAGAAATGTGTATAGTAAACAGAATTGAGTAACAATGAAGATTTAAGCTACTGTGTAAGAAAACCCAAATTTAAATCCCAGTTAAGTTACTCCTTTTCACAAATGTTTGGTTCATTATAACTATGGGAACACACATACCTGGTAGGCATCTTGCATTAGGAGGGAGATTCAGGCGTTGGTCTCTTGTCCCAGACTTGAGGTTTAAAAAAATTGGATACAGATACTTATATATGATACCAAATATAATATATTGCTCAAGTTGTTTCTTTGTGAAAAACATCTTAATGTTTTGGATTCTGAGAACAACATGTATTCCATGTCTGAAAAGGAGACTAAGGAAGAAAAAATACAGAAAATGAAGAAGGAAGTCAAAATCACAGTCAGTCTAAAGTCCGTAAGATAGTGACATTAAAGTTTTGAAGAACATCGTTACAAACATTTTTCTGTATATGCCTACAAATAAACAGGTACCTATTTACGTAGGTACTTAGACATGGACTCAGCTTGCAAATTCTGAGTTTGCCACCCTTTCTTTATGTCAGCTGTATGCTGTGGCCTTCTAACCCTGAAAATAGATGCACCATGATATAGCTGTATAGTAGACGTGTTGTGCTAAAACTTACGTAAACACTCCCCTGTCAACAGACTTTAATGTTTTGTTTTCAAGTTTAAGACATTTTGCTAAACTTCCCTCTAGAAAGATCATACCAGTATATACTCCCAGCAAAAGGGCATGCCACTATTTTATGAAATACAGGTATTGTCATTTAGGCATCCTGCAATTTTAAAAATCTTGACTTTAACAGAATTCTTTTGTTGTGCTTGAAACCCTGTAGTGTTAGATAGGCAGTTAGCCTAAACCCAAATGTTGGCCCATCGTTTAAAGCTTATATGTCCACTTCTATCACACACCCAGAATTTTGTCTTTTAAGAAATCAAAAAAGATCAGGGATTTGTTTGTTAATAGGTTTGCATGAGCAGGGGTCTTCCCGTAAAGCTAAATTACTGATTATAGAGTATTTGGTAGTGGTGAGGGTTAGGCAGTAAAGCAAACAATTCTTAATATTGAAATGAGATCACAGGGGCTCAGCTTCTCACCCTTCACACCGTGTTATCTAATACTCGGCAGTATCAGAATCTCAAATATCTGGATTGTAAGCGTTCTACTTTGGCATTTACCTGTTAGATCAAATCCCCAGACTCTGGCCACATGAGAAGTGTTATTCTTTCAGTTATTTTGAAGAATTGTCTGAAACTAGTTTAATGAAATATTTGAATAAGTAAACGACTTTAATAGGGCCTTAAAATTGGTTATCACTCAGGCACCTGGGTGGCTCCGCGGTTCAGCATTTGCCTTTGGCTCAGATCCTACATCGGGCTCTCTGCTCTGCGAGGAGTCGGCTTCTCCCTCTTCCTTTGCCCCTCCACCCTGCTCTCTCGCTTTTGCTCTCAAATAAATAAATAAAATCTTTTAAAAAAATTATGTTTTTCACTCCTTTTCCAACTTGAGAACTGAAACTGGAGTGATTTCTTAACATTACTGACTGCAGTCATGGGGGAGGAGGGTTCTACTTTCCACCACAGCTTCTTGAAAGCAGGCTGTCAAATTTTCCCATAGAAATGATAGTAAACTTGGAAAGTTGTAGTCCTGACCAAGAATCAGCATCAAGTAGACCAGACCTGTACGTTAAAAGCAAAGATAAAATAGCTTTAAAAAGTATAATAAATGTGAATCTGTGTTTCAGATCTAGATCTATAAATACAGATAATGGACCTCTAAATTCAACATGGTTGTCATCACCTCTAAAATTACATTTATGTGTGAGTGCACATATGGCATATATAGGCACACAATTTGTAATGTATATAAATACTAATCCTGTTTTACAGGACCTTTGTTATCATTCTTTTCAGGACTGTTTAAGCTTATCCCTATTTTCGATTCGAAGCTGTAGTGTGTGGAAACAGAGCTACACGTAGTTTCATTGATTATCACTCTCAAAGTAGCCATCTTGGAATTTATTTCAGAAATCACAAAGGATTGTAATCCAGTTTGGAATCCGTTCATCCTTTTATCTTCTTTGCTCTCTTTCTCTCAGTGCCAAGGCCAGTTTTGCAGGGGAGGGAAGTATAAAAAGACAGTTACCCTTCAAGAAATCATGGGGAGATCAGAACCCAGGCTTTGCTTTGGTTATGTCCTTGGTATTTCCAGGGTTAGGGAAGGCTTACCCAAGAGGTCTGTGTGTGGCTCTTTTACCTGCAGAAGTTTTAAAGTATTAGCTCCTGAAATGAACCCCCTCGTCTGCCGCACCCCCAGTAGGGGCCTGCAGTCCCCACTCAGGTGAGGCTCTGATACAGCGATGATAAGTGCATTGAAAATGACCCTCCCTATAATTTTTTTAAGTGAGAAGCATCATTAATGACTGGTGGTTATATATGTGTGTTTTCTCCAGGCTAGTGGCGAGAGGGTGGATTTAACAATTGCTAGGCCGGGGAAATCCCAGCCTGGTAACCCTCTCCGAGACACAGGAGCTCAGAGTAGCAGCCAGCACCATGCACAGCCGCTGTACCACAACAGACCCAGCTCACACAAGGTGAGGCCTCGAGTTTGCATGTTTTCATTCATCTGCCCTCAGGGAATCCTTGTGACAAACTGGTAAGATTTAAATGAGGGCTGTTACTCTGTTGGCAAAGGTGAACACAGGTGTTTGGGGTGTGGAATGTGTGTTTGGCTACCTTGAGAGTCCCTGTACAGTCTGTTCCTCAGCCAGTAGGGGTGGTTTCTTAGTAAGAAGGTCCCTCTGCCAGATTGATGAGAAGTGTTTGATCTTCTAGAAAGACTTCTTTGTTTGGTCCTGCTTGAAAGTGGGATTTATCTTGGTTTGCTCATTCAGTTGTAACAGGTGGTTATGTAACTGAAAAAAAGACAATGACCAACAAGTCCATACTTAGCGGTTGGGCAGGTTGCCTACAACAACAGAATTCTCTATGTGAATAGGAAGCATAAATCATTCTTTCTGATAGGTACATGCGAAACACATAAAGCAATTATTTCTATGTTACAGTTTATAGGAATACTACCCCAGATCATTTTAAATTCCCGTATGTTGAGCTTTTTGCTGCATCTTTCATATTTCAGCGCTTTTAAAATATATTCCTAGGTCATTTATCTGTGCCAAAAATTCTGATGCTGTCTCACTTTGCATGCAGAAATCAGTAGAAATCAAAAAACAGTGGCACTTTACTGTGTTCTCAGTATTATTTACTTCATTTGATCTTTCATCACAACTCAACTTGTGATAGGCCAGAATTTTTAAAACGATGCTATTTACCAACTGTGTGAAAATCACACATAGGAAACTTCCTATAGTTTTTTGTCTGTTTGTTTTTACTTCCTATAGTTTTTAAGTAGACCAATAAATAAGTTTTTATTTAGTAAAGCAATTTAATTTTACTTAAGGAGAATGACTTGAGAAACACATGTTTAGCTTAAAGTGGCTTCTTAATGCAAGTACAATTTGAGAGAATAACTCTGTAATGTCACAGGAGCCCCAGAAAGCATCATGTAAAGGCACAAGTATTTTTGGCCCATCAGGTTTATCTGGCTTTCTGAGCTGAAGTATAGACTTGTCACTGGTCTTTGGTCAGTTAAAACTTTTAAGAAATTATAAGCACAAACTTATTCTTATTTTTGAACAGAAAACAGAATGTGTGAAAGGAACCTATAATTTTGCTTTCACAATGATGACTACAAAAAGCAGTTATTGTTTCAAAAAGGAATTTGAATAGGAGTTGTTCGTATCGCTGGTCCTTGCTTTACATGTTACATATATATACATATTCCTAAAGAATCATAATTAAGGCAAAAGTTGGTAACTGAATCAATGAATTCTACAGAAATTTGAAATATGGGTGCTCAAAGACAGCACTACAATTTTAAGACTGTTTTAAGAACTACTTAACTATTTCAGCGTTCATATAGAGAACTATTTATGTCCTTTTGTTTGTTTTGGGCACATATATTTTTCTTTTTACTGGTTCCTATTCCTTAATTTTAAGTGGTGGTGTTTTAAATAGCAATGCTAAATTCTTATTCTAGGTGCTCTGTAAACCTGATTGTTAAAACAGCCACATGAAATGTAATTTTAAACATTAATTTAGCAATTTACCGTTAACATTCAGCATTTGTGATGTCAAATCCTAATTTTTAAAAATAAAGGTCTCCTAGGGAAAATGAATACAAATTCACCAAAACAACCTGTTCAGAGGATAATCATTGTTAAAAATTAAAGCACACATTATTCTACTACTAAGCCCCTGCGTAGCTGCTTGGATAAACATTCATACAGTGTTAAGCCCTTAGAAGTTTCTATGAAGTATACCAAGAGTAATCTGTGAAGTTTGGCTAAAATGCATACATCTCAGCCATATGGAGGAATAAAACAACCACCTCTAATTGACTCGATACCTGACAGACACAAGCGTTGAAGTAAATGTGCTCCCAGCTGAGTTTACCTGGATTGTCTTCATAATAACGTGGGTCTTGCCCAGTTTTGAAGGATGCGAACATAGATGTCATATGCTACGATACCACCTGTGGACGTTTACAGGTTTTCTATGAGGTCAACATTCTAGGAACTCTAGGCTATTTAAGTAGTGCCCTCAAGAAAATTTCAAAGAGTGGGTTTCAGGAGCAAAGAAGAGCAGACACCCCTGCAGGTCCAGGGCTTGACTGACACGTCGTACCTGTCCGCTCTGAAGCAGTGTCACTAAAGGAAATGTTACAGTTCTAGCAAAAGAACTCATCTAGTTCTACTGTTGATATTGTTAGTCGTGGTAATAGTTATCTTGTTATCTACACTATGCTCTTATAGTATATGTGTTAAGGAACCTTTTGAGATAGGAGCTTCCATTATTACACTTAATGGGATAGCACCCTTGTAGTGTGGATGCATATAGCATCATGCTGTATGAACATACACAACTACATATGAATACATGTTTATGTATATACACTATGTGTGTATATGTGTATTTTTTTTTAAACTTGAAATCAGTTCAAATCCCAGTGTGATCTTGTATAACTATATAATTTGGAGCATATTACATGACCTTTCTAATAAGGCTATTCCCTTGTTTATAAAATGGGGCCAACCACAGGATTTACACTCAGGACTATTTTAATGAAATTTAATGAAACCATTAAAATGAAATAATACATGTAAAGCCATTTGCTTTACACATAGTAAATCTTCAATAAATGTTAGTTACTATTGCTGTTTTAATATCACATAGGTACACCTTGTTTTTTATAGCATTCTAATTAAAAAGAAAGGTGATGTTTTAAATTTTCCTTTTCTTCTAGGAGTGTCCCCATAAATAGTAACAATAAATATCGGTAAAAATTGCTTTTTCCTGAGAACACAGTCTGTTGGAAATTTTTTCTCTTCATTACCTTTTTCAAAAATTCAGTTATTTCATATCCTTATAGTTTTCCGTGAAGGTTGTGAAGATCAGTTTGCACCCATTTCATGACCGAGCATTCTCATGAGTAAGAAACAGAAGATAGATCTATAGCTTTTTTCTGGCAGTTAACAAAATCCACACTTTACTTTTGTACTATTCTGTTACCATTTCTTTCAAAGAATAGAGGAGAGAGAAATAAAATGAATTAGCTTGTCTTCAGAATCTTAAAACTCAAATGCATTATTTACTTTTGTAGAATTGGCCCTATTTTGACTTCCTTATGTCAACAGTCCTGAGTTTTTTCTGTTCTATACATAGTCATATGTAAATACAGCCGTCCAAAGTCTGACATTGTGATCCCCAGTGTTCGGTGTCATGTTTGTACCATGAGGAACTGTGTATTATTTCTTCAGGAACTGATTTTAACAGTGACTTTATCATTGCCATGGTATTTTTTCCTTCAGTTTCCTTACTTTACTTCAGCTATGTATTATTTATTTTGCAATGAATTTTCTTCTCCTGTGTTAGGATCTTACCCAGTGTGTTACATGCCAAGAAAAACACATTACTGTAAAGAAGGAACCACATGAGTCCCTGGGAATGACAGTGGCAGGGGGCAGAGGAAGCAAGAGTGGTGAACTGCCCATCTTTGTAACCAGTGTGCCAGCTCATGGCTGTCTGGCACGTGATGGCCGCATCAAAAGAGGTAAGATAGGGAGGGCTGGGAACAGTGAAACTCTTCCCATCTTCTCCCTGCATGCAACTCATGTTTGAACAAAATAACAAATATTCCCCAAATTTTCTATTAAACATGATTTTTAAAAAATCTTTTAAAATGTCCCTTCCATATATAAGTGTAAAACCTCTCTCTAAGGTTAGAAAAATGCCTAATGGGAAGGAAAATTGCTGCAGTTTGATGATGTTTCTGTTATTTTTTTTAAAGACTTTATTTATTTATTTGACATACAGAGATCACAAGTAGGCAGAGAGGCAGGCGGTAAGGGGGGGCAGCGAAGCTGGCTTCCTGCTGAGCAGAGCCCCATCCTAGGACCCTGGGATCATGACCTGAGCTGGAGGCAGAGGCTTTAACCCACTGAGCCACCGAGGTGCCCTTCCGTTATTTTCTAATGTTTATTCAGATCATTGGATTATTTTATGTTGGAAAAGACCCTCTAAAAAATATAACACACATCTTTTCCTTCCTAACCTTTTATATAATCCTCGTTGCCCTTTTTTTTTATTATATTACTTGCAGGGCAACAAGCACTTTTTTTTCTTCCTTAAGCAAAAGATGCTCAAATCACAAGTTTCATTTCTTTGTGTAGACCCAAGGATCTCTTCTCTTTAAGTATTCAGATACATTCACGCTGAGCAAACTCTGTAGGACTATCTTTATCTATAAAACTGTGTAACTCTAAAACAGGATATGTTAAAAATTCATTTCTAAGAGCAAGAGATCAAATAATTTTTGAGCAGGAAAGAACTATAGAAATCATTGAAGCCCAAAGAAGAGAAATGAATATGCCCAGGTCCTGCACATTAGCAAAACGAGGTCTAATGACTTGGACTTCCAGTCGAATCACAGTGCCTCAAGCCACATTTTTTCCTATAGATGATGAAATTATCTTAAAGTTTTGAGTTGTTTTGGAATGTTTTCCATGAATTGGATTTTTCCCTCTATTTCATAAGAAAGACAGAGATGTCAAAAAAATTACAAATAACAGGATGTATAGGGAAGATAATGACTTAGAAGTTCATCTCATTTTTCTTGTTTATTCCTTTGGACAGGTGATATATTGCTGAATATCAATGGCATTGATTTGACCAATTTAAGCCACAGTGAGGCCGTTGCTATGCTAAAAGCCAGCGCCGCATCCTCTGCTGTTGTCCTGAAAGCACTTGAGGTCCAGATTGTGGAGGAGGCAACCCAGGCTACCGAAGAGCAGCCAGGCACCTTCAGCGAGAATGAGTATGACTCCAGCTGGTCCCCGTCGTGGGTCATGTGGCTTGGGCTTCCAAGGTATTGACAGCGTTTCAGCAGTTTCATGGAATAATCATAGTGACAACATTTCTCAGTATGGAACACAGTAAATTCATTCTTCCAGGGTGTGAGGGGGAAGGTCCTGGTCAGAGATGAAGTGGCTATGGCATATCAAGTTATAGAAGAAAAGGGTATTTTTTTCTTAGGTTATTATATTTTAAAAGATAAATTTAAGGGGCATCTAGGTGGCTCAGTCGGTTAAGCATCCAACTCTGGATCTCAGCTCAGGTCTTGATCTCCAGGCCATGAGTTTGTAAAAAAGATTTTTTTTTAATTTTTAAAAAATTAAAACATTCTTAAAAAATAAACCAAAGGTAAATTTAATAGTAAGAACTAGGCTAAAAAGACTTGGTGTATCTGTTTATAAAAACGAATAAAGCCTTTCTGTTCGTTACTATTAAGAAGGTTCTCAAGTGGACCAGCCATGAGATTTGGATGTTCATGCTCTTGCTTTAGAAAAGCTGTCATTTACCACACATGTACATGCTTAGACTTCATGTGAATTTTTCACCAGAAAATCCAGGTCAAAGTGTGGGGCCTTTTGAGAAGCTTTTCTAAAACCCCTTTCTTAATCTTGTTAACTCTCTGTAAAAAGGAAGGATGTCAAAACTCAGTTTTTATTGAACATGAGAGACTCTTTCAGCCAAACCACTGGTGTCCGAGAGTAGGTCTTCTCACCACCTTCGGGACTGTAACCCACCAGGACATTCTGTAGTTGGTCATTGTTTGCTCATGAAAGTGTTTCAGCCTCCTGATGAGGGTTGTACACTTCGATTGAAGTTGGAAGAATATGTATCACTGTCTTTGTTTTAGATCACTTTAGATTCTCAATGTGTAGAGGAATCCTAAAACTGACCTATGCTGAAACATTCTGATTCTGAGCCAAGTAGGAAAATGACTGATTTTTTTAAATAAAAATAAATGATAAGAATGCCAGTTTCTGAGCCATCTAGCTTCATTTGGATGTAATTTGTAATAACTAGCATTTGTATAGTGCTATGTGACAAATATATATATTTTTAAAAGTACTTTCACGTAAAGAATAGCAGAAAAAGCCAGGATGAATGGAATTCATTTGTCTATCATCTAACTTACTGACTTGTCCTTGTGGTAGTGAAAAAGACCAAAAAGGCCTGAAACAGTAACAGAATTTATATCTCAGGGCCCTGTAGGCATAGATTGGAATGGTTGCTATGAAACCATGGCCGTTCTACCTAATGGTGAGGGGTCAGCCAGCAGAGGGAACTCATTTATCCTCTGGAGTACTCAGCCTGATACACTGACCTGTCACTTGAAACCCAGCATGTCAGAAAGGCCCGGTCCCACACCAGTGGGGGAGAAGTGGTCTCCTCAGCTGCACAGGTGCCGAGCGTGCGCACACCACTGCTGGTGGCCAGGCCGTGCTGGCGCTCCTTTAGTTCTTGTTACCTGGTGTTCCGGGCCAGCTCTGCAGTCAGCTCTTTACCGCTTGTGTTTGGAGCATTTTCAGGTGAACCAGGAAGAACAATGAATATTTCAGATGAACAGTACACGGGATAATGGAATCTATTTGGGGGGTCTGCCTGTATCGAAAGAGTGTCTATCAGTCCAAGGTCACTATTCTGTGGACTCCTGGGGTTCGTGTGTTGTGTGCAGACCGGTATACATAACCAAGTATCGGGAGGGCCACTGCTCTGTGGGTACCGGCGGCTCTTTCCAGCAGGTCGCACAACACACAGGGTAGCAGCTCTGCTCTTTCTCAAAAGGGAGGGTCTTTCTCTGCAGTTGGCTGGCGGTGTACCAGACAAAACAGTTTATTTGTTTTGTGTTGTGCTGTTTCATTGTTTTTTTTTTGCAGAAGATTCAGAATAACGAAAATAACCTATATCGTCTCTAAAATACCAGGGGACCCTGGGACCCTGCTCTATGGCAGAAGACTATTTAAAAGTCTTTTCTTGTTGGTGAGCTAAGAAACTGGACCAGATTAAAAGTTCTAGCGTTTCATATATCGCTTACAGCATTGGCTTTATTAAGAAGTCTTTTTAATAGATTAAAAACAGGAAACCTTACCTTAGATGACTGGGTCCAATTTCATCCAAAAATGAAAGATTCTTCAATCTTACAAGGAGATATTTTTTCTGTATCCCTTAGGTGGGGTTTTCTTCTATTTTTAAGTTTTTATTCATTGAGTTCTGATGTCACATCCGCCAACTGACAGTGGCATTTTAACTGAAGCATTTCAGAGTCCCTAGTTAAAAAAAAGTTAAAAAAAAAAAAAAAAGCTGTATGGAGAAAGAAAGAGATGATTTTCATTAGTGTCTTCTAGATTGAGTTCTCTATTTTGCCAATCAATCTCCCTTAAAATGAGTGCATTATAAGCGAAGGAGAAAAAAACAACAAATAACTTTCCTCACATAGATGAAGAAGAAAGAACGTTTTCTTTCTTTCATTTGAGTGCTGAGATTAGCAGGACTAGATCCCTTGTGTACCACCTTTTTGTAGATACAAACTCTGTAGATACAGATGGATATCCAAATTGAGGACATTGTTGACAGTGCAGAGAGAAAACGCAGGCACAGAGCCATTTTATACGACTTTCTGTGGTGTGACTTGTAACCAGGTGTGTTTAGCTGTGTGTGTGTGTGTGTGTGTGTGTTCATTTGGGAAAAGAAGACGGGACAGTGTTGGACAAATTCCAGTCTACGTAGGACTGAGTCTGTGCTGGAAAATGGGCTGTCAGAATAATGTGTTCAGAAGGAAATAAAATAGCCCCTTTTTATTTCCCAGCAGCGATAAGGGTAAGTATGGAATGAAGCAAAGGTGAACAGGCTATAAAAGCCGCCCCACTAACTTTTTCTTGACCTTTTGTGTTTGTGATAGTGCCCTTCATAGCTGCCATGATATTGTTTTACGAAGAAGCTACTTGGGAAGTTGGGGCTTTAGTATTGTTGGTGGATATGAAGAGAACCACACCAATCAGCCTTTCTTCATTAAAACCATCGTCTTGGGAACTCCTGCTTATTATGATGGAAGATTAAAGTGAGTCTTGGGAGATCAGATAATGTGATTCATGTTTATTGTGATGGACACGATCTTAACCAGAGGTCAGCTCCAAACCCCCAGCCTTTGTCCTCTCTTGTAAATCGAGTCTCCCTGGAACGTGGCTGCATTCTTCTGTTTGCAACCCCTCCGTGGCTGCCTGTGAGCCCCGGTGGCAGTGTTGAGTCACTGTGACAGAGGCCGTGTGGCCCACAGAGACTGAAATACTTGTTTACTAACTGGGCACGTACCAGCCAGATCTCGACTGAAGCATCCCTTTGACCATCTCGCCGCTGATGGCTCTGTTTTGTTACTCTAATGACAGGGACCAGACCTGAGTCATCCAGTTCAACACACGGAGATGACAGCTGGCTCTGAGCAGCCATTCCACACACACCCCTTGAGTCCAGTCCTGTCATTAGATGACTCTGCTCTATTTTTCCTCTGCAGCACTTATGTCTACTAACACGATATTTATGCAAACTCCGTGAAAGGGTGGGTGTGGGGGCCTGTTGCATTTACTGTACATTCCTGGCAGCCGCCGTAACAGTGCCTTGTGTTCAGAGTAAGGTCTCAGTAAATATTTGATGAATGGATGTGAGAGCTGCCAGGCACAGTGCTAAGTGCTTGGGATTGTAGTATTGAATCTTAATAGCCCTGTAAGGTAAGTGTTGTCATTGTTATTCCTGTCTGATGCACGAGATAACTAAGTCTTAGAAAGATTAAGAAATTTGCCCACAGTCAAGTAGCTGGAAATGGTTGATGGAGGTTCACACCCAGGACTCTCTCCAGAGCCTGGGCTCTTCACCCCTCTGCTGGGCAGAAAGTCCTCAGCCAGCCTCATGCAGCCTCTTTCCTTTATCAAAGCTCAGGCCCTGGGAGAAGAAAGAGGTGTTAGATTAAGAGATTCTACAAACTTAGAGGAAATGGATTCGTGTAGGGTCTTAGAGCTTAGTTTTTTGGTGGAAGAGCCAGTTCTTAAAAAGTAAATGTTGACATCTTCGAGTGCCGCATGAATGGAGAGTGTATACTGATCAGTGTGCCATCCAGAGAGTCTCGTGAAAAGTTGACCAGAGTCAGTTTGCTCCTTATATTGACAGAGATGGGTGAAAATATCAGTATTTTAGGTGGAAAGAGGAGGGGGAGAGATGAATTAACCATTCTCTTAGCTAAGTCCCTCAAGCATTCTGGGTCTCAGTTAATTAGTTTATAATTTGCATTCCACCTACTTCCAAAACTGTTGAAGTAGGTAACAATAAAATAGCATATTGCTGTTACAAACTAAAGAGCAAAAAATGCTGAAGGATAGAAGGGCCTTCAGATTGATCATGCATCTGCGATAGTCCTGTCAGAGGACAGCAGGCGTCAGCCGCTGAAAGAGGCTCAATGTAATTGAGCCCTCAAATGTACGAGCTCTAAGAATGAGCAAAGAACAGTCAAAATAATAAGCAGCCCCGTCCAAATGCCTTATTTAGTATTCCTTAAAGAAGCAGCACATTTATTCTCATTACATTTTGCTCAAGCTTTCTTGAATTATTCTGCTTGCCCTCAAAATCACCAAGCAGTTCTAACTACTTGGCCAGGGGTGGCCCTGATTGCAATGGAAGGCCAGTATAGGGTTAAAAATTGCCCCAGACATCTTGCAAAGCAGAAAACATAGCCTCACCATTGATGGCTAATGGTTAAGTGAAACTGAATTTCATGCCAAGCAGATCTCCCTTAGGATAATGTTTTCTTAAGCCATGGAAATAGTTAACGGTCCGTTTCTGTTTGTCTTTGTCCAGATGTGGAGACATGATCGTAGCGGTCAACGGCCTGTCAACCGTGGGCATGAGCCATTCTGCACTAGTGCCCATGTTGAAGGAGCAGAGGAACAAAGTCACTCTGACAGTTATTTGCTGGCCTGGAAGCCTGGTGTAGGTTTTGAAATCAGTTTTGAATCTGACTGTCTTCCTTTTGAAGCTTCGGGAAGAAACTGTGTTTCCAGTTGGAAGCCACAGGCACAGCTGGTATTTGCAGGACCCAAACCACTGAGATTGTCCTGTTGTTATTAGTAGAAGGGTTTTCTTCAAGTTAGGCACGTTTCTTTTAGCTTGGGAACAGTCTTCCACTAAGCCTCGTAAGTTCATATTTTCAAAACTGGGACTCTCTGTTGTCAGAATGGGACCTACTATAACATAAGAAGTGTGTGCAGATGGTGACTGAGCCAGCTGGATTAGAGAACTTGGGGCAGTCCTTTGTTTCCCCTAACCGAGTCATAGGATGAGTTCCACATTCCAGTGCTGGGGCTGTTGCACTCCGCAGTGGTGGCATTCACTGCCCCTGTTGCAGCCAGTGCCACAAATGGGTACAGACATCTTCCGTGAAGCTAGCAGCCCTTCCCCATTCCCCCTCACCCCCGTCAGTGCCAACATTTCAAAACTTCTCACTGTTTATAAAATGATTTTTCTGACTTGTTTGATTTCTCCTTTAATCTCTTAGTACTCGTAGATGATGAAGACAGAAGTCTGACACTACTAAAGAGCTTTTCAAAAAATAATGTACCATTAATTAGAATACTAGATAATCAAAGATCATGTTTTCCATTGACAAAGGCATTTGGGAGGTAATTATAATTTAGTGCTGGAGATGGTAAAAGTCACACTTATTGCAGAATGCCAAAAGCATTAAAGATTCCTTTCCAAAGGAATGTTTTGTTATGCAGGGAAATTTTGAAGCCGTTTTTGCTAAAATTCATTTTCTAGAGTTTGTATTATACTTATCAGCAGTCTTGGCTGGACGTGCTTTTTTGTGATTTATGCAGTTAAACTAAAGATCAAGCCGTGTTGCTATTCCACACACCTTCAACTATATTGCAGCTCAGTGTAGGAGAAGGTAGACCTTTTGTATTTCATTCCAAGAAGAGCCTTCAGTGTTCTAGAAGTCCTTATTTTTTCCCCATTATTTCTTGTGAACTTAATTATTTCAAGAAAAAGACTGAAGAGTCCTGGATTTTTATCTAAAATAGTAGGTTTTAGATGTTAATATCTTTCAGTCATTTCTTGGTCACTAGGCTATTTCTTATTTTTCTAAATGTTTTTGAAAACTACAACCAGCCCGTTTTGTTAGTCCTTCATTCCACTGATTTGTCCCTTGGAAGAACGCATAAAGAAGCAAGTGAGATCAGAGTTTCCGTACTTTCTTAATATTATGCATACTTGAAAAGAGTTCACTTAGAAACCTAGTTCAGAATCTGAGCTCATTTACAAGTGACCTCTGTCGTAAATGGTATTGATTATCACAGAATGTATTTCAAAAATACTACAGTATATTATGAAGCATGACCACTTTGTTTTCAAACTAGCAATTGCATTGCTAGGTTTTATTGTGTCTCTAGCATGTCACTGATTATTCCTATTAGTTTTTTAGTGAGTTTGTTTTAAACTATCCCTTGTGAATAAGAAGTGGCAACTGTAATTGCTACTGATTTGTTCAACCCCTTAGCTACACTGTATGGTCAACATATAACCGAGATACAGTGGGATGCCCCATACAGTATATTACTGTTATGTAATGATTGGCTTTTGAAGCAATTTGGTATTGAAATGCTTTGATATTCTAATTGACACGGAACAAGTTTGTTTGTTTGTTTGTTTTTCCTGCTCCCCAAATAGAATTTTATATCCTACTTTGCTATTTTTTTAAACATTTTGTAAGAATGTGTCATTTTTGGGGGCATGGCCATCCACCAACAAATATCCTAATGGCTACTTTGTTATATGTAAAATACTTACATTGAACCTGGGGATATAATTAGTATTTTGAAGAAGACACTTTTTTTGACATTATTTTTATCATGGAAATCTCAGACTCAGCTTAAGCTAACTCATTTGGTTTTATTATAAAACATGATAGTTTTTGGTCAGAATGATATTTGGTGATGGAAACTTGTTCATAATTTATTGTTACTGTTGAAATATTTGAATTTTCTCATCTTAAGCGTAAATAGTTCAAATATTTTGATTTGTTCTGTGCCTTCAGTTTAAATTATTTCAGGATTTTTCAAATGTGTTTTAATAATGGTGTGATTATTTAGGATGGAAATAAAAGTCATCCTTTCCATACTAGTGGCACCATCTCTTTTCTTGAGCAGCAGACATTGACTCTGTATGCAATCTTTGTTCATGGCCCCGCTGTCCCCAGTACGGTGTCCCAAGCTTCACACCCCAGAATCACAAGTTCGTCTTCTGATCCTTCCTCCTGTAGGCACAACACATGTGATCCCTGCTGATTATTGGAAATTTTGTCCACACACTCCCTCTAGACCATGTTGTTCAATATGTGGGGTCACTGAATACTGGAAATGTGACCAAGCCACGTGTCGAAGTGCTAATAACTTGGGTATATGGCTGATATAAAGTAGAGTTGTTGGGGTTTTTTTGTTGTTGTTGTTGTTTTTCTTTTTCTTTTTTCTTTTCTTTTTTTTTTTTTTTTTTTTTTTGGTGGATTTCCTGCCTGTCTTTTTCTATGCCTATTTTCCAGTTTTATTGAGAAATAATTGACACACATAACTATAAGTGTGAGGCATACAGCATGATGGTCTGATTTATACACATTGTGAAATGGTCACCACAGGACGTTCGGCTAACATCCACCTTCTCACGCAGACATGGTAAAAAGAAAGGAAAAAAGAAATGTCTCCTTGTGACGAGCCCTCTTCAGAGCTTCACGCGCACAGCACTGAGCAGGCCAGGCAGGCCTGACCTTGTGCTGCCTGGTCCTCCGAGGGCTTTGGTCATTCTCTGCTTTAAAGAAAATAATTTTTTTTTCAAAGTAGAATCTAATTTTATTTTAATTTTTAAAAAAATTTTTATAAACATATAATGTATTTTTATCCCCAGGGGTACAGGTCTGTGAACTGCCAGGTTTACACACTTACAGCACTCACCATAGCACATATCCTCCCCAATGTCCATAACCAATTTTAGTTGAAGAACGTTGTTCCTGATTTCCTAGCAAATTTAAGTTCCGACCAAGGCCTATATGGTCCAATCCCTCAGCCATCTTCTGGGTGGCTCCAGGGTGCCATCTGCCTCCTGTGACTCCAGCGGGCTACCCACACACTCAGGTCTTTCCACACACGCGCCTGTCGTAGCCCTTCGGAGCGTGGCCCTTGTGCCTCATATTGGGAGGCATAGCTGGAGCGCCGCCCTGCCAGCCTTCTCCGGCCCGCCCGTCGGTACTCCACACTTTGGAGAGAATCACCCTCCCTGTGAGGGTGGAGCTCTGCAGGCCTCATTTACCTTTACATGGCTTTGACCTAAGCACCCTCAGTGCTGTAAGTCCCATCAGATGCCACCTTGCAATTCTGAGGGCTGCTCAGGCCCCAGCGCTGCGGCTCCTGCAGTCCGCAGGACTCACTTCTGCACCCGGACTTCTGAGTTTTCTCATGTGCTTACCTACCTCCACTCTTTCTCTGTGTGAACTCATTCTTTTTAAAGATTTTTTATTATTATTTGAGAGAGAACACAAGGGAGGAGAAGAAACAGACTCCCCACTGAGCAGATGGCCCAATGTGGGACTTGATCCGAGGACCCTGAGCTCATGACCCAAACCAAGGCAGCCGCTCACCAGGTGCCCCTCAGTCTGAATTCCGTTCGGCAAATTTCCTAAACCCTAACTTTGGTCATTGTTCTGTTCATTTCCCTGTTTAGGGATCTTGGGGTTGCAGAAAAGCCCCTTCATGATCTGTCCCCCTCCCCAGTCCCCCTTCCTGCCCACCACTCCTCTCGGTTCTTCCCACTCCTTGCCTCATTTAAGAACCGCCATCACACCTGTGCCTACTCAGGCTGACTTGGCTTAAGTGGCATTACCTCTTTTGGGGAGAGAAATCTTTACAAACCTCCCGGGGCTAGCCACTTTTTTTTTTTTCTTTCTTTTAAAAGTTTTTGTTAGGGGCACCTGGGTGGCTCAGAGGATTAAGGCCTCTGCCTTTGGCTCAGGTCATGATCCCAGCTTCCTGGGATGGCCCCACATTAGGCTCTCTGCTCAGCGGGGAGCCTGCTTCCCTTCCTCTCTCTGCCTGCCTCTCTGCCTACTTGTGATCTCTGTCTGTCAAATAAATAAAATCTTTAAATAAATAAATAAAAGGTTTTGTTAAACTATACTTTTATGGTCATGGATGTGTACTAGGAAGAAGAAAAACTTGCTAGGAAGGTGCTTAATTAGCGCTATCTGTAGCAGTTTTTAAAATTGGACATTTGGGGCACCTGGATGACTCAGTCATTACGTGTCTACCTTTGGCTCAGATCATGATCCCAGTGTCCTGGGATTGAGCCCCTAGTTGGGCTCCTTGCTCAGTGGGGAGTCTGCTTCTCCCTCTCACACTCCCCCCGCTAGTGTTCCTTCCCTCTCTCACTGTATTTCTCTCTGCCAAATAAATAAATATTTTTAAAAATAAATAAAATAAAGCCGAACATTAAATATCAGATTCTCTACGTTCTGAAGAGCCTGGGCATTCCAGAGGGAGAATGTCAGCCTGGTGTCCCTTGTGTGTCTGTCCCAGAATCCCCTCCAGGCTGCCACATTACTTCTCATTACCTCCTTGGGCTCCTCTTGCTGGGGCCATTTTCTCAGACTTCCCTTGCTTAGGAGGACCTTGACAATGACGAGCACTGGTCGGGGGTGTTGTAGGATGCCCTCTATTGGAATCTGTCTGCTTTAGCCCCCTCTTGATTAGACCGTGGTGATGGGTTTGCAGGTCGAGTGCCATTGTCCTCATGTGACAGCGAGGCTGCCTACTATCAGCACGACCTGTGGCTGTTGGTGTTGACCTTGTCCACCTGGCCTGATAGAGGGTGTGTCACGTTTCTCCACAGTAAACTTGCTTACTCTTCCCTCTACGCTATCGCCCTGGATGGAAGTCACTGTGCACAGCCTGCATAGGTGTGGGGAATTACATGCTCCATTCATTCTGGAGCCGGTCAGCGAAACGAGGAGTTCTCTGGTGCTGCCTTAGGGAGGCCTTGTGGGTGGAAAGAAGGGAATCCAGAGAATTTAGAGGGTTTGTTCTCTCAAGATACTTTGCCATGTGAGCAGGTTGGAGTCCTCACACTCCAAACTAGCTACAGCCCTTTCTCACGAAAAAGACAATGCAGTCTGCAGATGCTATTCTGTATGTAACTTCCAGACTTGGTTTACATTCTTCTGTACAGTGAAATAGGCTGTGGCTTTATGATTCCTCAAGTGTGTGAAGCCTGAGCTAAGTGAATGGTTTAAATTTGAAGTTAACAAACCTACATTTCATCTGCTAAGGGCACTCCAGGCTGTTCATCCTGCTTAAAGCACCCATGTGATAGTACACCAAAGTCCCATTAATTCAGACCTAACTAATTGGGAATTTGAAAGCTTAAACAGAGTTGCAGTTACCTTGCCATTGTATATAACGAAGAAGTATTTTAAATCAACATTTAAAAAGTGAGAGTAGGGTGGGGCGCCTAGGTGGCTCAGTGGGTGGAGCCTCTGCCTTCAGCTCAGGTCAAAATCTCAGGGTCCACATGGGCTCTCTGCTCAGAGGGGAGCCTGCTTTCCCCTCTCTCTCTCTCTCTGTCTGCCCCTCTGCCTACTTGTGATCCCGCTCTCTCTGTCAAAAAAAAAAAAAAAAAAAGAAAGAAAGAAAGAAATAAAGAAAAGAAAGAGTAGGGTATTAAAGCTGCATCTGAAGTATACAGTTTCCAAGTTGCCTTAAATATTTTTGGAGCCCTCAGACCCATTCATTCTAGTGATCCGTAGTTCTCTCTCCCATGTGGCCATTTAAATTGGAGTTCACCTAGTGTCTACTGTGTGCGGGACACCCAGGCTCTGAATCACCTCTTTATAACGCCTGATTTCATCTTCGTAATTGATGCCTTCTTCCATTGGTCCATATCCAGTGATAAAACCCTGCAGCTTAGCCGCCCATAAACTAGCAAGGAAGTCATGAAGCGAGCTCCTTCTCTGAAATCTCTCTCCCCTACCTGCTGGAGGAAAGGTTTCAACTCCTCAGGATCCTTATTAGAAAGCCCTTACCATTTTACAGTGTAAATCTACTCCCTTGAACTATGCTAGCAATTAATTTCTATGGCAACACGAAAGCTCTTTAGAAGTAAACTTGAACTCGTAGGCGCAGTGCCTACTGGCTGGAAATTACCCAACGTAAGAGGTGCTGAAATGAAACACAAGGGAGTAAAAGACAAGCTGTGGAAGACTAGCACCTCCCTGCACACAGCAGAAGGCATGCCTCCAGCCAGGAGAAGCGTGGCTGCGTGCAGAGCTCTCAGAGATTTCTGTCGGAACTGTAGTCACTCACTGCACATCATGCTTTGAAGTTGGGCTGTTTTGCAAACTACTTCCAGTCCCTGCCTTGTTCCTCAAAAGTTCTCAGTTTTAAGGATGAATTCAGCAAGGACCCTTCTTGAATTTCCCCAAACTAACCAGTCGTTGAAGAGAGGTCATGCTGGAAACATCGACCGCTAAGACTCTGACATAGAACGACAGCTTTTAAAAATAAAGGATATCTGAGGTGCCTGGGTGGCTTAGTGGGTTAAAGCCTCTGTCTTCAGCTCAGGTCATGATCCCAGCGTTCTGGGATTGAACCCCACGTCGGGCTTTCTGCTCAGCAGGGAGCATGCTTCCTCCTCTCTCTCTCTCTCTCTGCCTACTTGTGATCTCTGTCAAATAAATAGATAAAAATCTTTAAAAAACAAATAATTAAAATTAAATAAATAAAATTTTAAAATAATAAATAAATAGATACTTAGATAGATAAAGGACATCCTTACTGCACCAATATTTTATTAGGAAGTCTTGTCTCACCCACAGCTCTGCAAGAATGTCCAAGGTCCCAGGAAGTGTTGAGTCCCATACTCATGCCTGAGACCCTCCCAGGGAAGCGACACCCCAGAGTACTTTTGCAGAGCTGCCCCCTCCCTTCTGTGCCCCTTTCCCTCCTCGGTGGTAGAAGCAAGCCTCTGGGTATGGCTTGTCCTCTGGGGACCCCTGGGATCCTGAGATCATGCTGTCACACCTGGGATATCGCCCACTTCACCGCTTGAACACTTGTAAGCCAGGAATGTCCCCCACAGGGGTAGACCCCTACCTAAGTCTTTCAATCATGCACCTGGTTGTCCATAGAAACTTTGCAGTAGGCTCCTTCAGGCAGGTGCCTCCCCTCAGCTGTTTCCACAGCCAGATCACCCGCACAACTGGTTCCCACCCAGGCCCCTTGGCCTCTGGAGCTGCCGCAGGCACCACAGTAGGAGCTGGAGGTAACTCTTGAGGTGGTTCAGCATCTTCTTCTGGGGCTGGGGCTGTCGGTCCAAGAAGAGAAAGTATCAACCCCATGATTGACTTTTGCATCGCTCCTAAATCAGGGAAAATTTCCCCACCGTTCAATGTTCTCTGAGTCCAGGAAGCAATCCCTAGAGGGTCTCCCCTGATAGCAGGTCATGGGCACAGGGATCTGAGGCTACTCCTTACTCCCGGCCCACCAGATGACAGAGGCCAGCTCTGGGCGGCCTCCGCTGGTCCCTGCACAGGTCTATATCAGCCACCCCCTGTCCTCCTCAGATCAGCATCTCTCTGGTTCTCCTCCCTCTACCCCTCCCCCTGCTTGTGCTCTTTTCCCTCTAATAAAGAAATAAAATCCTAAAACAATACATAAAAGATTGAGTGTCAAAGTGTACCTTGAGGCCTTCAAGACCTGGCCGGAAACACCCTCCTGTATGTATTTTCTTGTCATCTTTCCTCTTGTGCTGATGGCATCAGAGGTGCATGTCATCCCAGGGAGGGAGAAGGCCGATGGTGGAGGGACTCTGGGTCATCAAATACCACATATAGGATTTCAGTCTCTAATCTGAAGAACCACTCAGCACTGTCATGGTGCGAGGGGGGGTGGACTCTGTGGTGACATGCTACCAAAATCTGGGGAGTTACTTGGTCATTCAGCGTAATGTAATATACCTCCGTACAGCATGTGGAAATGACCAAGTTCACTTGAATAGTGATCAGCCTAAAACCTTTAAAGAGGACCAAAGAGGCACCTGGCTTTCTCAGGCACTAGGATCCTTGATCTCAGGGTTATGAGTTCGAGGCCCACATCAGGCACAGTTAACTTAAAAAACAAAACAAAAGGCTTACACAGGACCAAAATCAGTGAGGCTCAAACAACGGAGCTGGTCTGTGCTGGGACAGATCCTGTCTCCCGTTCATTCAGCCACTGGGCACTGCACACTCAGATGGTGCCAGGGCTTATCAGCCCAGCGGGTTCTCCTCATGAAAGCTCAGGGTCTAGAGGAGAAGATGGACAAACGAGAAACCAAAATGTGAACGGGAAAAGCGATTGCTCCACAGCAAAAGAGCAAGGGACACAACTAAGGCCCGAACTCCACCCGGTGAGGGGTATGACACGGCTGTGCTGAGATGACACGGAGAATTCCTGCGGGAGGAAAAGAAGGAGACAGCCCTGCACAAATGCGAGTGCATTCCACCTGGCGGAGGGCACCATGGAGCAGAGGACTGGAGGTTAGAAAGGGGGCCAGGGTGGCCAGAGAAGCTGAGGAAGGACCAGAGTGGGAGGGGAGGAGGGCCAGGGCCCGGGAAGTTGGTCAGTATCAGTGCCCTTCTCCCAGGGCTGTGTGACCGCACTTCCCCACACTCAGTGGCTGAACCCACAAACGCTGCCTCGTGGTCTCAGGGGATCAGGAATCCAGCAGTGCTCCGCTGGGGGCTCCTTCCAGAGTCTCTCCTTACGCTGGGCTGCTGACAACACCAAGGGAAAACCTGCTTCACCAAGAACCTGAGCGCACTCAGGGGCATGTGCCAGATACAGACCATCTCAAAGAACTGACTTCTGTCTGCTGTGGGCCCACAGGGCTGGGCCACGTGCCTATGTCTGGGTCATGGTTAAACCTAGGGGTTTGTGCTCCAGTATGAAGATTGGAGAGAGAACATGGATCCGACTCAACATGGGGCTGGGCAGTGAATTTTGGAACGAAATCTCAGAAGGGCCTTTGGGTCACGTTGCCACGTTGTATGACATGGAAGTGAATCACCAAGTCCAGACTACAGTCTGGGGAGGGGGTCACAAAAACATGTCTACAGAGGAGTTGGGGAACCAATGGAACCCCCGAAGGGAGACTGTGATGATCCCTGCAGTGTCCGGGCCTTGCCCAGAATCAGACTGGTAGGGAGGCTTAGAAGGCATGAACCCAGCTCTTACAGTGTCCTCAAAGCTGGGGTCCTGCATGCACCTAGCCATTCACTGGGGGCTCTGGAAAAGGTTGTCTAGAAGGAAGGGGCTGTCGACCTGGAAATGTTATGGGGCTGAGGGTGATCATTGATATCCTAGATAGGACACATCTCGCCAGGTTCTTGTCTGAGGAGGATACCAGCTCATGGCGACCCACTGCATGGACCTCTACCTGCATCACACCCTTTGGAAAAGAGGGAACAGCCTGCATCCCAGGACAGGCGGTCTCTAGGGGTAAGGGTACATTCTGACCATCAAGGGCCAACTCCAGTCCCTTCTTTAGGGTTTGCGTTGAAAATTCAAAGCCTAAGATCGTGGGAAGGTATTACCCAGCCCTCTGTAGGTGGAGCTGTCCTCTTCTGGGACTCCAGAATGTGAGCACCGATGAACACATGTGTGCACACAGGAGTGAGTGTGCTTGTGCACACAAACACACACCCCAGGAGGGACTGTGGGGTGGGATCCCATTAGTAGCAGATTCCAAGAAGTTGATAGGATGGAGGAAATTGGGTGGGAGGTATTTCCTACCTGTGACAGCCCTCCTCTAACATCATAGCTATTATCCAACCTATGCCTGTGGACATCTGATAGAAAGACATGCTGGACTCATCCATATTTTGCAGAGAAGCCCATCCCTATCAGGCACAATGGCTTATCTAGGGTCAAAACCAGGTAAGAATCGAGAGTTGTGTCTGAAACCAGGTGTGTTTGCAAGCTGGGGCCCTGGCTGCTCCCAGACCTTCCCTGGGGGCCTGTGGAGAGGGGTGTGTTGGGGTCACTGTGTACAGATAAGATGTGTCCTTGCATGCAGAAAGGGGATGAGGAGATGGCAGACCGGAGCACTGATCGTGTAGGGGTCCAACCAGGAGTGGGTCCCGGTAGGGGATCTCAGGCAGTGATGTCACTTCCTTGACCGCCTGCCCCCAGAACTTGGAACCCCTGCAACTAGGCACCCACATTCTAGTCCGGTAGCAGGGTTACTGGGCTCAGGACATCTGACACAAAACGATGTTTTCCTCTTGTGTGCCGAGTTTCCGGGGCTCTGGGTATCAGAAACCCCAGGAAAATGGCTTGTTCCCATGCTGTAGACATTGGCTGAAACCACCCCCCCGATGCCTCAACACATTTCGAAGGAGACGCCATAAGGTACTTACTACTGAGGAGACTAGCGATGCCCACCTCTCTGAACCATCCTAAGGAAGCCCCATCCCTTCCTCTGGAGTTTGAGGGGAGGAGGGATATGTGGGGGTTCCCGCCCATGGGCTGGAGGAGGGTGAGCACAGTGGATACCCTGGTGATCCCTTCTTGTTCACACCAATGTCATGGTGGGCTGGGTACACCGGGGATTCCTGAGGTGCCTCTTAGCTGTGCCAGAGCATATCCAAGGCCCTGAAGCTGGGCCACGTTTCTCTCCTTGGGGGAGGGGTCTGCATCCTGGGCTGTGGTGTGTCTGGAATGGAGCGCCCTGGGTCTGAAGACCAGCAAAGGCCTCCAGACAGGGCTCTAAGGCCTCCTGCCTGGCTGCCGGGCACTGTCTTTACAGAACGCCCCAGAGGACATGGTGCAGGAGGTGACCGAGGAGATTGCCTGCTCTCCTTCCTCCAAGGACAAGAAGCCGCACACGGCCAACAGAGTCTGGCGCTGGCTCAGGGTGAGTGCAGGTGCTGGGGAGACCCGACCCCTGGGGCGCCGATGCAGCACCAAGGGCCCCACTTCCTAGAAGCCAGCCTAGCCTCCTAGAGTCCTGTACTCCCGTGAATCTGCATCCCATCTCTTCCCCAAACTGGCCCCCACTGGTCCTGCCCATGCCTTGGACAGAAGCAGAGCCTTTGTCCACATACTTATAGGAGTATCATTAAAGAGACTTTAGACCAGGTCTCATCCCGTTGATCTAGACTCCTTTTGCCCTGGCCTAGGCATTTTCCTAACTCGTGCTCCCAGGTGTCCCCATTGGCCCAACAGTCCTGCTCAGGTTCTTCAAGTCTTGCAAATGATCTGCAAGAGTTGGGAAACTCTGATCCAAAGGAACATGGGGCCCATGGTACTCTGTCTCTTGCTCTGCGCTTTGGTTTTGATGGAACACATGGCTAGGGGCTCCCGAGGGGCCGGAACAGTAGCCTCACTGCATTGCACTGCACGGCAGTCCGGAAGGCCAGTCATTGATCACAGCCATGGAGTCCTTTACTGGGGCAGAACTGGATGTAATCCCCTACTGTGGCCAAGGCACAGTGCTGCATCCTACAGCCTCCGTGCCCTCCAATTCTAAGCCCTCTCGCCTAAAACATCTCTGTGTTCTCATCTCAAGAATGGGATATGTTGGGTGCCAGGGTGGCTCAGGTGTTTCAGCCTCTGCCTGCAGCTCAGGCCATGGTCTCAGGGTCCTGGGATCGCGGCCCAGGTCATGGATCTCTGCTGAGTGGGGAGCCTGCTTCCCCCTCTCTGTCTGGCTGCCTCTCTGCCTATTTGTGACCTCTCTCTGTGTCAAATGAATAAATAAAATGTCTTTTGAAAAAATAAAAAGAATGGGCTATGTCATCAGAAATCACAGGATCCATGCCACTCATGCAGGGACGTGCTATCCATACTCTACTCACAAAGGGTCCTGAGATACGAGCAAGTTGAGACATCATTTCTTTCAATTCTTTGTATGGATACCAAGACCATTTTCTCTTTGCCTTAAAGGCTTCTTAACTAATTGGTTGATTGATGGATTTGAGAGAGAGACAGGGGGAGAGTGGGGAGAAGCAGAGGGAGAGACAGAATTCTCAAGCAGACACTGCCCTATGGACACAGCCAGCTCTATGAGGAACAAAGCCTCAGGACACGGAGACCATGACCTGAAGCAAAACCAAGAGCCTTAGGCTGAACCCAATGAGACACTGAGTCACCCGATTCTTTTTCGGACTCTGGGCTCTCTTGTCCCACCGCTTGCAGAAGTCCCTGAGATCTGGGGGCTCATTCTGCCCTCCAAGCCCCAACCCTCCTGGTGGCCAGAGCACTGACTCATGTCTCCTCTGATTCACCTCAGGGGAAAAATGGTTCAACCAGGAAGAGGACGAGGACCTCACTGCTGATGGCAGAGCGGGCCGACAAGCTGGAGGACGCAATTGATCACCTGGTGCCTGCCGTCCTCAGACAAGATCTACACTGTGTCCACACCTTTCTGGACACATATGACACCTTTGCCAGCACCGAGGAGGTGCTGGACCAACTATGTGCAAGGTGAGCACCCTCACCTGCCCCTAACTGTCCCGTGGGAATAGGCCAATGCTTGGTTGTGAGACTTTGGAGGGTCCCCAAGCTTCCCCAAATTTCCCCTTGCTCCTAACTGGGGCAGAGGTATTATAGGGACTCAGTGGCAGGTGTCTGAAAGGATACGTGGCAGCCTACGCTGGTGGAAAAGTCTGCTAGAGGGCCTGTTGGCATGCTCTTTGAACATTCCCGTGCCCCTCATGATGAAGCCTCTGCCTAATCCCTGACTCTCACTGTGATCTTGAGCTGAGTTCCTTTGCCATTGAAAGGGAGATCAGAGATTCCTTCTGGGGTCTGTGTCTGGGTGAATGCAGAGCAGGCATCCCTGGAGGTGAGCAGGGCCAGGCCCACTCAGATGTCGGTGATGGGCTGGTTGGGGCCCTTTCATTCAGCAAGCATCCAAGAAGCCACAGTAGGTGGAGGCGATTATCTAGGAGCTGAATGGGATCCCTGCACAGAACAGAGAGCACCCCAGGGCTGCAGGCTAGTCGAGGGTCAGGAGGCGAGAGCCAATATCCACAGACATCTCATGTGATGCCCCCTGGCCTCCTCTAGATTCGGGTGCTATTACTCCACGTATGGCGAGGCCGGCGGACACCAGGACCAGCGCGACATGTGAGTAAGCTTTGGCTGCTCCAGGAAGGCCTTCCCTCTCCAGCAGGGCAGTGAGGGTCCTGTGAGTTCAAGGGGCTGCTGGACCTTCATGCACACCTCTGTGATTCCTGCTTTACGGTAAAGGTCTGAGAGCTTCTACTGGAAACTGGGAAGGTGCCCTGGGGAGCTGGGGTAGGTGTGTGAGCAGAGGGGCATGGAGGACAGCTTCAACCCCTGAGTGGGTCATGCTCCATCCCTGCCCCCTCCCAGCCCTCTCTCTGCCCCAATTCTGGGACCCAGAATGCAGGATTTAGGAACCATCGCACAGCATTCTGTTGGCACCTGCACGCTGGGTGCTCAGAGGGGGCTCAGGGAGAGTGGTGACCCAGTAGAGCCCAGGGAGCAGCAGACATCCCACACCCTGTGGGAGGTGAGTGTCAGTGGAAACAGACCCACTCTCCTGGCACCTAGTGACTGGGCAGAGGAGGTAACGGTGGAGGTATGGGGAGGGTCCTGGGAAGGCCTGGCTAGAGACAGAGTCCCTTTGTTCCCTCCTCGGTTGGATCTTCACGGAGCAGAGGTGAGTGCAGTGAGGGTAATTAAGAGGCCAGACACCACCCCTCCCTGGACACATGCAGTGGAATTCAAATGGCTCGTGGGCAAGGAGACAGACTGAGGAGTGTGTCCAGCTCCCCTAAAAAGTCCAGATATGCTCACCCCTTTGATCAAGGACTCCCACTCCCAGAGGCTTTTGGCCAGCCCGCCGTGTGGGAGCAGGCCTTTCTCGGGCAGGACTGCCAGGTCGCAATTGGACAAGGAGTCCGACTGGTCTCGGACAGGAGCTGGAAGCCCAGGGGCCCAGGTTCCTACAGGGGTTCCCTGGGATATTGGTTTGGATGCGTACCCTGTCCTCTGACTTCTCTGCCTCCATGTCTGTCCCAAGGGCCATCTATGCCATCCTAAACACCTGGGTGGAAAAGTATCCAGGGGATTTTGTGCAGCCTCTGGAGTTTCCCAGCTTGCATACGCTGCTGGCCTACCTGCAAGTCAATGTGCCGGGCTCGGACCTGCAGCGCCGTGCCCAGCTTCTGCTTCCAGAAAGGCAACGCGCTCCCAGAAAGACCACGGAGCCAGAGGCTGGGGGTAAGGAGGACTGGGGTGACTGATGTGGGCCTGAGGAGGAGGTAGGGTGGGCCACCCTGAGGAAGCCTCCGTAGATTGTAGTTGGGCCGAGAGGAGTGAGTCGTCTCAGATCCCTGTCCCCATGGGCTTCCGTTGGGGACACCTTCCGGGGGCTGGGTCTTGAACGCAGGCCACGCTGACTGGTGGGGATAGGGAAAGGTGAGAGGGAAGTCAATCAAGCTGATGATGCTTTCTCTTCTTGGAGCTACAGCACCGGCCCCAGAGCCAGATCAGGATGAGTCTCGGGAAGTTGTTCCAGCAGCCACTCAGGCACCCGCTGCACCTCTGGGGCCTGAGCTGGCCCCCGCCATCCCTGCTGCGACTGCTCACTATGGGATAGGAAGACCAGTGACCCCCCCTGACCTGTTGGGGCCAGGGCAGATGGTCGTCAGGGCCCTCATTCACTTCTCTGCCACGAAAGAGCCACCAGGCCTTTTGACTTTCCTGGATGACCAGCAGGGTCCTGCCCCCGAGCTGCCGTCACCTGCCTCCGTGGAGCAAGCATCCTGGGCCCCGGAGCAGCAGCTTGTGCTGGCTGCAGCTCCAGAGCATGACTCCCCCTCTCCCGTCATTTCCTTCTTTATCGTATTTGTGTTCCGTGTTCACCTCTATAATTACTTCATATATTTAATTAATTAAATAAAATAGAATTTGAGTTTACATAGCATTTTACTTGCATCCTTTGCAGTGGGATATGGAGGTCTCATTAGGTCCATCCAGAGTGTTGCACAACCATGTCGTTCTGCAACGTTTCCGTCACAGAGACACCCGCGCTCCTCATCGCTCACTGCTCTGTCCCTCGCCCAGTCCCTGCAACCGCTGCTCTGCTCTCTGTCTCGGCCACTTCACCTCGACTTGGATTTTCCTCTGCTGGAATCCTACAATATGGCCTTCTCTGTGTGTCTGCAGAACACAAGTGTGATTCCCCTCTTCAAACTTTGTTATACAAATAACATTTTATTACATAGGAATGTTCCTGAAAGAACAAAGATCACGGGAAGCCCCCAAATGAACTATTTTCATTCTGAGCTAGGTTTCCCTTTTAGAAGCATGCCTTGAAAAGCAGAAACCATGAGAGAAATGTCTGGGTCCATGAGACACCTTTACATGCTTTCAATTTCCCGGGTAGTCTGCGTTTCAACTATTCTGATGGGCATCTTATCAAATATTAAAATCATATCTTAAATATTCTCCTTTCTTGCTAACAAGTTAGGTCATCAAGAGGTCTTTAGGTTTTATTCAGACTATATCTATTTAGTCAATAATAATTTAAACATGAAAAAAAAAAAGGCACATTCCTTCTACCAAGGAATAATCCCCCATCACACACGGCGTCCTTCTTCTCTGCCTTTCCCTCTAAGTGTAGTGTGTGTGTGGGGGGGTGGGGTGTGCGCACATGTTTGTGACAGAGTGGGACAGGGAAAGTTCAGGGGCTCTGTTCTTGTTCTACCTAACGTCCCCTCAGTGGACTGACACTGTCGCTCTGTCCCCTTGGGCATTCTCAGTGACAGCATTCAGGAACCCCCTCTGTTGAACAACTAATTCATATCCAGTTATTTGACTCTCATAATGTAAGTGATAAGCACGTCTGTGTCATAAATGTCTGTTTCTTTAGGAATGATTCCTGTAAACACCAACACCGGAACACGCTTTACCCACATTTTTAGGGGACTGGCTGCTGGCTCCTTTATGCTGTCTGCATTAGGGAGAAGCATTGCTTTGGAAAGGAGGGATCCAGGACTCTATAGATGAGACCTGAAATCATGAGGAGGACAAGCCAGCAGTGATGACGTCGGGGCCCTGGGAGTGACCACAGAGCATTGGGGAGGCTGCCCACAGCGCCCTCATATGTCCTCTCCCAGATGCTCCCCTGCCCCGTGTCCTGGAACACACCTCACCCATGCCCTGTCTGGTGACACGCTCCAGCCACTCCAACCCCCCCGGGCTCAATCACCCAGACTCTCACTGGAGCAACCAGACCCTGCTCCAGGCCAGCAGAGGGGCACAGGCCAGGCCACTCCTCTCGGCTTGCTCCCTGTCCTTCCTGGCTGAACCCCATCCTCTCAGGGACGAACCTCCAAGGACAGTGCCGGTCAATGGGTGACAGACAAGTGTTCATGCAGATGGAGTTTTTGTGGCAAGAGCAGAGCCACTTGAACTGTATGAGCAAGAGAGGCCTTTACAATGCACATCGGCTGCTCATGGAAACTGCAGGATGAACAGAGCCTCAACCAGGGGCTTTGGCACTGGACAGAGCTCATCCACACCCTCAGGATCCTCTGGCTGTGACCCCTTGACCCTGCCAAGCCCAACCTTGCTGAGATCTCTCTCCTCCCACAAAGTCGGGAAGGGGAGTCCCCTTGATCTGATGCTCTAATAGAGGTCGTCGTCAGTAACTCCTGTCTGTGCAGTTACTGGGCCACTGGTGGGCTGTTATTCTGCCTGCCAGCCTCAGTCTCCTCATCTGTGAAATGGTCCTAACACCTGCCCTACCATCTCATAGGATGACTATGAAGATCATACTGACCAACTGCGAGGTGTCGGAGGTCTCGCCAAGGCTTCTGCTTCTTCTAGACCACTCCCAGGAAAGTGATCACCCAACTATGCTGTGATTCAGAGTACAGGGCTTTACAGAGTAGAAAACCGGGATGTAGCTTCATGGTTTTCAGCCATTTTCCCTAACTGATGTCTGGGAACTCTGAAGCATTCAGGGCCCACCTGGTCTTCTGGGGACCACCAGGATCCTGAGATCATGCTGTCACACCTGGGATATCACCCCACTTCACCCCTTGAACACTTTTAAGTCAGGAATGTCCCAGACAGGGGTAAACACCTAAATGTTTCAATCAAGCACCTGTCTGTCGATGGAAACTTTGCAGTAGGCTTCTTCAGGTAGGTGCCTCCCCTCGGATGTATCCATAGCCCTATCATCCGCATAACTTGTTCCCACCCAAGGGCCAAGGGACAAGGGACAAGGCCAGTCCCTTACTAAGGGATTTCATTGAAAATTCGAAGCCTAAGTTCTTGAGAAGCTATTACCCAGCCCTTTGTAGGAGGGGCTGTCGTCTTCTGGGACTCCAGAATATGAGCACTGATGAAGACATGTGTGCA
The DNA here is from genome assembly GCF_964662115.1 of Mustela nivalis. Classification (NCBI taxonomy): domain Eukaryota; kingdom Metazoa; phylum Chordata; class Mammalia; order Carnivora; family Mustelidae; genus Mustela; species Mustela nivalis. The sequence continues at coordinate 13,116,333 of NC_139034.1, read as the reverse complement.
CTCAGGAGCGAGTGTGCTTGTGCACACAAACACACACACCCCAGGAGGGACTGTGGGGTGGGATCTGATTAGTAGCAGATTCCAAGAAGTTGATAGGAGGGAGGAAATTGGGAGGTATTTCCTACCTGTGACAGCACTCCTCTAACATCAGAGCTATTATTCAACCTATGCCTGTGGACATCTGATAGAAAGACATGCTGGAATCATCCATATTTTGCAGAAAAGACCATCCCTGTCAGGCACAATGGCTTATCTAAGGTCCAAACCAGGTAAGCATAGAGACTTGTGTCTGAAACCAGGTGTGTTTGCAAGCTGGGGCACTGGCTGCTCCCAGACCTTCCCTGGGGGCCTGTTCCGAGGGGTGTGTTGGGGTCACTGTGTACAGATGAGATGTGTCCTTGCATGCAGAAGGGGCAAGAGGAGATGGCAGACCGGAGCACTGTTCGTGTAGGGGTCCAACCAGGAGTGGGCCCCGGTAGGGGATCACAGGCAGTAATGTCACTGCCTGGATCACAAAGGCCCACAACTTATAACCCCTGCAACCAGGACACACACTCTAGTCCGGTGTCAGGGCTATTTGGATAGAAACGTCGGAGATAGAAAGATGTTTTCATCCTGTCTACGTACATCCCGGGGCTCTGGGAACCAGAACTCCCAGGAAAATTGCTTGTTCCCATGTTGCAGGCATTGGCTGAAACCACCCTCCCGATGCCTCAACACATTTCGAGGGAGACGCCATAAGGTACTTACTACTGAGGAGACTAGGCGATGCCCACCCCTCTGAACCGTCCTAGGGAAGCCCCATCCCTTCCTCTGGAGTTTGGGGGGAGGAGGGATATGTGGGGGTTCCCGCCCATGGGCTGGAGGAGGGTGAGCACAGTGGATACCCTGGTGATCCCTTCTTGTTCACACCAATGTCATGGTGGGCAGGGTGCACCAGGGATTCCTGAGGTGCCTCTTAGCTGTGCCAGAGCATATCCAAGGCCCTGAAGCTGGGCCACGTTTCTCTCCTTGGGGGAGGGCTCTGCCACCTGGGCTGTGGTGTGTCTGGAATGGAGCGCCCTGGGTCTGAAGACCAGCAAAGGCCTCCAGACAGGGCTCTAAGGTCTCCTGCGTGCCTGCCGGGCACTGTCTTTACAGAACGCTCCAGAGGACATGGTGCAGGAGCTGAATGTTGACATCCCGTGCTCTCATTCCCCAAAGGACAAGAAGCCGCACACGGCCAACAGAGTCTGGCGCTGGCTCAGGGTGAGTGCAGGTGCTGGGGAGATGCGACCCCTGGGAATCCGATGCAGCACCAAGGGCCCCACTTCCTAGAAGCCAGCCTGGCCTCCTAGAGTCCTGTACTCCCGTGAATCTGCATCCCCACTCTTCCCCAAACTGGCCCTCATGGCCCTGCCCACGCCTTGGACAGAAGTAGAGCCATTGTCCACATACTTATAGGAATATCATTAAAGAGACTTTAGACCAGATCTCATCCCGTTTATCTAGACTCCTTTTGCCCTGTGCTAGGCATTTTCCTAACTCGTGCTCCCAGGTGGCCCAACAGTCCTTCCTCAGGTTATACAAATCTTGCAAATGATCATTTGCAAGAGTGAGTTGGGAGACTCTGATCCAAAGGGACATGGGGCCCATGGTACTCTGTCTCTTGCTCTGTGCTTTTGTTTTGATGGAACACATCTTTGGGTCCCCTAGGGTCAGGAACAGGGGCCTCACTGCACTGCATGGTAGTCCAGAAGGCCAGTCATTTATCACCAGCATCTAGCCCTTTCCAGGGGCAGGACTGGATATAATCCCCTTCTGTGGCCAATGAACAGTGCTCCATCCTACAGCCTCCGTGCCCTCCTATCCTACGCCCTCTTGCCTAAAACGTCTGTGTTCTCATCTCAAGAATGAGATATGTTGGGTGCCAGGGTGGCTCAGTGGTTTCAGCCTCTGCCTGCAGCTCAGGTCATGGTCTCACGATCCTGGGATCAAGGCCCACGTTGGGGTCTCTGCTCAGCGGGGAACCTGCTTCCCCGTCTCTGTCTGGCTGCCTCTCTGCCTACTTGTGACCTCTCTCTGTCAAATAAATAAATAAATAATCTTTAAAAAAATAAAAACAATGGGGCTATGTCATCAGAAATCACAGGATCCATGCCACTCATGCAGGGACGTGCTACCAATACTCTGCTCACAAAAGGACCTGAGATACTAGCAAGTTCAGACATCATTTTTTTCAATTCTTTGTATGGATACCAAGAACATATTCTCTTTTGCTTTAAGGTTTCTTTCTTTCTTTCTTTTTTTAAAATTTTATTTCTTTATTTGACAGACAGAGATCACAAGTAGGCAGAGAGGCAGGCTGAGACAGAGAGGGGAAGCAGGCTCCCCACCGAGCAGAGAGCCCGATGCGGGGCTCGATCCCAGCACCCTGAGATCATGACCTAAGCCAAAGGCAGAGGCTGTAACCCACTGAGCCACCCAGACACCCCTTCCTTAAAGGGTTCTTAATTGATTGATTGATGGATGGATTGAGAGGGAGGCAGGGGAGAGTGGGGAGAAGCAGAGGGAGAGACAGAATCCTCAAGCAGACACTGCCCTATGGACACAGCCGTACGGGGAACGCAGCCTCAGGACATGGAGAGCATGACCTGAAGCAAAACCAAGAGTCTTAGGCTGAACCCAATGAGACACTGAGTCACCCGATTCTTTTTCGGACTCTGGGCTCTCTTGTCCCACCTCTTGCAGAAGTCCCTGAGATCTGGGGGCTCATTCTGCCCTCCAAGCCCCAACCCTCCTGGTGGCCACAGCACTGACTCATGTCTCCTCTGATTCACCTCAGGGGAAAAATGGCTCAACGAGGAAGAGGAATAAGACCTTGATACTATGGAACACTCGTGCCAGTTCATTGGAGGCCATAATAGATTACCTGGTGACTGCCGTCATAAAACAAGATCTAAACTATGTTCACATGTTTCTTGAAATACATCGCACCCTTGCTACCACCCAGGAGGTGCTGGGCCTCCTCTTTGCAAGGTGAGCACCCTCCCCTGCCCCTAACTGCTCCGTGGGATTTGGCCAATGCCTGGTTGTGAGACTCTGGCAGGTCCCCAAGCTTCCCCAAGCTTCCCTTGCTCCTAACTGGGGCAGAGGTATTATAGGGACTCAGTGGGATCTTGTAGGGAAAGAACACTTGGTAGCCTGCGCCAGTGGAAAAGTCTGCTGTTGGGCCTGTGGGCATGCTCTTTGAACATTCCCGTGCCCCTCATGATGAAACCTCTGCCTCATCCCTGACTCTCACTGTGATCTTGAGCTGGGCCCCTCTGCCACTGAAAGGGAGATCTGAGACTCCTTCTGGGGTCTGTGTGTGGCTGAATCCAGAGCAGGCAACCCTGAGGGTGAGCAGGGGCCAGGGCAACTCAGATGTCGGTGATGGGCTGGTTGGGGCCCTTTCATTCAGCAAGCATTCAGGAAGCCCTAGTAGGTGGAGGCGATTGTCTCGGAGCTGAATGGGATCCCGGCACAGAACAGACAGCACCCCAGGGCTGCAGGCTAGTCGAGGGTCAGGCGGTGAGAGCCAACATCCACAGACATATCATGTGATGCCCCCTGGCCTCCTCTAGATTCGGATGCTATTACTCCACGTATGGCGAGGACGGCGGACACCAGAACCAGCGCGACATGTGAGTAAGCTTTGGCTGCTCCAGGAGGGCCTTCCCTCTCCAGCAGGGCAGTAAGGGTACTGTGAGTTCAAGGGGCTGATGGACCTTCATGCACACCTCTGTGATTCCTGCTTTACGGTAAAGGTCTGAGAGCTTCTACTGGAAACTGGGAAGGTGCCCTGGGGAGCTGGGGTAGGTGTGTGAGCACTGTGGGAGAGCAGAGGGGCATGGAGGACAGCTTCAACCCCTGAGTGGGTCATGCTCCATCCCTGCCCCCTCCCAGCCCTCTCTCTGCCCCAATTCTGGGACCCAGAATGCAGGATTTAGGAACCATCGCACAGCATTCTGTTGGCACCTGCACGCTGGGTGCTCAGAGGGGGCTCAGGGAGAGTGGTGACCCAGTAGAGCCCAGGGAGCAGCAGACATCCCACACCCTGTGGGAGGTGAGTGTCAGTGGAAACAGACCCACTCTCCTGGCACCTAGTGACTGGGCAGAGGAGGTAACGGTGGAGGTATGGGGAGGGTCCTGGGAAGGCCTGGCTAGAGACAGAGTCCCTTTGTTCCCTCCTCGGTTGGATCTTCACGGAGCAGAGGTGAGTGCAGTGAGGGTAATTAAGAGGCCAGACACCACCCCTCCCTGGACACATGCAGTGGAATTCAAATGGCTCGTGGGCAAGGAGACAGACTGAGGAGTGTGTCCAGCTCCCCTAAAAAGTCCAGAAATGCTCCCCCCATTGACCAAGGACTCCCACTCCCAGAGGCTTTTGGCCAGCCCGCCGTCTGGGAGTAGGCCTTTCTCGGGCAGGACTGCCAGGTCGCAGGTGGACAAGGAGTCCGACTGGTCTCGGACAGGAGCTGGAAGCCCAGGGGCCCAGGTTCCCACATAGGTTCCCTGGGATATTGGTTTGGATGCGTACCCTGTCCTCTGACTTCTCTGCCTCTATGTCTGTCCCCAGGGCCATCTATGCCATCCTGGATATTTGGGTGGAAAGGTATCCAGGGGATTTTGTGCAGCCTCCAGAGTATCCCAACTTGCATGCTCTACTGGCCTACCTGCAGGTCAATGCACCTGGCTCGGACCTGCTGTGCCGTGCCCAGCTTCTGCTGCCAGAAAGGCAGCGCGCTGAGACCACAGAGCCCGAGGCTGGGGGTGAGGAGGACTGGGGTTGACTGATGTGGGCCTGAGGAGGAGGCAGGGTGGGCCACCCTGAGGAAGCCTCCATAGATTGTAGTTGGGCCGAGAGGAGTGAGTTATCTCAGATCCCTGTCCCCATGGGCTTCTGTTGGGGACACCTTCCAGGGGCTGGGTCTTGAACGCAGGCCACGCTGAGTGGTGGGGAAAGGGAAAGGTGAGAGGGAAGTCAATCAAGCTGATGATGCTTTCTCTTCTTGGAGCTACAGCACCGGCCCCAGAGCCAGATCAGGATGAGTCTCGGGAAGTTGTTCCAGCAGCCACTCTGGCACCCGCGGCACCTCTGGGGCCTGAGCTGGCCCCCGCCATCCCTGCTGCAGCTGCTCACTATGGGATAGGAAGACCAGTGAGCCCGCCTGACCCGTTGGGGCCAGGGCAGATGGTCGTCAGGGCCCTCGTTCACTTCTCTGCCACGGAAGAGCCACCAGGCCTTTTGACTTTCCTGGATGACCAGCAGGGTCCTGCCCCCGAGCTGCCGCCCCCTGCCTCCGTGGAGCAAGCAGGCTCGGCCCCCGAGCTGCCGCCCCCTGCCTCCGTGGAGCAAGCAGGCTCGGCCCCCGAGCTGCCGCCCCCTGCCTCCGTGGAGCAAGCAGGCTCGGCCCCCGAGCTGCCGCCCCCTGCCTCCGTGGAGCAAGCAGGCTCGGCCCCCGAGCTGCCGCCCCCTGCCTCCGTGGAGCAAGCAGGCTCGGCCCCCGAGCTGCCGCCCCCTGCCTCCGTGGAGCAAGCAGGCTCGGCCCCCGAGCTGCCGCCCCCTGCCTCCGTGGAGCAAGCAGGCTCGGCCCCCGAGCTGCCGCCCCCTGCCTCCGTGGAGCAAGCAGGCTCGGCCCCCGAGCTGCCGCCCCCTGCCTCCGTGGAGCAAGCAGGCTCGGCCCCCGAGCTGCCGCCCCCTGCCTCCGTGGAGCAAGCAGGCTCGGCCCCCGAGCTGCCGCCCCCTGCCTCCGTGGAGCAAGCAGGCTCGGCCCCCGAGCTGCCGCCCCCTGCCTCCGTGGAGCAAGCAGGCTCGGCCCCCGAGCTGCCGCCCCCTGCCTCCGTGGAGCAAGCAGGCTCGGCCCCCGAGCTGCCGCCCCCTGCCTCCGTGGAGCAAGCAGGCTCGGCCCCCGAGCTGCCGCCCCCTGCCTCCGTGGAGCAAGCAGGCTCGGCCCCCGAGCTGCCGCCCCCTGCCTCCGTGGAGCAAGCAGGCTCGGCCCCCGAGCTGCCGCCCCCTGCCTCCGTGGAGCAAGCAGGCTCGGCCCCCGAGCTGCCGCCCCCTGCCTCCGTGGAGCAAGCAGGCTCGGCCCCCGAGCTGCCGCCCCCTGCCTCCGTGGAGCAAGCAGGCTCGGCCCCCGAGCTGCCGCCCCCTGCCTCCGTGGAGCAAGCAGGCTCGGCCCCCGAGCTGCCGCCCCCTGCCTCCGTGGACCAAGCAGGCTCGGCCCCCGAGCTGCCGCCCCCTGCCTCCGTGGAGCAAGCAGGCTCGGCCCCCGAGCTGCCGCCCCCTGCCTCCGTGGACCAAGCAGGCTCGGCCCCCGAGCTGCCGCCCCCTGCCTCCGTGGACCAAGCAGGCTCGGCCCCCGAGCTGCCGCCCCCTGCCTCCGTGGACCAAGCAGGCTCGGCCCCCGAGCTGCCGCCCCCTGCCTCCGTGGACCAAGCAGGCTCGGCCCCCGAGCTGCCGCCCCCTGCCTCCGTGGAGCAAGCAGGCTCGGCCCCCGAGCTGCCGCCCCCTGCCTCCGTGGAGCAAGCAGGCTCGGCCCCCGAGCTGCCGCCCCCTGCCTCCGTGGAGCAAGCAGGCTCGGCCCCCGAGCTGCCGCCCCCTGCCTCCGTGGAGCAAGCAGGCTCGGCCCCCGAGCTGCCGCCCCCTGCCTCCGTGGAGCAAGCAGGCTCGGCCCCCGAGCTGCCGCCCCCTGCCTCCGTGGAGCAAGCAGGCTCGGCCCCCGAGCTGCCGCCCCCTGCCTCCGTGGAGCAAGCAGTCTGGGCCCCCGAGCTGTCCCCACCTGCCTCCGTGGAGCAAGCAGGCTCGGTCCCGGAGCTGCCGCCCCCTGCCTCCTCCGTGGAGCAAGCAGGCTTCGCTCCAGAGGAGCACCTCGTGCTTGCTACAACCAGAAAGCATGTCTTTTCCATCCTCCTCATTGCTTTTTTTGTATTTCTTCTCTTTTGTGTGTATGTATATAATTACATACTAGATTTAATTAAAGACAGTAGAATTTGAGTTTACATAACATTTTACTTGCATCCTTTGCAGTGGGATATGGAGGTCTCATTAGGTCCATCCAGAGTGTTGCACAACCATGTCGTTCTGCAACGTTTCCGTCACAGAGACACCCGCGCTCCTCATCGCTCACTGCTCTGTCCCTCGCCCAGTCCCTGCAACCTCTGCTCTGCTCTCTGTCTCGGCCACTTCACCTCGACTTGGATTTTCCTCTGCTGGAATCCTACAATATGGCCTTCTCTGTGTGTCTGCAGAACACAAGTGTGATTCCCCTCTTCAAACTTTGTTATACAAATAACATTTTATTACATAGGAATGTTCCTGAAAGAACAAAGATCACGGGAAGCCCCCAAATGAACTATTTTCATTCTGAGCTAGGTTTCCCTTTTAGAAGCATGCCTTGAAAAGCAGAAACCATGAGAGAAATGTCTGGGTCCATGAGACACCTTTACATGCTTTCAATTTCCCGGGTAGTCTGCGTTTCAACTATTCTGATGGGCATCTTATCAAATATTAAAATCATATCTTAAATATTCTCCTTTCTTGCTAACAAGTTAGGTCATCAAGAGGTCTTTAGGTTTTATTCAGACTATATCTATTTAGTCAATAATAATTTAAACATGAAAAAAAAAAAGGCACATTCCTTCTACCAAGGAATAATCCCCCATCACACACGGCGTCCTTCTTCTCTGCCTTTCCCTCTAAGTGTAGTGTGTGTGTGGGGGGGTGGGGTGTGCGCACATGTTTGTGACAGAGTGGGACAGGGAAAGTTCAGGGGCTCTGTTCTTGTTCTACCTAACGTCCCCTCAGTGGACTGACACTGTCGCTCTGTCCCCTTGGGCATTCTCAGTGACAGCATTCAGGAACCCCCTCTGTTGAACAACTAATTCATATCCAGTTATTTGACTCTCATAATGTAAGTGATAAGCACGTCTGTGTCATAAATGTCTGTTTCTTTAGGAATGATTCCTGTAAACACCAACACCGGAACACGCTTTACCCACATTTTTAGGGGACTGGCTGCTGGCTCCTTTATGCTGTCTGCATTAGGGAGAAGCATTGCTTTGGAAAGGAGGGATCCAGGACTCTATAGATGAGACCTGAAATCATGAGGAGGACAAGCCAGCAGTGATGACGTCGGGGCCCTGGGAGTGACCACAGAGCATTGGGGAGGCTGCCCACAGCGCCCTCATATGTCCTCTCCCAGATGCTCCCCTGCCCCGTGTCCTGGAACACACCTCACCCATGCCCTGTCTGGTGACACGCTCCAGCCACTCCAACCCCCCCGGGCTCAATCACCCAGACTCTCACTGGAGCAACCAGACCCTGCTCCAGGCCAGCAGAGGGGCACAGGCCAGGCCACTCCTCTCGGCTTGCTCCCTGTCCTTCCTGGCTGAACCCCATCCTCTCAGGGACGAACCTCCAAGGACAGTGCCGGTCAATGGGTGACAGACAAGTGTTCATGCAGATGGAGTTTTTGTGGCAAGAGCAGAGCCACTTGAACTGTATGAGCAAGAGAGGCCTTTACAATGCACATCGGCTGCTCATGGAAACTGCAGGATGAACAGAGCCTCAACCAGGGGCTTTGGCACTGGACAGAGCTCATCCACACCCTCAGGATCCTCTGGCTGTGACCCCTTGACCCTGCCAAGCCCAACCTTGCTGAGATCTCTCTCCTCCCACAAAGTCGGGAAGGGGAGTCCCCTTGATCTGATGCTCTAATAGAGGTCGTCGTCAGTAACTCCTGTCTGTGCAGTTACTGGGCCACTGGTGGGCTGTTATTCTGCCTGCCAGCCTCAGTCTCCTCATCTGTGAAATGGTCCTAACACCTGCCCTACCATCTCATAGGATGACTATGAAGATCATACTGACCAACTGCGAGGTGTCGGAGGTCTCGCCAAGGCTTCTGCTTCTTCTAGACCACTCCCAGGAAAGTGATCACCCAACTATGCTGTGATTCAGAGTACAGGGCTTTACAGAGTAGAAAACCGGGATGTAGCTTCATGGTTTTCAGCCATTTTCCCTAACTGATGTCTGGGAACTCTGAAGCATTCAGGGCCCACCTGGTCTTCTGGGGACCACCAGGATCCTGAGATCATGCTGTCACACCTGGGATATCACCCCACTTCACCCCTTGAACACTTTTAAGTCAGGAATGTCCCAGACAGGGGTAAACACCTAAAAGTTTCAATCAAGCACCTGTCTGTCGATGGAAACTTTGCAGTAGGCTTCTTCAGGTAGGTGCCTCCCCTCGGATGTATCCATAGCCCTATCATCCGCATAACTTGTTCCCACCCAAGGGCCAAGGGACAAGGGACAAGGCCAGTCCCTTACTAAGGGATTTCATTGAAAATTCGAAGCCTAAGTTCTTGAGAAGCTATTACCCAGCCCTTTGTAGGAGGGGCTGTCGTCTTCTGGGACTCCAGAATATGAGCACTGATGAAGACATGTGTGCACTCAGGAGCGAGTGTGCTTGTGCACACAAACACACACACCCCAGGAGGGACTGTGGGGTGGGATCTGATTAGTAGCAGATTCCAAGAAGTTGATAGGAGGGAGGAAATTGGGAGGTATTTCCTACCTGTGACAGCACTCCTCTAACATCAGAGCTATTATTCAACCTATGCCTGTGGACATCTGATAGAAAGACATGCTGGAATCATCCATATTTTGCAGAAAAGACCATCCCTGTCAGGCACAATGGCTTATCTAAGGTCCAAACCAGGTAAGCATAGAGACTTGTGTCTGAAACCAGGTGTGTTTGCAAGCTGGGGCACTGGCTGCTCCCAGACCTTCCCTGGGGGCCTGTTCCGAGGGGTGTGTTGGGGTCACTGTGTACAGATGAGATGTGTCCTTGCATGCAGAAGGGGCAAGAGGAGATGGCAGACCGGAGCACTGTTCGTGTAGGGGTCCAACCAGGAGTGGGCCCCGGTAGGGGATCACAGGCAGTAATGTCACTGCCTGGATCACAAAGGCCCACAACTTATAACCCCTGCAACCAGGACACACACTCTAGTCCGGTGTCAGGGCTATTTGGATAGAAACGTCGGAGATAGAAAGATGTTTTCATCCTGTCTACGTACATCCCGGGGCTCTGGGAACCAGAACTCCCAGGAAAATTGCTTGTTCCCATGTTGCAGGCATTGGCTGAAACCACCCTCCCGATGCCTCAACACATTTCGAGGGAGACGCCATAAGGTACTTACTACTGAGGAGACTAGGCGATGCCCACCCCTCTGAACCGTCCTAGGGAAGCCCCATCCCTTCCTCTGGAGTTTGGGGGGAGGAGGGATATGTGGGGGTTCCCGCCCATGGGCTGGAGGAGGGTGAGCACAGTGGATACCCTGGTGATCCCTTCTTGTTCACACCAATGTCATGGTGGGCAGGGTGCACCAGGGATTCCTGAGGTGCCTCTTAGCTGTGCCAGAGCATATCCAAGGCCCTGAAGCTGGGCCACGTTTCTCTCCTTGGGGGAGGGCTCTGCCACCTGGGCTGTGGTGTGTCTGGAATGGAGCGCCCTGGGTCTGAAGACCAGCAAAGGCCTCCAGACAGGGCTCTAAGGTCTCCTGCGTGCCTGCCGGGCACTGTCTTTACAGAACGCTCCAGAGGACATGGTGCAGGAGCTGAATGTTGACATCCCGTGCTCTCATTCCCCAAAGGACAAGAAGCCGCACACGGCCAACAGAGTCTGGCGCTGGCTCAGGGTGAGTGCAGGTGCTGGGGAGATGCGACCCCTGGGAATCCGATGCAGCACCAAGGGCCCCACTTCCTAGAAGCCAGCCTGGCCTCCTAGAGTCCTGTACTCCCGTGAATCTGCATCCCCACTCTTCCCCAAACTGGCCCTCATGGCCCTGCCCACGCCTTGGACAGAAGTAGAGCCATTGTCCACATACTTATAGGAATATCATTAAAGAGACTTTAGACCAGATCTCATCCCGTTTATCTAGACTCCTTTTGCCCTGTGCTAGGCATTTTCCTAACTCGTGCTCCCAGGTGGCCCAACAGTCCTTCCTCAGGTTATACAAATCTTGCAAATGATCATTTGCAAGAGTGAGTTGGGAGACTCTGATCCAAAGGGACATGGGGCCCATGGTACTCTGTCTCTTGCTCTGTGCTTTTGTTTTGATGGAACACATCTTTGGGTCCCCTAGGGTCAGGAACAGGGGCCTCACTGCACTGCATGGTAGTCCAGAAGGCCAGTCATTTATCACCAGCATCTAGCCCTTTCCAGGGGCAGGACTGGATATAATCCCCTTCTGTGGCCAATGAACAGTGCTCCATCCTACAGCCTCCGTGCCCTCCTATCCTACGCCCTCTTGCCTAAAACGTCTGTGTTCTCATCTCAAGAATGAGATATGTTGGGTGCCAGGGTGGCTCAGTGGTTTCAGCCTCTGCCTGCAGCTCAGGTCATGGTCTCACGATCCTGGGATCAAGGCCCACGTTGGGGTCTCTGCTCAGCGGGGAACCTGCTTCCCCGTCTCTGTCTGGCTGCCTCTCTGCCTACTTGTGACCTCTCTCTCTGTCAAATAAATAAATAAATAATCTTTAAAAAAATAAAAACAATGGGGCTATGTCATCAGAAATCACAGGATCCATGCCACTCATGCAGGGACGTGCTACCAATACTCTGCTCACAAAAGGACCTGAGATACTAGCAAGTTCAGACATCATTTTTTTCAATTCTTTGTATGGATACCAAGAACATATTCTCTTTTGCTTTAAGGTTTCTTTCTTTCTTTCTTTTTTTAAAATTTTATTTCTTTATTTGACAGACAGAGATCACAAGTAGGCAGAGAGGCAGGCTGAGACAGAGAGGGGAAGCAGGCTCCCCACCGAGCAGAGAGCCCGATGCGGGGCTCGATCCCAGCACCCTGAGATCATGACCTAAGCCAAAGGCAGAGGCTGTAACCCACTGAGCCACCCAGACACCCCTTCCTTAAAGGGTTCTTAATTGATTGATTGATGGATGGATTGAGAGGGAGGCAGGGGAGAGTGGGGAGAAGCAGAGGGAGAGACAGAATCCTCAAGCAGACACTGCCCTATGGACACAGCCGTACGGGGAACGCAGCCTCAGGACATGGAGAGCATGACCTGAAGCAAAACCAAGAGTCTTAGGCTGAACCCAATGAGACACTGAGTCACCCGATTCTTTTTCGGACTCTGGGCTCTCTTGTCCCACCTCTTGCAGAAGTCCCTGAGATCTGGGGGCTCATTCTGCCCTCCAAGCCCCAACCCTCCTGGTGGCCACAGCACTGACTCATGTCTCCTCTGATTCACCTCAGGGGAAAAATGGCTCAACGAGGAAGAGGAATAAGACCTTGATACTATGGAACACTCGTGCCAGTTCATTGGAGGCCATAATAGATTACCTGGTGACTGCCGTCATAAAACAAGATCTAAACTATGTTCACATGTTTCTTGAAATACATCGCACCCTTGCTACCACCCAGGAGGTGCTGGGCCTCCTCTTTGCAAGGTGAGCACCCTCCCCTGCCCCTAACTGCTCCGTGGGATTTGGCCAATGCCTGGTTGTGAGACTCTGGCAGGTCCCCAAGCTTCCCCAAGCTTCCCTTGCTCCTAACTGGGGCAGAGGTATTATAGGGACTCAGTGGGATCTTGTAGGGAAAGAACACTTGGTAGCCTGCGCCAGTGGAAAAGTCTGCTGTTGGGCCTGTGGGCATGCTCTTTGAACATTCCCGTGCCCCTCATGATGAAACCTCTGCCTCATCCCTGACTCTCACTGTGATCTTGAGCTGGGCCCCTCTGCCACTGAAAGGGAGATCTGAGACTCCTTCTGGGGTCTGTGTGTGGCTGAATCCAGAGCAGGCAACCCTGAGGGTGAGCAGGGGCCAGGGCAACTCAGATGTCGGTGATGGGCTGGTTGGGGCCCTTTCATTCAGCAAGCATTCAGGAAGCCCTAGTAGGTGGAGGCGATTGTCTCGGAGCTGAATGGGATCCCGGCACAGAACAGACAGCACCCCAGGGCTGCAGGCTAGTCGAGGGTCAGGCGGTGAGAGCCAACATCCACAGACATATCATGTGATGCCCCCTGGCCTCCTCTAGATTCGGATGCTATTACTCCACGTATGGCGAGGACGGCGGACACCAGAACCAGCGCGACATGTGAGTAAGCTTTGGCTGCTCCAGGAGGGCCTTCCCTCTCCAGCAGGGCAGTAAGGGTACTGTGAGTTCAAGGGGCTGATGGACCTTCATGCACACCTCTGTGATTCCTGCTTTACGGTAAAGGTCTGAGAGCTTCTACTGGAAACTGGGAAGGTGCCCTGGGGAGCTGGGGTAGGTGTGTGAGCACTGTGGGAGAGCAGAGGGGCATGGAGGACAGCTTCAACCCCTGAGTGGGTCATGCTCCATCCCTGCCCCCTCCCAGCCCTCTCTCTGCCCCAATTCTGGGACCCAGAATGCAGGATTTAGGAACCATCGCACAGCATTCTGTTGGCACCTGCACGCTGGGTGCTCAGAGGGGGCTCAGGGAGAGTGGTGACCCAGTAGAGCCCAGGGAGCAGCAGACATCCCACACCCTGTGGGAGGTGAGTGTCAGTGGAAACAGACCCACTCTCCTGGCACCTAGTGACTGGGCAGAGGAGGTAACGGTGGAGGTATGGGGAGGGTCCTGGGAAGGCCTGGCTAGAGACAGAGTCCCTTTGTTCCCTCCTCGGTTGGATCTTCACGGAGCAGAGGTGAGTGCAGTGAGGGTAATTAAGAGGCCAGACACCACCCCTCCCTGGACACATGCAGTGGAATTCAAATGGCTCGTGGGCAAGGAGACAGACTGAGGAGTGTGTCCAGCTCCCCTAAAAAGTCCAGAAATGCTCCCCCCATTGACCAAGGACTCCCACTCCCAGAGGCTTTTGGCCAGCCCGCCGTCTGGGAGTAGGCCTTTCTCGGGCAGGACTGCCAGGTCGCAGGTGGACAAGGAGTCCGACTGGTCTCGGACAGGAGCTGGAAGCCCAGGGGCCCAGGTTCCCACATAGGTTCCCTGGGATATTGGTTTGGATGCGTACCCTGTCCTCTGACTTCTCTGCCTCTATGTCTGTCCCCAGGGCCATCTATGCCATCCTGGATATTTGGGTGGAAAGGTATCCAGGGGATTTTGTGCAGCCTCCAGAGTATCCCAACTTGCATGCTCTACTGGCCTACCTGCAGGTCAATGCACCTGGCTCGGACCTGCTGTGCCGTGCCCAGCTTCTGCTGCCAGAAAGGCAGCGCGCTGAGACCACAGAGCCCGAGGCTGGGGGTGAGGAGGACTGGGGTTGACTGATGTGGGCCTGAGGAGGAGGCAGGGTGGGCCACCCTGAGGAAGCCTCCATAGATTGTAGTTGGGCCGAGAGGAGTGAGTTATCTCAGATCCCTGTCCCCATGGGCTTCTGTTGGGGACACCTTCCAGGGGCTGGGTCTTGAACGCAGGCCACGCTGAGTGGTGGGGAAAGGGAAAGGTGAGAGGGAAGTCAATCAAGCTGATGATGCTTTCTCTTCTTGGAGCTACAGCACCGGCCCCAGAGCCAGATCAGGATGAGTCTCGGGAAGTTGTTCCAGCAGCCACTCTGGCACCCGCGGCACCTCTGGGGCCTGAGCTGGCCCCCGCCATCCCTGCTGCAGCTGCTCACTATGGGATAGGAAGACCAGTGAGCCCGCCTGACCCGTTGGGGCCAGGGCAGATGGTCGTCAGGGCCCTCGTTCACTTCTCTGCCACGGAAGAGCCACCAGGCCTTTTGACTTTCCTGGATGACCAGCAGGGTCCTGCCCCCGAGCTGCCGCCCCCTGCCTCCGTGGAGCAAGCAGGCTCGGCCCCCGAGCTGCCGCCCCCTGCCTCCGTGGAGCAAGCAGGCTCGGCCCCCGAGCTGCCGCCCCCTGCCTCCGTGGAGCAAGCAGGCTCGGCCCCCGAGCTGCCGCCCCCTGCCTCCGTGGAGCAAGCAGGCTCGGCCCCCGAGCTGCCGCCCCCTGCCTCCGTGGAGCAAGCAGGCTCGGCCCCCGAGCTGCCGCCCCCTGCCTCCGTGGAGCAAGCAGGCTCGGCCCCCGAGCTGCCGCCCCCTGCCTCCGTGGAGCAAGCAGGCTCGGCCCCCGAGCTGCCGCCCCCTGCCTCCGTGGACCAAGCAGGCTCGGCCCCCGAGCTGCCGCCCCCTGCCTCCGTGGACCAAGCAGGCTCGGCCCCCGAGCTGCCGCCCCCTGCCTCCGTGGACCAAGCAGGCTCGGCCCCCGAGCTGCCGCCCCCTGCCTCCGTGGACCAAGCAGGCTCGGCCCCCGAGCTGCCGCCCCCTGCCTCCGTGGAGCAAGCAGGCTCGGCCCCCGAGCTGCCGCCCCCTGCCTCCGTGGACCAAGCAGGCTCGGCCCCCGAGCTGCCGCCCCCTGCCTCCGTGGACCAAGCAGGCTCGGCCCCCGAGCTGCCGCCCCCTGCCTCCGTGGACCAAGCAGGCTCGGCCCCCGAGCTGCCGCCCCCTGCCTCCGTGGACCAAGCAGGCTCGGCCCCCGAGCTGCCGCCCCCTGCCTCCGTGGACCAAGCAGGCTCGGCCCCCGAGCTGCCGCCCCCTGCCTCCGTGGACCAAGCAGGCTCGGCCCCCGAGCTGCCGCCCCCTGCCTCCGTGGACCAAGCAGGCTCGGCCCCCGAGCTGCCGCCCCCTGCCTCCGTGGAGCAAGCAGGCTCGGCCCCCGAGCTGCCGCCCCCTGCCTCCGTGGAGCAAGCAGGCTCGGCCCCCGAGCTGCCGCCCCCTGCCTCCGTGGAGCAAGCAGTCTGGGCCCCCGAGCTGCCGCCCCCTGCCTCCGTGGAGCAAGCAGTCTGGGCCCCGGAGCTGTCCCCACCTGCCTCCGTGGAGCAAGCAGGCTCGGTCCCGGAGCTGCCGCCCCCTGCCTCCTCCGTGGAGCAAGCAGGCTTCGCTCCAGAGGAGCACCTCGTGCTTGCTACAACCAGAAAGCATGTCTTTTCCATCCTCCTCATTGCTTTTTTTGTATTTCTTCTCTTTTGTGTGTATGTATATAATTACATACTAGATTTAATTAAAGACAGTAGAATTTGAGTTTACATAACATTTTACTTGCATCCTTTGCAGTGGGATATGGAGGTCTCATTAGGTCCATCCAGAGTGTTGCACAACCATGTCGTTCTGCAACGTTTCCGTCACAGAGACACCCGCGCTCCTCATCGCTCACTGCTCTGTCCCTCGCCCAGTCCCTGCAACCGCTGCTCTGCTCTCTGTCTCGGCCACTTCACCTCGACTTGGATTTTCCTCTGCTGGAATCCTACAATATGGCCTTCTCTGTGTGTCTGCAGAACACAAGTGTGATTCCCCTCTTCAAACTTTGTTATACAAATAACATTTTATTACATAGGAATGTTCCTGAAAGAACAAAGATCACGGGAAGCCCCCAAATGAACTATTTTCATTCTGAGCTAGGTTTCCCATTTAGAAGCATGCCTTGAAAAGCAGAAACCATGAGAGAAATGTCTGGGTCCATGAGACACCTTTACATGCTTTCAATTTCCCGGGTAGTCTGCGTTTCAACTATTCTGATGGGCATCTTATCAAATATTAAAATCATATCTTAAATATTCTCCTTTCTTGCTAACAAGTTAGGTCATCAAGAGGTCTTTAGGTTTTATTCAGACTATATCTATTTAGTCAATAATAATTTAAACATGAAAAAAAAAAAGGCACATTCCTTCTACCAAGGAATAATCCCCCATCACACACGGCGTCCTTCTTCTCTGCCTTTCCCTCTAAGTGTAGTGTGTGTGTGGGGGGGTGGGGTGTGCGCACATGTTTGTGACAGAGTGGGACAGGGAAAGTTCAGGGGCTCTGTTCTTGTTCTACCTAACGTCCCCTCAGTGGACTGACACTGTCGCTCTGTCCCCTTGGGCATTCTCAGTGACAGCATTCAGGAACCCCCTCTGTTGAACAACTAATTCATATCCAGTTATTTGACTCTCATAATGTAAGTGATAAGCACGTCTGTGTCATAAATGTCTGTTTCTTTAGGAATGATTCCTGTAAACACCAACACCGGAACACGCTTTACCCACATTTTTAGGGGACTGGCTGCTGGCTCCTTTATGCTGTCTGCATTAGGGAGAAGCATTGCTTTGGAAAGGAGGGATCCAGGACTCTATAGATGAGACCTGAAATCATGAGGAGGACAAGCCAGCAGTGATGACGTCGGGGCCCTGGGAGTGACCACAGAGCATTGGGGAGGCTGCCCACAGCGCCCTCATATGTCCTCTCCCAGATGCTCCCCTGCCCCGTGTCCTGGAACACACCTCACCCATGCCCTGTCTGGTGACACGCTCCAGCCACTCCAACCCCCCCGGGCTCAATCACCCAGACTCTCACTGGAGCAACCAGACCCTGCTCCAGGCCAGCAGAGGGGCACAGGCCAGGCCACTCCTCTCGGCTTGCTCCCTGTCCTTCCTGGCTGAACCCCATCCTCTCAGGGACGAACCTCCAAGGACAGTGCCGGTCAATGGGTGACAGACAAGTGTTCATGCAGATGGAGTTTTTGTGGCAAGAGCAGAGCCACTTGAACTGTATGAGCAAGAGAGGCCTTTACAATGCACATCGGCTGCTCATGGAAACTGCAGGATGAACAGAGCCTCAACCAGGGGCTTTGGCACTGGACAGAGCTCATCCACACCCTCAGGATCCTCTGGCTGTGACCCCTTGACCCTGCCAAGCCCAACCTTGCTGAGATCTCTCTCCTCCCACAAAGTCGGGAAGGGGAGTCCCCTTGATCTGATGCTCTAATAGAGGTCGTCGTCAGTAACTCCTGTCTGTGCAGTTACTGGGCCACTGGTGGGCTGTTATTCTGCCTGCCAGCCTCAGTCTCCTCATCTGTGAAATGGTCCTAACACCTGCCCTACCATCTCATAGGATGACTATGAAGATCATACTGACCAACTGCGAGGTGTCGGAGGTCTCGCCAAGGCTTCTGCTTCTTCTAGACCACTCCCAGGAAAGTGATCACCCAACTATGCTGTGATTCAGAGTACAGGGCTTTACAGAGTAGAAAACCGGGATGTAGCTTCATGGTTTTCAGCCATTTTCCCTAACTGATGTCTGGGAACTCTGAAGCATTCAGGGCCCACCTGGTCTTCTGGGGACCACCAGGATCCTGAGATCATGCTGTCACACCTGGGATATCACCCCACTTCACCCCTTGAACACTTTTAAGTCAGGAATGTCCCAGACAGGGGTAAACACCTAAATGTTTCAATCAAGCACCTGTCTGTCGATGGAAACTTTGCAGTAGGCTTCTTCAGGTAGGTGCCTCCCCTCGGATGTATCCATAGCCCTATCATCCGCATAACTTGTTCCCACCCAAGGGCCAAGGGACAAGGGACAAGGCCAGTCCCTTACTAAGGGATTTCATTGAAAATTCGAAGCCTAAGTTCTTGAGAAGCTATTACCCAGCCCTTTGTAGGAGGGGCTGTCGTCTTCTGGGACTCCAGAATATGAGCACTGATGAAGACATGTGTGCACTCAGGAGCGAGTGTGCTGGTGCACACAAACACACACACCCCAGGAGGGACTGTGGGGTGGGATCTGATTAGTAGCAGATTCCAAGAAGTTGATAGGAGGGAGGAAATTGGGAGGTATTTCCTACCTGTGACAGCACTCCTCTAACATCAGAGCTATTATTCAACCTATGCCTGTGGACATCTGATAGAAAGACATGCTGGAATCATCCATATTTTGCAGAAAAGACCATCCCTGTCAGGCACAATGGCTTATCTAAGGTCCAAACCAGGTAAGCATAGAGACTTGTGTCTGAAACCAGGTGTGTTTGCAAGCTGGGGCACTGGCTGCTCCCAGACCTTCCCTGGGGGCCTGTTCCGAGGGGTGTGTTGGGGTCACTGTGTACAGATGAGATGTGTCCTTGCATGCAGAAGGGGCAAGAGGAGATGGCAGACCGGAGCACTGTTCGTGTAGGGGTCCAACCAGGAGTGGGCCCCGATAGGGGATCACAGGCAGTGATGTCACTGCCTGGATCACAAAGGCCCACAACTTATAACCCCTGCAACCAGGACACACACTCTAGTCCGGTGTCAGGGCTATTTGGATAGAAACGTCGGAGATAGAAAGATGTTTTCATCCTGTCTACGTACATCCCGGGGCTCTGGGAACCAGAACTCCCAGGAAAATTGCTTGTTCCCATGTTGCAGGCATTGGCTGAAACCACCCTCCCGATGCCTCAACACATTTCGAGGGAGACGCCATAAGGTACTTACTACTGAGGAGACTAGGCGATGCCCACCCCTCTGAACCGTCCTAGGGAAGCCCCATCCCTTCCTCTGGAGTTTGGGGGGAGGAGGGATATGTGGGGGTTCCCGCCCATGGGCTGGAGGAGGGTGAGCACAGTGGATACCCTGGTGATCCCTTCTTGTTCACACCAATGTCATGGTGGGCTGGGTGCACCGGGGATTCCTGAGGTGCCTCTTAGCTGTGCCAGAGCATATCCAAGGCCCTGAAGCTGGGCCACGTTTCTCTCCTTGGGGGAGGGCTCTGCCACCTGGGCTGTGGTGTGTCTGGAATGGAGCGCCCTGGGTCTGAAGACCAGCAAAGGCCTCCAGACAGGGCTCTAAGGTCTCCTGCCTGCCTGCCGGGCACTGTCTTTACAGAACGCTCCAGAGGACATGGTGCAGGAGCTGAATGTTGACATCCCGTGCTCTCATTCCCCAAAGGACAAGAAGCCGCACACGGCCAACAGAGTCTGGCGCTGGCTCAGGGTGAGTGCAGGTGCTGGGGAGATGCGACCCCTGGGAATCCGATGCAGCACCAAGGGCCCCACTTCCTAGAAGCCAGCCTGGCCTCCTAGAGTCCTGTACTCCCGTGAATCTGCATCCCCACTCTTCCCCAAACTGGCCCTCATGGCCCTGCCCACGCCTTGGACAGAAGTAGAGCCATTGTCCACATACTTATAGGAATATCATTAAAGAGACTTTAGACCAGATCTCATCCCGTTTATCTAGACTCCTTTTGCCCTGTGCTAGGCATTTTCCTAACTCGTGCTCCCAGGTGGCCCAACAGTCCTTCCTCAGGTTATACAAATCTTGCAAATGATCATTTGCAAGAGTGAGTTGGGAGACTCTGATCCAAAGGGACATGGGCCCATGGTACTCTGTCTCTTGCTCTGTGCTTTTGTTTTGATGGAACACATCTTTGGGTCCCCTAGGGTCAGGAACAGGGGCCTCACTGCACTGCATGGTAGTCCAGAAGGCCAGTCATTTATCACCAGCATCTAGCCCTTTCCAGGGGCAGGACTGGATATAATCCCCTTCTGTGGCCAATGAACAGTGCTCCATCCTACAGCCTCCGTGCCCTCCTATCCTACGCCCTCTTGCCTAAAACGTCTGTGTTCTCATCTCAAGAATGAGATATGTTGGGTGCCAGGGTGGCTCAGTGGTTTCAGCCTCTGCCTGCAGCTCAGGTCATGGTCTCACGATCCTGGGATCAAGGCCCACGTTGGGGTCTCTGCTCAGCGGGGAACCTGCTTCCCCGTCTCTGTCTGGCTGCCTCTCTGCCTACTTGTGACCTCTCTCTGTCAAATAAATAAATAAATAATCTTTAAAAAAATAAAAACAATGGGGCTATGTCATCAGAAATCACAGGATCCATGCCACTCATGCAGGGACGTGCTACCAATACTCTGCTCACAAAAGGACCTGAGATACTAGCAAGTTCAGACATCATTTTTTTCAATTCTTTGTATGGATACCAAGAACATATTCTCTTTTGCTTTAAGGTTTCTTTCTTTCTTTCTTTTTTTAAAATTTTATTTCTTTATTTGACAGACAGAGATCACAAGTAGGCAGAGAGGCAGGCTGAGACAGAGAGGGGAAGCAGGCTCCCCACCGAGCAGAGAGCCCGATGCGGGGCTCGATCCCAGCACCCTGAGATCATGACCTAAGCCAAAGGCAGAGGCTGTAACCCACTGAGCCACCCAGACACCCCTTCCTTAAAGGGTTCTTAATTGATTGATTGATGGATGGATTGAGAGGGAGGCAGGGGAGAGTGGGGAGAAGCAGAGGGAGAGACAGAATCCTCAAGCAGACACTGCCCTATGGACACAGCCGTACGGGGAACGCAGCCTCAGGACATGGAGAGCATGACCTGAAGCAAAACCAAGAGTCTTAGGCTGAACCCAATGAGACACTGAGTCACCCGATTCTTTTTCGGACTCTGGGCTCTCTTGTCCCACCTCTTGCAGAAGTCCCTGAGATCTGGGGGCTCATTCTGCCCTCCAAGCCCCAACCCTCCTGGTGGCCACAGCACTGACTCATGTCTCCTCTGATTCACCTCAGGGGAAAAATGGCTCAACGAGGAAGAGGAATAAGACCTTGATACTATGGAACACTCGTGCCAGTTCATTGGAGGCCATAATAGATTACCTGGTGACTGCCGTCATAAAACAAGATCTAAACTATGTTCACATGTTTCTTGAAATACATCGCACCCTTGCTACCACCCAGGAGGTGCTGGGCCTCCTCTTTGCAAGGTGAGCACCCTCCCCTGCCCCTAACTGCTCCGTGGGATTTGGCCAATGCCTGGTTGTGAGACTCTGGCAGGTCCCCAAGCTTCCCCAAGCTTCCCTTGCTCCTAACTGGGGCAGAGGTATTATAGGGACTCAGTGGGATCTTGTAGGGAAAGAACACTTGGTAGCCTGCGCCAGTGGAAAAGTCTGCTGTTGGGCCTGTGGGCATGCTCTTTGAACATTCCCGTGCCCCTCATGATGAAACCTCTGCCTCATCCCTGACTCTCACTGTGATCTTGAGCTGGGCCCCTCTGCCACTGAAAGGGAGATCTGAGACTCCTTCTGGGGTCTGTGTGTGGCTGAATCCAGAGCAGGCAACCCTGAGGGTGAGCAGGGGCCAGGGCAACTCAGATGTCGGTGATGGGCTGGTTGGGGCCCTTTCATTCAGCAAGCATTCAGGAAGCCCTAGTAGGTGGAGGCGATTGTCTCGGAGCTGAATGGGATCCCGGCACAGAACAGACAGCACCCCAGGGCTGCAGGCTAGTCGAGGGTCAGGCGGTGAGAGCCAACATCCACAGACATATCATGTGATGCCCCCTGGCCTCCTCTAGATTCGGATGCTATTACTCCACGTATGGCGAGGACGGCGGACACCAGAACCAGCGCGACATGTGAGTAAGCTTTGGCTGCTCCAGGAGGGCCTTCCCTCTCCAGCAGGGCAGTAAGGGTACTGTGAGTTCAAGGGGCTGATGGACCTTCATGCACACCTCTGTGATTCCTGCTTTACGGTAAAGGTCTGAGAGCTTCTACTGGAAACTGGGAAGGTGCCCTGGGGAGCTGGGGTAGGTGTGTGAGCACTGTGGGAGAGCAGAGGGGCATGGAGGACAGCTTCAACCCCTGAGTGGGTCATGCTCCATCCCTGCCCCCTCCCAGCCCTCTCTCTGCCCCAATTCTGGGACCCAGAATGCAGGATTTAGGAACCATCGCACAGCATTCTGTTGGCACCTGCACGCTGGGTGCTCAGAGGGGGCTCAGGGAGAGTGGTGACCCAGTAGAGCCCAGGGAGCAGCAGACATCCCACACCCTGTGGGAGGTGAGTGTCAGTGGAAACAGACCCACTCTCCTGGCACCTAGTGACTGGGCAGAGGAGGTAACGGTGGAGGTATGGGGAGGGTCCTGGGAAGGCCTGGCTAGAGACAGAGTCCCTTTGTTCCCTCCTCGGTTGGATCTTCACGGAGCAGAGGTGAGTGCAGTGAGGGTAATTAAGAGGCCAGACACCACCCCTCCCTGGACACATGCAGTTGAATTCAAATGGCTCGTGGGCAAGGAGACAGACTGAGGAGTGTGTCCAGCTCCCCTAAAAAGTCCAGAAATGCTCCCCCCATTGACCAAGGACTCCCACTCCCAGAGGCTTTTGGCCAGCCCGCCGTCTGGGAGCAGGCCTTTCTCGGGCAGGACTGCCAGGTCGCAGGTGGACAAGGAGTCCGACTGGTCTCGGACAGGAGCTGGAAGCCCAGGGGCCCAGGTTCCCACATAGGTTCCCTGGGATATTGGTTTGGATGTGTACCCTGTCCTCTGACTTCTCTGCCTCTATGTCTGTCCCCAGGGCCATCTATGCCATCCTGGATATTTGGGTGGAAAGGTATCCAGGGGATTTTGTGCAGCCTCCAGAGTATCCCAACTTGCATGCTCTACTGGCCTACCTGCAGGTCAATGCACCTGGCTCGGACCTGCTGTGCCGTGCCCAGCTTCTGCTGCCAGAAAGGCAGCGCGCTGAGACCACAGAGCCCGAGGCTGGGGGTGAGGAGGACTGGGGTTGACTGATGTGGGCCTGAGGAGGAGGCAGGGTGGGCCACCCTGAGGAAGCCTCCATAGATTGTAGTTGGGCCGAGAGGAGTGAGTTATCTCAGATCCCTGTCCCCATGGGCTTCTGTTGGGGACACCTTCCAGGGGCTGGGTCTTGAACGCAGGCCACGCTGAGTGGTGGGGAAAGGGAAAGGTGAGAGGGAAGTCAATCAAGCTGATGATGCTTTCTCTTCTTGGAGCTACATCACCGGCCCCAGAGCCAGATCAGGATGAGTCTCGGGAAGTTGTTCCAGCAGCCACTCTGGCACCCGCGGCACCTCTGGGGCCTGAGCTGGCCCCCGCCATCCCTGCTGCAGCTGCTCACTATGGGATAGGAAGACCAGTGAGCCCCCCTGACCCGTTGGGGCCAGGGCAGATGGTCGTCAGGGCCCTCGTTCACTTCTCTGCCACGGAAGAGCCACCAGGCCTTTTGACTTTCCTGGATGACCAGCAGGGTCCTGCCCCCGAGCTGCCGCCCCCTGCCTCCGTGGAGCAAGCAGGCTCGGCCCCCGAGCTGCCGGCCCCTGCCTCCGTGGAGCAAGCAGGCTCGGCACCCGAGCTGCCGCCCCCTGCCTCCGTGGAGCAAGCAGGCTCGGCCCCCGAGCTGCCGCCCCCTGCCTCCGTGGAGCAAGCAGGCTCGGCCCCCGAGCTGCCGCCCCCTGCCTCCGTGGAGCAAGCAGGCTCGGCCCCCGAGCTGCCGCCCCCTGCCTCCGTGGAGCAAGCAGGCTCGGCCCCCGAGCTGCCGCCCCCTGCCTCCGTGGACCAAGCAGGCTCGGCCCCCGAGCTGCCGCCCCCTGCCTCCGTGGAGCAAGCAGGCTCGGCCCCCGAGCTGCCGCCCCCTGCCTCCGTGGAGCAAGCAGGCTCGGCCCCCGAGCTGCCGCCCCCTGCCTCCGTGGACCAAGCAGGCTCGGCCCCCGAGCTGCCGCCCCCTGCCTCCGTGGAGCAAGCAGGCTCGGCCCCCGAGCTGCCGCCCCCTGCCTCCGTGGAGCAAGCAGGCTCGGCCCCCGAGCTGCCGCCCCCTGCCTCCGTGGAGCAAGCAGGCTCGGCCCCCGAGCTGCCGCCCCCTGCCTCCGTGGAGCAAGCAGGCTCGGCCCCCGAGCTGCCGCCCCCTGCCTCCGTGGAGCAAGCAGGCTCGGCCCCCGAGCTGCCGCCCCCTGCCTCCGTGGAGCAAGCAGGCTCGGCCCCCGAGCTGCCGCCCCCTGCCTCCGTGGAGCAAGCAGGCTCGGCCCCCGAGCTGCCGCCCCCTGCCTCCGTGGACCAAGCAGGCTCGGCCCCCGAGCTGCCGCCCCCTGCCTCCGTGGAGCAAGCAGGCTCGGCCCCCGAGCTGCCGCCCCCTGCCTCCGTGGAGCAAGCAGGCTCGGCCCCCGAGCTGCCGCCCCCTGCCTCCGTGGACCAAGCAGGCTCGGCCCCCGAGCTGCCGCCCCCTGCCTCCGTGGAGCAAGCAGGCTCGGCCCCCGAGCTGCCGCCCCCTGCCTCCGTGGAGCAAGCAGGCTCGGCCCCCGAGCTGCCGCCCCCTGCCTCCGTGGAGCAAGCAGGCTCGGCCCCCGAGCTGCCGCCCCCTGCCTCCGTGGAGCAAGCAGGCTCGGCCCCCGAGCTGTCCCCACCTGCCTCCGTGGAGCAAGCAGGCTCGGTCCCGGAGCTGCCGCCCCCTGCCTCCTCCGTGGAGCAAGCAGGCTTCGCTCCTGAGGAGCACCTCGTGCTTGCTACAACCAGAAAGCATGTCTTTTCCATCCTCCTCATTGCTTTTTTTGTATTTCTTCTCTTTTGTGTGTATGTATATAATTACATACTAGATTTAATTAAAGACAGTAGAATTTGAGTTTACATAACATTTTACTTGCATCCTTTGCAGTGGGATATGGAGGTCTCATTAGGTCCATCCAGAGTGTTGCACAACCATGTCGTTCTGCAACGTTTCCGTCACAGAGACACCCGCGCTCCTCATCGCTCACTGCTCTGTCCCTCGCCCAGTCCCTGCAACCGCTGCTCTGCTCTCTGTCTCGGCCACTTCACCTCGACTTGGATTTTCCTCTGCTGGAATCCTACAATATGGCCTTCTCTGTGTGTCTGCAGAACACAAGTGTGATTCCCCTCTTCAAACTTTGTTATACAAATAACATTTTATTACATAGGAATGTTCCTGAAAGAACAAAGATCACGGGAAGCCCCCAAATGAACTATTTTCATTCTGAGCTAGGTTTCCCTTTTAGAAGCATGCCTTGAAAAGCAGAAACCATGAGAGAAATGTCTGGGTCCATGAGACACCTTTACATGCTTTCAATTTCCCGGGTAGTCTGCGTTTCAACTATTCTGATGGGCATCTTATCAAATATTAAAATCATATCTTAAATATTCTCCTTTCTTGCTAACAAGTTAGGTCATCAAGAGGTCTTTAGGTTTTATTCAGACTATATCTATTTAGTCAATAATAATTTAAACATGAAAAAAAAAAGGCACATTCCTTCTACCAAGGAATAATCCCCCATCACACACGGCGTCCTTCTTCTCTGCCTTTCCCTCTAAGTGTAGTGTGTGTGTGGGGGGGTGGGGTGTGCGCACATGTTTGTGACAGAGTGGGACAGGGAAAGTTCAGGGGCTCTGTTCTTGTTCTACCTAACGTCCCCTCAGTGGACTGACACTGTCGCTCTGTCCCCTTGGGCATTCTCAGTGACAGCATTCAGGAACCCCCTCTGTTGAACAACTAATTCATATCCAGTTATTTGACTCTCATAATGTAAGTGATAAGCACGTCTGTGTCATAAATGTCTGTTTCTTTAGGAATGATTCCTGTAAACACCAACACCGGAACACGCTTTACCCACATTTTTAGGGGACTGGCTGCTGGCTCCTTTATGCTGTCTGCATTAGGGAGAAGCATTGCTTTGGAAAGGAGGGATCCAGGACTCTATAGATGAGACCTGAAATCATGAGGAGGACAAGCCAGCAGTGATGACGTCGGGGCCCTGGGAGTGACCACAGAGCATTGGGGAGGCTGCCCACAGCGCCCTCATATGTCCTCTCCCAGATGCTCCCCTGCCCCGTGTCCTGGAACACACCTCACCCATGCCCTGTCTGGTGACACGCTCCAGCCACTCCAACCCCCCCGGGCTCAATCACCCAGACTCTCACTGGAGCAACCAGACCCTGCTCCAGGCCAGCAGAGGGGCACAGGCCAGGCCACTCCTCTCGGCTTGCTCCCTGTCCTTCCTGGCTGAACCCCATCCTCTCAGGGACGAACCTCCAAGGACAGTGCCGGTCAATGGGTGACAGACAAGTGTTCATGCAGATGGAGTTTTTGTGGCAAGAGCAGAGCCACTTGAACTGTATGAGCAAGAGAGGCCTTTACAATGCACATCGGCTGCTCATGGAAACTGCAGGATGAACAGAGCCTCAACCAGGGGCTTTGGCACTGGACAGAGCTCATCCACACCCTCAGGATCCTCTGGCTGTGACCCCTTGACCCTGCCAAGCCCAACCTTGCTGAGATCTCTCTCCTCCCACAAAGTCGGGAAGGGGAGTCCCCTTGATCTGATGCTCTAATAGAGGTCGTCGTCAGTAACTCCTGTCTGTGCAGTTACTGGGCCACTGGTGGGCTGTTATTCTGCCTGCCAGCCTCAGTCTCCTCATCTGTGAAATGGTCCTAACACCTGCCCTACCATCTCATAGGATGACTATGAAGATCATACTGACCAACTGCGAGGTGTCGGAGGTCTCGCCAAGGCTTCTGCTTCTTCTAGACCACTCCCAGGAAAGTGATCACCCAACTATGCTGTGATTCAGAGTACAGGGCTTTACAGAGTAGAAAACCGGGATGTAGCTTCATGGTTTTCAGCCATTTTCCCTAACTGATGTCTGGGAACTCTGAAGCATTCAGGGCCCACCTGGTCTTCTGGGGACCACCAGGATCCTGAGATCATGCTGTCACACCTGGGATATCACCCCACTTCACCCCTTGAACACTTTTAAGTCAGGAATGTCCCAGACAGGGGTAAACACCTAAAAGTTTCAATCAAGCACCTGTCTGTCGATGGAAACTTTGCAGTAGGCTTCTTCAGGTAGGTGCCTCCCCTCGGATGTATCCATAGCCCTATCATCCGCATAACTTGTTCCCACCCAAGGGCCAAGGGACAAGGGACAAGGCCAGTCCCTTACTAAGGGATTTCATTGAAAATTCGAAGCCTAAGTTCTTGAGAAGCTATTACCCAGCCCTTTGTAGGAGGGGCTGTCGTCTTCTGGGACTCCAGAATATGAGCACTGATGAAGACATGTGTGCACTCAGGAGCGAGTGTGCTTGTGCACACAAACACACACACCCCAGGAGGGACTGTGGGGTGGGATCTGATTAGTAGCAGATTCCAAGAAGTTGATAGGAGGGAGGAAATTGGGAGGTATTTCCTACCTGTGACAGCACTCCTCTAACATCAGAGCTATTATTCAACCTATGCCTGTGGACATCTGATAGAAAGACATGCTGGAATCATCCATATTTTGCAGAAAAGACCATCCCTGTCAGGCACAATGGCTTATCTAAGGTCCAAACCAGGTAAGCATAGAGACTTGTGTCTGAAACCAGGTGTGTTTGCAAGCTGGGGCACTGGCTGCTCCCAGACCTTCCCTGGGGGCCTGTTCCGAGGGGTGTGTTGGGGTCACTGTGTACAGATGAGATGTGTCCTTGCATGCAGAAGGGGCAAGAGGAGATGGCAGACCGGAGCACTGTTCGTGTAGGGGTCCAACCAGGAGTGGGCCCCGGTAGGGGATCACAGGCAGTAATGTCACTGCCTGGATCACAAAGGCCCACAACTTATAACCCCTGCAACCAGGACACACACTCTAGTCCGGTGTCAGGGCTATTTGGATAGAAACGTCGGAGATAGAAAGATGTTTTCATCCTGTCTACGTACATCCCGGG
Organism: Mustela nivalis; assembly: GCF_964662115.1. Taxonomy (NCBI): domain Eukaryota; kingdom Metazoa; phylum Chordata; class Mammalia; order Carnivora; family Mustelidae; genus Mustela; species Mustela nivalis. The sequence goes on along the minus strand of NC_139034.1, from coordinate 13,088,086 downwards.
GCTCTGGGAACCAGAACTCCCAGGAAAATTGCTTGTTCCCATGTTGCAGGCATTGGCTGAAACCACCCTCCCGATGCCTCAACACATTTCGAGGGAGACGCCATAAGGTACTTACTACTGAGGAGACTAGGCGATGCCCACCCCTCTGAACCGTCCTAGGGAAGCCCCATCCCTTCCTCTGGAGTTTGGGGGGAGGAGGGATATGTGGGGGTTCCCGCCCATGGGCTGGAGGAGGGTGAGCACAGTGGATACCCTGGTGATCCCTTCTTGTTCACACCAATGTCATGGTGGGCTGGGTGCACCGGGGATTCCTGAGGTGCCTCTTAGCTGTGCCAGAGCATATCCAAGGCCCTGAAGCTGGGCCACGTTTCTCTCCTTGGGGGAGGGCTCTGCCACCTGGGCTGTGGTGTGTCTGGAATGGAGCGCCCTGGGTCTGAAGACCAGCAAAGGCCTCCAGACAGGGCTCTAAGGTCTCCTGCCTGCCTGCCGGGCACTGTCTTTACAGAACGCTCCAGAGGACATGGTGCAGGAGCTGAATGTTGACATCCCGTGCTCTCATTCCCCAAAGGACAAGAAGCCGCACACGGCCAACAGAGTCTGGCGCTGGCTCAGGGTGAGTGCAGGTGCTGGGGAGATGCGACCCCTGGGAATCCGATGCAGCACCAAGGGCCCCACTTCCTAGAAGCCAGCCTGGCCTCCTAGAGTCCTGTACTCCCGTGAATCTGCATCCCCTCTCTTCCCCAAACTGGCCCTCATGGTCCTGCCCACGCCTTGGACAGAAGTAGAGCCATTGTCCACATACTTATAGGAATATCATTAAAGAGACTTTAGACCAGATCTCATCCCGTTTATCTAGACTCCTTTTGCCCTGTGCTAGGCATTTTCCTAACTCGTGCTCCCAGGTGGCCCAACAGTCCTTCCTCAGGTTATACAAATCTTGCAAATGATCATTTGCAAGAGTGAGTTGGGAGACTCTGATCCAAAGGGACATGGGGCCCATGGTACTCTGTCTCTTGCTCTGTGCTTTTGTTTTGATGGAACACATCTTTGGGTCCCCTAGGGTCAGGAACAGGGGCCTCACTGCACTGCATGGTAGTCCAGAAGGCCAGTCATTTATCACCAGCATCTAGCCCTTTCCAGGGGCAGGACTGGATATAATCCCCTTCTGTGGCCAATGAACAGTGCTCCATCCTACAGCCTCCGTGCCCTCCTATCCTACGCCCTCTTGCCTAAAACGTCTGTGTTCTCATCTCAAGAATGAGATATGTTGGGTGCCAGGGTGGCTCAGTGGTTTCAGCCTCTGCCTGCAGCTCAGGTCATGGTCTCACGATCCTGGGATCAAGGCCCACGTTGGGGTCTCTGCTCAGCGGGGAACCTGCTTCCCCGTCTCTGTCTGGCTGCCTCTCTGCCTACTTGTGACCTCTCTCTGTCAAATAAATAAATAAATAATCTTTAAAAAAATAAAAACAATGGGGCTATGTCATCAGAAATCACAGGATCCATGCCACTCATGCAGGGACGTGCTACCAATACTCTGCTCACAAAAGGACCTGAGATACTAGCAAGTTCAGACATCATTTTTTTCAATTCTTTGTATGGATACCAAGAACATATTCTCTTTTGCTTTAAGGTTTCTTTCTTTCTTTCTTTTATTAAATTTTATTTCTTTATTTGACAGACAGAGATCACAAGTAGGCAGAGAGGCAGGCTGAGACAGAGAGGGGAAGCAGGCTCCCCACCGAGCAGAGAGCCCGATGCGGGGCTCGATTCCAGCACCCTGAGATCATGACCTAAGCCAAAGGCAGAGGCTGTAACCCACTGAGCCACCCAGACACCCCTTCCTTAAAGGGTTCTTAATTGATTGATTGATGGATGGATTGAGAGGGAGGCAGGGGAGAGTGGGGAGAAGCAGAGGGAGAGACAGAATCCTCAAGCAGACACTGCCCTATGGACACAGCCGTACGGGGAACGCAGCCTCAGGACATGGAGAGCATGACCTGAAGCAAAACCAAGAGTCTTAGGCTGAACCCAATGAGACACTGAGTCACCCGATTCTTTTTCGGACTCTGGGCTCTCTTGTCCCACCTCTTGCAGAAGTCCCTGAGATCTGGGGGCTCATTCTGCCCTCCAAGCCCCAACCCTCCTGGTGGCCACAGCACTGACTCATGTCTCCTCTGATTCACCTCAGGGGAAAAATGGCTCAACGAGGAAGAGGAATAAGACCTTGATACTATGGAACACTCGTGCCAGTTCATTGGAGGCCATAATAGATTACCTGGTGACTGCCGTCATAAAACAAGATCTAAACTATGTTCACATGTTTCTTGAAATACATCGCACCCTTGCTACCACCCAGGAGGTGCTGGGCCTCCTCTTTGCAAGGTGAGCACCCTCCCCTGCCCCTAACTGCTCCGTGGGATTTGGCCAATGCCTGGTTGTGAGACTCTGGCAGGTCCCCAAGCTTCCCCAAGCTTCCCTTGCTCCTAACTGGGGCAGAGGTATTATAGGGACTCAGTGGGGTCTTGTAGGGAAAGAACACTTGGTAGCCTGCGCCAGTGGAAAAGTCTGCTGTTGGGCCTGTGGGCATGCTCTTTGAACATTCCCGTGCCCCTCATGATGAAACCTCTGCCTCATCCCTGACTCTCACTGTGATCTTGAGCTGGGCCCCTCTGCCACTGAAAGGGAGATCTGAGACTCCTTCTGGGGTCTGTGTGTGGCTGAATCCAGAGCAGGCAACCCTGAGGGTGAGCAGGGGCCAGGGCAACTCAGATGTCGGTGATGGGCTGGTTGGGGCCCTTTCATTCAGCAAGCATTCAGGAAGCCCCAGTAGGTGGAGGCGATTGTCTCGGAGCTGAATGGGATCCCGGCACAGAACAGACAGCACCCCAGGGCTGCAGGCTAGTCGAGGGTCAGGCGGTGAGAGCCAACATCCACAGACATATCATGTGATGCCCCCTGGCCTCCTCTAGATTCGGATGCTATTACTCCACGTATGGCGAGGACGGCGGACACCAGAACCAGCGCGACATGTGAGTAAGCTTTGGCTGCTCCAGGAGGGCCTTCCCTCTCCAGCAGGGCAGTAAGGGTACTGTGAGTTCAAGGGGCTGATGGACCTTCATGCACACCTCTGTGATTCCTGCTTTACGGTAAAGGTCTGAGAGCTTCTACTGGAAACTGGGAAGGTGCCCTGGGGAGCTGGGGTAGGTGTGTGAGCACTGTGGGAGAGCAGAGGGGCATGGAGGACAGCTTCCACCCCTGAGTGGGTCATGCTCCATCCCTGCCCCCTCCCAGCCCTCTCTCTGCCCCAATTCTGGGACCCAGAATGCAGGATTTAGGAACCATCGCACAGCATTCTGTTGGCACCTGCACGCTGGGTGCTCAGAGGGCGCTCAGGGAGAGTGGTGACCCAGTAGAGCCCAGGGAGCAGCAGACATCCCACACCCTGTGGGAGGTGAGTGTCAGTGGAAACAGACCCACTCTCCTGGCACCTAGTGACTGGGCAGAGGAGGTAACGGTGGAGGTATGGGGAGGGTCCTGGGAAGGCCTGGCTAGAGACAGAGTCCCTTTGTTCCCTCCTCGGTTGGATCTTCACGGAGCAGAGGTGAGTGCAGTGAGGGTAATTAAGAGGCCAGACACCACCCCTCCCTGGACACATGCAGTGGAATTCAAATGGCTCGTGGGCAAGGAGACAGACTGAGGAGTGTGTCCAGCTCCCCTAAAAAGTCCAGAAATGCTCCCCCCATTGACCAAGGACTCCCACTCCCAGAGGCTTTTGGCCAGCCCGCCGTCTGGGAGTAGGCCTTTCTCGGGCAGGACTGCCAGGTCGCAGGTGGACAAGGAGTCCGACTGGTCTCGGACAGGAGCTGGAAGCCCAGGGGCCCAGGTTCCCACATAGGTTCCCTGGGATATTGGTTTGGATGCGTACCCTGTCCTCTGACTTCTCTGCCTCTATGTCTGTCCCCAGGGCCATCTATGCCATCCTGGATATTTGGGTGGAAAGGTATCCAGGGGATTTTGTGCAGCCTCCAGAGTATCCCAACTTGCATGCTCTACTGGCCTACCTGCAGGTCAATGCACCTGGCTCGGACCTGCTGTGCCGTGCCCAGCTTCTGCTGCCAGAAAGGCAGCGCGCTGAGACCACAGAGCCCGAGGCTGGGGGTGAGGAGGACTGGGGTTGACTGATGTGGGCCTGAGGAGGAGGCAGGGTGGGCCACCCTGAGGAAGCCTCCATAGATTGTAGTTGGGCCGAGAGGAGTGAGTTATCTCAGATCCCTGTCCCCATGGGCTTCTGTTGGGGACACCTTCCAGGGGCTGGGTCTTGAACGCAGGCCACGCTGAGTGGTGGGGAAAGGGAAAGGTGAGAGGGAAGTCAATCAAGCTGATGATGCTTTCTCTTCTTGGAGCTACATCACCGGCCCCAGAGCCAGATCAGGATGAGTCTCGGGAAGTTGTTCCAGCAGCCACTCTGGCACCCGCGGCACCTCTGGGGCCTGAGCTGGCCCCCGCCATCCCTGCTGCAGCTGCTCACTATGGGATAGGAAGACCAGTGAGCCCCCCTGACCCGTTGGGGCCAGGGCAGATGGTCGTCAGGGCCCTCGTTCACTTCTCTGCCACGGAAGAGCCACCAGGCCTTTTGACTTTCCTGGATGACCAGCAGGGTCCTGCCCCCGAGCTGCCGCCCCCTGCCTCCGTGGAGCAAGCAGGCTCGGCCCCCGAGCTGCCGCCCCCTGCCTCCGTGGAGCAAGCAGGCTCGGCCCCCGAGCTGCCGCCCCCTGCCTCCGTGGAGCAAGCAGGCTCGGCCCCCGAGCTGCCGCCCCCTGCCTCCGTGGAGCAAGCAGGCTCGGCCCCCGAGCTGCCGCCCCCTGCCTCCGTGGAGCAAGCAGGCTCGGCCCCCGAGCTGCCGCCCCCTGCCTCCGTGGAGCAAGCAGGCTCGGCCCAAGAGCTGCCGCCCCCTGCCTCCGTGGACCAAGCAGGCTCGGCCCCCGAGCTGCCGCCCCCTGCCTCCGTGGAGCAAGCAGGCTCGGCCCCCGAGCTGCCGCCCCCTGCCTCCGTGGAGCAAGCAGGCTCGGCCCCCGAGCTGCCGCCCCCTGCCTCCGTGGAGCAAGGAGGCTCGGCCCCCGAGCTGCCGCCCCCTGCCTCCGTGGAGCAAGCAGGCTCGGCCCCCGAGCTGCCGCCCCCTGCCTCCGTGGAGCAAGCAGGCTCGGCCCCCGAGCTGCCGCCCCCTGCCTCCGTGGTGCAAGCAGGCTCGGCCCCCGAGCTGCCGCCCCCTGCCTCCGTGGAGCAAGCAGGCTCGGCCCCCGAGCTGCCGCCCCCTGCCTCCGTGGAGCAAGGAGGCTCGGCCCCCGAGCTGCCGCCCCCTGCCTCCGTGGAGCAAGCAGGCTCGGCCCCCGAGCTGCCGCCCCCTGCCTCCGTGGAGCAAGCAGGCTCGGCCCCCGAGCTGCCGCCCCCTGCCTCCGTGGTGCAAGCAGGCTCGGCCCCCGAGCTGCCGCCCCCTGCCTCCGTGGAGCAAGGAGGCTCGGCCCCCGAGCTGCCGCCCCCTGCCTCCGTGGAGCAAGCAGGCTCGGCCCCCGAGCTGCCGCCCCCTGCCTCCGTGGACCAAGCAGGCTCGGCCCCCGAGCTGCCGCCCCCTGCCTCCGTGGACCAAGCAGGCTCGGCCCCCGAGCTGCCGCCCCCTGCCTCCGTGGAGCAAGCAGGCTCGGCCCCCGAGCTGCCGCCCCCTGCCTCCGTGGAGCAAGCAGGCTCGGCCCCCGAGCTGCCGCCCCCTGCCTCCGTGGAGCAAGCAGGCTCGGCCCCCGAGCTGCCGCCCCCTGCCTCCGTGGACCAAGCAGGCTCGGCCCCCGAGCTGCCGCCCCCTGCCTCCGTGGACCAAGCAGGCTCGGCCCCCGAGCTGCCGCCCCCTGCCTCCGTGGAGCAAGCAGGCTCGGCCCCCGAGCTGCCGCCCCCTGCCTCCGTGGAGCAAGCAGTCTGGGCCCCCGAGCTGTCCCCACCTGCCTCCGTGGAGCAAGCAGGCTCGGTCCTGGAGCTGCCGCCCCCTGCCTCCTCCGTGGAGCAAGCAGGCTTCGCTCCAGAGGAGCACCTCGTGCTTGCTACAACCAGAAAGCATGTCTTTTCCATCCTCCTCATTGCTTTTTTTGTATTTCTTCTCTTTTGTGTGTATGTATATAATTACATACTAGATTTAATTAAAGACAGTAGAATTTGAGTTTACATAACATTTTACTTGCATCCTTTGCAGTGGGATATGGAGGTCTCATTAGGTCCATCCAGAGTGTTGCACAACCATGTCGTTCTGCAACGTTTCCGTCACAGAGACACCCGCGCTCCTCATCGCTCACTGCTCTGTCCCTCGCCCAGTCCCTGCAACCGCTGCTCTGCTCTCTGTCTCGGCCACTTCACCTCGACTTGGATTTTCCTCTGCCTGGAATCCTACAATATGGCCTTCTCTGTGTGTCTGCAGAACACAAGTGTGATTCCCCTCTTCAAACTTTGTTATACAAATAACATTTTATTACATAGGAATGTTCCTGAAAGAACAAAGATCACGGGAAGCCCCCAAATGAACTATTTTCATTCTGAGCTAGGTTTCCCTTTTAGAAGCATGCCTTGAAAAGCAGAAACCATGAGAGAAATGTCTGGGTCCATGAGACACCTTTACATGCTTTCAATTTCCCGGGTAGTCTGCGTTTCAACTATTCTGATGGGCATCTTATCAAATATTAAAATCATATCTTAAATATTCTCCTTTCTTGCTAACAAGTTAGGTCATCAAGAGGTCTTTAGGTTTTATTCAGACTATATCTATTTAGTCAATAATAATTTAAACATGAAAAAAAAAAGGCACATTCCTTCTACCAAGGAATAATCCCCCATCACACACGGCGTCCTTCTTCTCTGCCTTTCCCTCTAAGTGTAGTGTGTGTGTGTGGGGGTGGGGTGTGCGCACATGTTTGTGACAGAGTGGGACAGGGAAAGTTCAGGGGCTCTGTTCTTGTTCTACCTAACGTCCCCTCAGTGGACTGACACTGTCGCTCTGTCCCCTTGGGCATTCTCAGTGACAGCATTCAGGAACCCCCTCTGTTGAACAACTAATTCATATCCAGTTATTTGACTCTCATAATGTAAGTGATAAGCATGTCTGTGTCATAAATGTCTGTTTCTTTAGGAATGATTCCTGTAAACACCAACACCGGAACACGCTTTACCCACATTTTTAGGGGACTGGCTGCTGGCTCCTTTATGCTGTCTGCATTAGGGAGAAGCATTGCTTTGGAAAGGAGGGATCCAGGACTCTATAGATGAGACCTGAAATCATGAGGAGGACAAGCCAGCAGTGATGACGTCGGGGCCCTGGGAGTGACCACAGAGCATTGGGGAGGCTGCCCACAGCGCCCTCATATGTCCTCTCCCAGATGCTCCCCTGCCCCGTGTCCTGGAACACACCTCACCCATGCCCTGTCTGGTGACACGCTCCAGCCACTCCAACCCCCCGGGCTCAATCACCCAGACTCTCACTGGCGCAACCAGACCCTGCTCCAGGCCAGCAGAGGGGCACAGGCCAGGCCACTCCTCTCGGCTTGCTCCCTGTCCTTCCTGGCTGAACCCCATCCTCTCAGGGACGAACCTCCAAGGACAGTGCCGGTCAATGGGTGACAGACAAGTGTTCATGCAGATGGAGTTTTTGTGGCAAGAGCAGAGCCACTTGAACTGTATGAGCAAGAGAGGCCTTTACAATGCACATCGGCTGCTCATGGAAACTGCAGGATGAACAGAGCCTCAACCAGGGGCTTTGGCACTGGACAGAGCTCATCCACACCCTCAGGATCCTCTGGCTGTGACCCCTTGACCCTGCCAAGCCCAACCTTGCTGAGATCTCTCTCCTCCCACAAAGTCGGGAAGGGGAGTCCCCTTGATCTGATGCTCTAATAGAGGTCGTCGTCAGTAACTCCTGTCTGTGCAGTTACTGGGCCACTGGTGGGCTGTTATTCTGCCTGCCAGCCTCAGTCTCCTCATCTGTGAAATGGTCCTAACACCTGCCCTACCATCTCATAGGATGACTATGAAGATCATACTGACCAACTGCGAGGTGTCGGAGGTCTCGCCAAGGCTTCTGCTTCTTCTAGACCACTCCCAGGAAAGTGATCACCCAACTATGCTGTGATTCAGAGTACAGGGCTTTACAGAGTAGAAAACCGGGATGTAGCTTCATGGTTTTCAGCCATTTTCCCTAACTGATGTCTGGGAACTCTGAAGCATTCAGGGCCCACCTGGTCTTCTGGGGACCACCAGGATCCTGAGATCATGCTGTCACACCTGGGATATCACCCCACTTCACCCCTTGAACACTTTTAAGTCAGGAATGTCCCAGACAGGGGTAAACACCTAAATGTTTCAATCAAGCACCTGACTGTCGATGGAAACTTTGCAGTAGGCTTCTTCAGGTAGGTGCCTCCCCTCGGATGTATCCATAGCCCTATCATCCGCATAACTTGTTCCCACCCAAGGGCCAAGGGACAAGGGACAAGGCCAGTCCCTTACTAAGGGATTTCATTGAAAATTCGAAGCCTAAGTTCTTGAGAAGCTATTACCCAGCCCTTTGTAGGAGGGGCTGTCGTCTTCTGGGACTCCAGAATATGAGCACTGATGAAGACATGTGTGCACTCAGGAGCGAGTGTGCTTGTGCACACAAACACACACACCCCAGGAGGGACTGTGGGGTGGGATCTGATTAGTAGCAGATTCCAAGAAGTTGATAGGAGGGAGGAAATTGGGAGGTATTTCCTACCTGTGACAGCACTCCTCTAACATCAGAGCTATTATTCAACCTATGCCTGTGGACATCTGATAGAAAGACATGCTGGAATCATCCATATTTTGCAGAAAAGACCATCCCTGTCAGGCACAATGGCTTATCTAAGGTCCAAACCAGGTAAGCATAGAGACTTGTGTCTGAAACCAGGTGTGTTTGCAAGCTGGGGCACTGGCTGCTCCCAGACCTTCCCTGGGGGCCTGTTCCGAGGGGTGTGTTGGGGTCACTGTGTACAGATGAGATGTGTCCTTGCATGCAGAAGGGGCAAGAGGAGATGGCAGACCGGAGCACTGTTCGTGTAGGGGTCCAACCAGGAGTGGGCCCCGGTAGGGGATCACAGGCAGTAATGTCACTGCCTGGATCACAAAGGCCCACAACTTATAACCCCTGCAACCAGGACACACACTCTAGTCCGGTGTCAGGGCTATTTGGATAGAAACGTCGGAGATAGAAAGATGTTTTCATCCTGTCTACGTACATCCCGGGGCTCTGGGAACCAGAACTCCCAGGAAAATTGCTTGTTCCCATGTTGCAGGCATTGGCTGAAACCACCCTCCCGATGCCTCAACACATTTCGAGGGAGACGCCATAAGGTACTTACTACTGAGGAGACTAGGCGATGCCCACCCCTCTGAACCGTCCTAGGGAAGCCCCATCCCTTCCTCTGGAGTTTGGGGGGAGGAGGGATATGTGGGGGTTCCCGCCCATGGGCTGGAGGAGGGTGAGCACAGTGGATACCCTGGTGATCCCTTCTTGTTCACACCAATGTCATGGTGGGCTGGGTGCACCGGGGATTCCTGAGGTGCCTCTTAGCTGTGCCAGAGCATATCCAAGGCCCTGAAGCTGGGCCACGTTTCTCTCCTTGGGGGAGGGCTCTGCCACCTGGGCTGTGGTGTGTCTGGAATGGAGCGCCCTGGGTCTGAAGACCAGCAAAGGCCTCCAGACAGGGCTCTAAGGTCTCCTGCCTGCCTGCCGGGCACTGTCTTTACAGAACGCTCCAGAGGACATGGTGCAAGAGCTGAATGTTGACATCCCGTGCTCTCATTCCCCAAAGGACAAGAAGCCGCACACGGCCAACAGAGTCTGGCGCTGGCTCAGGGTGAGTGCAGGTGCTGGGGAGATGCGACCCCTGGGAATCCGATGCAGCACCAAGGGCCCCACTTCCTAGAAGCCAGCCTGGCCTCCTAGAGTCCTGTACTCCCGTGAATCTGCATCCCCACTCTTCCCCAAACTGGCCCTCATGGCCCTGCCCATGCCTTGGACAGAAGTAGAGCCATTGTCCACATACTTATAGGAATATCATTAAAGAGACTTTAGACCAGATCTCATCCCGTTTATCTAGACTCCTTTTGCCCTGTGCTAGGCATTTTCCTAACTCGTGCTCCCAGGTGGCCCAACAGTCCTTCCTCAGGTTATACAAATCTTGCAAATGATCATTTGCAAGAGTGAGTTGGGAGACTCTGATCCAAAGGGACATGGGGCCCATGGTACTCTGTCTCTTGCTCTGTGCTTTTGTTTTGATGGAACACATCTTTGGGGCCCCTAGGGTCAGGAACAGGGGCCTCACTGCACTGCATGGTAGTCCAGAAGGCCAGTCATTTATCACCAGCATCTAGCCCTTTCCAGGGGCAGGACTGGATATAATCCCCTTCTGTGGCCAATGAACAGTGCTCCATCCTACAGCCTCCGTGCCCTCCTATCCTACGCCCTCTTGCCTAAAACGTCTGTGTTCTCATCTCAAGAATGAGATATGTTGGGTGCCAGGGTGGCTCAGTGGTTTCAGCCTCTGCCTGCAGCTCAGGTCATGGTCTCACGATCCTGGGATCAAGGCCCACGTTGGGGTCTCTGCTCAGCGGGGAACCTGCTTCCCCGTCTCTGTCTGGCTGCCTCTCTGCCTACTTGTGACCTCTCTCTGTCAAATAAATAAATAAATAATCTTTAAAAAAATAAAAACAATGGGGCTATGTCATCAGAAATCACAGGATCCATGCCACTCATGCAGGGACGTGCTACCAATACTCTGCTCACAAAAGGACCTGAGATACTAGCAAGTTCAGACATCATTTTTTTCAATTCTTTGTATGGATACCAAGAACATATTCTCTTTTGCTTTAAGGTTTCTTTCTTTCTTTCTTTTTTTAAAATTTTATTTCTTTATTTGACAGACAGAGATCACAAGTAGGCAGAGAGGCAGGCTGAGACAGAGAGGGGAAGCAGGCTCCCCACCGAGCAGAGAGCCCGATGCGGGGCTCGATCCCAGCACCCTGAGATCATGACCTAAGCCAAAGGCAGAGGCTGTAACCCACTGAGCCACCCAGACACCCCTTCCTTAAAGGGTTCTTAATTGATTGATTGATGGATGGATTGAGAGGGAGGCAGGGGAGAGTGGGGAGAAGCAGAGGGAGAGACAGAATCCTCAAGCAGACACTGCCCTATGGACACAGCCGTACGGGGAACGCAGCCTCAGGACATGGAGAGCATGACCTGAAGCAAAACCAAGAGTCTTAGGCTGAACCCAATGAGACACTGAGTCACCCGATTCTTTTTCGGACTCTGGGCTCTCTTGTCCCACCTCTTGCAGAAGTCCCTGAGATCTGGGGGCTCATTCTGCCCTCCAAGCCCCAACCCTCCTGGTGGCCACAGCACTGACTCATGTCTCCTCTGATTCACCTCAGGGGAAAAATGGCTCAACGAGGAAGAGGAATAAGACCTTGATACTATGGAACACTCGTGCCAGTTCATTGGAGGCCATAATAGATTACCTGGTGACTGCCGTCATAAAACAAGATCTAAACTATGTTCACATGTTTCTTGAAATACATCGCACCCTTGCTACCACCCAGGAGGTGCTGGGCCTCCTCTTTGCAAGGTGAGCACCCTCCCCTGCCCCTAACTGCTCCGTGGGATTTGGCCAATGCCTGGTTGTGAGACTCTGGCAGGTCCCCAAGCTTCCCCAAGCTTCCCTTGCTCCTAACTGGGGCAGAGGTATTATAGGGACTCAGTGGGATCTTGTAGGGAAAGAACACTTGGTAGCCTGCGCCAGTGGAAAAGTCTGCTGTTGGGCCTGTGGGCATGCTCTTTGAACATTCCCGTGCCCCTCATGATGAAACCTCTGCCTCATCCCTGACTCTCACTGTGATCTTGAGCTGGGCCCCTCTGCCACTGAAAGGGAGATCTGAGACTCCTTCTGGGGTCTGTGTGTGGCTGAATCCAGAGCAGGCAACCCTGAGGGTGAGCAGGGGCCAGGGCAACTCAGATGTCGGTGATGGGCTGGTTGGGGCCCTTTCATTCAGCAAGCATTCAGGAAGCCCTAGTAGGTGGAGGCGATTGTCTCGGAGCTGAATGGGATCCCGGCACAGAACAGACAGCACCCCAGGGCTGCAGGCTAGTCGAGGGTCAGGCGGTGAGAGCCAACATCCACAGACATATCATGTGATGCCCCCTGGCCTCCTCTAGATTCGGATGCTATTACTCCACGTATGGCGAGGACGGCGGACACCAGAACCAGCGCGACATGTGAGTAAGCTTTGGCTGCTCCAGGAGGGCCTTCCCTCTCCAGCAGGGCAGTAAGGGTACTGTGAGTTCAAGGGGCTGATGGACCTTCATGCACACCTCTGTGATTCCTGCTTTACGGTAAAGGTCTGAGAGCTTCTACTGGAAACTGGGAAGGTGCCCTGGGGAGCTGGGGTAGGTGTGTGAGCACTGTGGGAGAGCAGAGGGGCATGGAGGACAGCTTCAACCCCTGAGTGGGTCATGCTCCATCCCTGCCCCCTCCCAGCCCTCTCTCTGCCCCAATTCTGGGACCCAGAATGCAGGATTTAGGAACCATCGCACAGCATTCTGTTGGCACCTGCACGCTGGGTGCTCAGAGGGGGCTCAGGGAGAGTGGTGACCCAGTAGAGCCCAGGGAGCAGCAGACATCCCACACCCTGTGGGAGGTGAGTGTCAGTGGAAACAGACCCACTCTCCTGGCACCTAGTGACTGGGCAGAGGAGGTAACGGTGGAGGTATGGGGAGGGTCCTGGGAAGGCCTGGCTAGAGACAGAGTCCCTTTGTTCCCTCCTCGGTTGGATCTTCACGGAGCAGAGGTGAGTGCAGTGAGGGTAATTAAGAGGCCAGACACCACCCCTCCCTGGACACATGCAGTTGAATTCAAATGGCTCGTGGGCAAGGAGACAGACTGAGGAGTGTGTCCAGCTCCCCTAAAAAGTCCAGAAATGCTCCCCCCATTGACCAAGGACTCCCACTCCCAGAGGCTTTTGGCCAGCCCGCCGTCTGGGAGTAGGCCTTTCTCGGGCAGGACTGCCAGGTCGCAGGTGGACAAGGAGTCCGACTGGTCTCGGACAGGAGCTGGAAGCCCAGGGGCCCAGGTTCCCACATAGGTTCCCTGGGATATTGGTTTGGATGCGTACCCTGTCCTCTGACTTCTCTGCCTCTATGTCTGTCCCCAGGGCCATCTATGCCATCCTGGATATTTGGGTGGAAAGGTATCCAGGGGATTTTGTGCAGCCTCCAGAGTATCCCAACTTGCATGCTCTACTGGCCTACCTGCAGGTCAATGCACCTGGCTCGGACCTGCTGTGCCGTGCCCAGCTTCTGCTGCCAGAAAGGCAGCGCACTGAGACCACAGAGCCCGAGGCTGGTGGTGAGGAGGACTGGGGTTGACTGATGTGGGCCTGAGGAGGAGGCAGGGTGGGCCACCCTGAGGAAGCCTCCATAGATTGTAGTTGGGCCGAGAGGAGTGAGTTATCTCAGATCCCTGTCCCCATGGGCTTCTGTTGGGGACACCTTCCAGGGGCTGGGTCTTGAACGCAGGCCACGCTGAGTGGTGGGGAAAGGGAAAGGTGAGAGGGAAGTCAATCAAGCTGATGATGCTTTCTCTTCTTGGAGCTACAGCACCGGCCCCAGAGCCAGATCAGGATGAGTCTCGGGAAGTTGTTCCAGCAGCCACTCTGGCACCCGCGGCACCTCTGGGGCCTGAGCTGGCCCCCGCCATCCCTGCTGCAGCTGCTCACTATGGGATAGGAAGACCAGTGAGCCCCCCTGACCCGTTGGGGCCAGGGCAGATGGTCGTCAGGGCCCTCGTTCACTTCTCTGCCACGGAAGAGCCACCAGGCCTTTTGACTTTCCTGGATGACCAGCAGGGTCCTGCCCCCGAGCTGCCGCCCCCTGCCTCCGTGGAGCAAGCAGGCTCGGCCCCCGAGCTGCCGGCCCCTGCCTCCGTGGAGCAAGCAGGCTCGGCCCCCGAGCTGCCGCCCCCTGCCTCCGTGGAGCAAGCAGGCTCGGCCCCCGAGCTGCCGCCCCCTGCCTCCGTGGAGCAAGCAGGCTCGGCCCCCGAGCTGCCGCCCCCTGCCTCCGTGGAGCAAGCAGGCTCGGCCCCCGAGCTGCCGCCCCCTGCCTCCGTGGAGCAAGCAGGCTCGGCCCCCGAGCTGCCGCCCCCTGCCTCCGTGGAGCAAGCAGGCTCGGCCCCCGAGCTGCCGCCCCCTGCCTCCGTGGAGCAAGCAGGCTCGGCCCCCGAGCTGCCGCCCCCTGCCTCCGTGGAGCAAGCAGTCTGGGCCCCCGAGCTGTCCCCACCTGCCTCCGTGGAGCAAGCAGGCTCGGTCCCGGAGCTGCCGCCCCCTGCCTCCTCCGTGGAGCAAGCAGGCTTCGCTCCAGAGGAGCACCTCGTGCTTGCTACAACCAGAAAGCATGTCTTTTCCATCCTCCTCGTTGCTTTTTTTGTATTTCTTCTCTTTTGTGTGTATGTATATAATTACATACTAGATTTAATTAAAGACAGTAGAATTTGAGTTTACATAACATTTTACTTGCATCCTTTGCAGTGGGATATGGAGGTCTCATTAGGTCCATCCAGAGTGTTGCACAACCATGTCGTTCTGCAACGTTTCCGTCACAGAGACACCCGCGCTCCTCATCGCTCACTGCTCTGTCCCTCGCCCAGTCCCTGCAACCGCTGCTCTGCTCTCTGTCTCGGCCACTTCACCTCGACTTGGATTTTCCTCTGCTGGAATCCTACAATATGGCCTTCTCTGTGTGTCTGCAGAACACAAGTGTGATTCCCCTCTTCAAACTTTGTTATACAAATAACATTTTATTACATAGGAATGTTCCTGAAAGAACAAAGATCACGGGAAGCCCCCAAATGAACTATTTTCATTCTGAGCTAGGTTTCCCATTTAGAAGCATGCCTTGAAAAGCAGAAACCATGAGAGAAATGTCTGGGTCCATGAGACACCTTTACATGCTTTCAATTTCCCGGGTAGTCTGCGTTTCAACTATTCTGACGGGCATCTTATCAAATATTAAAATCATATCTTAAATATTCTCCTTTCTTGCTAACAAGTTAGGTCATCAAGAGGTCTTTAGGTTTTATTCAGACTATATCTATTTAGTCAATAATAATTTAAACATGAAAAAAAAAAGGCACATTCCTTCTACCAAGGAATAATCCCCCATCACACACGGCGTCCTTCTTCTCTGCCTTTCCCTCTAAGTGTAGTGTGTGTGGGGGGGGGTGGGGTGTGCGCACATGTTTGTGACAGAGTGGGACAGGGAAAGTTCAGGGGCTCTGTTCTTGTTCTACCTAATGTCCCCTCAGTGGACTGACACTGTCGCTCTGTCCCCTTGGGCATTCTCAGTGACAGCATTCAGGAACCCCCTCTGTTGAACAACTAATTCATATCCAGTTATTTGACTCTCATAATGTAAGTGATAAGCACGTCTGTGTCATAAATGTCTGTTTCTTTAGGAATGATTCCTGTAAACACCAACACCGGAACACGCTTTACCCACATTTTTAGGGGACTGGCTGCTGGCTCCTTTATGCTGTCTGCATTAGGGAGAAGCATTGCTTTGGAAAGGAGGGATCCAGGACTCTATAGATGAGACCTGAAATCATGAGGAGGACAAGCCAGCAGTGATGACGTCGGGGCCCTGGGAGTGACCACAGAGCATTGGGGAGGCTGCCCACAGCGCCCTCATATGTCCTCTCCCAGATGCTCCCCTGCCCCGTGTCCTGGAACACACCTCACCCATGCCCTGTCTGGTGACACGCTCCAGCCACTCCAACCCCCCCGGGCTCAATCACCCAGACTCTCACTGGAGCAACCAGACCCTGCTCCAGGCCAGCAGAGGGGCACAGGCCAGGCCACTCCTCTCGGCTTGCTCCCTGTCCTTCCTGGCTGAACCCCATCCTCTCAGGGACGAACCTCCAAGGACAGTGCCGGTCAATGGGTGACAGACAAGTGTTCATGCAGATGGAGTTTTTGTGGCAAGAGCAGAGCCACTTGAACTGTATGAGCAAGAGAGGCCTTTACAATGCACATCGGCTGCTCATGGAAACTGCAGGATGAACAGAGCCTCAACCAGGGGCTTTGGCACTGGACAGAGCTCATCCACACCCTCAGGATCCTCTGGCTGTGACCCCTTGACCCTGCCAAGCCCAACCTTGCTGAGATCTCTCTCCTCCCACAAAGTCGGGAAGGGGAGTCCCCTTGATCTGATGCTCTAATAGAGGTCATCGTCAGTAACTCCTGTCTGTGCAGTTACTGGGCCACTGGTGGGCTGTTATTCTGCCTGCCAGCCTCAGTCTCCTCATCTGTGAAATGGTCCTAACACCTGCCCTACCATCTCATAGGATGACTATGAAGATCATACTGACCAACTGCGAGGTGTCGGAGGTCTCGCCAAGGCTTCTGCTTCTTCTAGACCACTCCCAGGAAAGTGATCACCCAACTATGCTGTGATTCAGAGTACAGGGCTTTACAGAGTAGAAAACCGGGATGTAGCTTCATGGTTTTCAGCCATTTTCCCTAACTGATGTCTGGGAACTCTGAAGCATTCAGGGCCCACCTGGTCTTCTGGGGACCACCAGGATCCTGAGATCATGCTGTCACACCTGGGATATCACCCCACTTCACCCCTTGAACACTTTTAAGTCAGGAATGTCCCAGACAGGGGTAAACACCTAAATGTTTCAATCAAGCACCTGTCTGTCGATGGAAACTTTGCAGTAGGCTTCTTCAGGTAGGTGCCTCCCCTCGGATGTATCCATAGCCCTATCATCCGCATAACTTGTTCCCACCCAAGGGCCAAGGGACAAGGGACAAGGCCAGTCCCTTACTAAGGGATTTCATTGAAAATTCGAAGCCTAAGTTCTTGAGAAGCTATTACCCAGCCCTTTGTAGGAGGGGCTGTCGTCTTCTGGGACTCCAGAATATGAGCACTGATGAAGACATGTGTGCACTCAGGAGCGAGTGTGCTTGTGCACACAAACACACACACCCCAGGAGGGACTGTGGGGTGGGATCTGATTAGTAGCAGATTCCAAGAAGTTGATAGGAGGGAGGAAATTGGGAGGTATTTCCTACCTGTGACAGCACTCCTCTAACATCAGAGCTATTATTCAACCTATGCCTGTGGACATCTGATAGAAAGACATGCTGG
The DNA here is from genome assembly GCF_964662115.1 of Mustela nivalis. Taxonomy (NCBI): domain Eukaryota; kingdom Metazoa; phylum Chordata; class Mammalia; order Carnivora; family Mustelidae; genus Mustela; species Mustela nivalis. The sequence continues at coordinate 13,070,835 of NC_139034.1, read as the reverse complement.
AATCATCCATATTTTGCAGAAAAGACCATCCCTGTCAGGCACAATGGCTTATCTAAGGTCCAAACCAGGTAAGCATAGAGACTTGTGTCTGAAACCAGGTGTGTTTGCAAGCTGGGGCACTGGCTGCTCCCAGACCTTCCCTGGGGGCCTGTTCCGAGGGGTGTGTTGGGGTCACTGTGTACAGATGAGATGTGTCCTTGCATGCAGAAGGGGCAAGAGGAGATGGCAGACCGGAGCACTGTTCGTGTAGGGGTCCAACCAGGAGTGGGCCCCGGTAGGGGATCACAGGCAGTGATGTCACTGCCTGGATCACAAAGGCCCACAACTTATAACCCCTGCAACCAGGACACACACTCTAGTCCGGTGTCAGGGCTATTTGGATAGAAACGTCGGAGATAGAAAGATGTTTTCATCCTGTCTACGTACATCCCGGGGCTCTGGGAACCAGAACTCCCAGGAAAATTGCTTGTTCCCATGTTGCAGGCATTGGCTGAAACCACCCTCCCGATGCCTCAACACATTTCGAGGGAGACGCCATAAGGTACTTACTACTGAGGAGACTAGGCGATGCCCACCCCTCTGAACCATCCTAGGGAAGCCCCATCCCTTCCTCTGGAGTTTGGGGGGAGGAGGGATATGTGGGGGTTCCCGCCCATGGGCTGGAGGAGGGTGAGCACAGTGGATACCCTGGTGATCCCTTCTTGTTCACACCAATGTCATGGTGGGCTGGGTGCACCGGGGATTCCTGAGGTGCCTCTTAGCTGTGCCAGAGCATATCCAAGGCCCTGAAGCTGGGCCACGTTTCTCTCCTTGGGGGAGGGCTCTGCCACCTGGGCTGTGGTGTGTCTGGAATGGAGCGCCCTGGGTCTGAAGACCAGCAAAGGCCTCCAGACAGGGCTCTAAGGTCTCCTGCCTGCCTGCCGGGCACTGTCTTTACAGAACGCTCCAGAGGACATGGTGCAGGAGCTGAATGTTGACATCCCGTGCTCTCATTCCCCAAAGGACAAGAAGCCGCACACGGCCAACAGAGTCTGGCGCTGGCTCAGGGTGAGTGCAGGTGCTGGGGAGATGCGACCCCTGGGAATCCGATGCAGCACCAAGGGCCCCACTTCCTAGAAGCCAGCCTGGCCTCCTAGAGTCCTGTACTCCCGTGAATCTGCATCCCCACTCTTCCCCAAACTGGCCCTCATGGCCCTGCCCATGCCTTGGACAGAAGTAGAGCCATTGTCCACATACTTATAGGAATATCATTAAAGAGACTTTAGACCAGATCTCATCCCGTTTATCTAGACTCCTTTTGCCCTGTGCTAGGCATTTTCCTAACTCGTGCTCCCAGGTGGCCCAACAGTCCTTCCTCAGGTTATACAAATCTTGCAAATGATCATTTGCAAGAGTGAGTTGGGAGACTCTGATCCAAAGGGACATGGGGCCCATGGTACTCTGTCTCTTGCTCTGTGCTTTTGTTTTGATGGAACACATCTTTGGGGCCCCTAGGGTCAGGAACAGGGGCCTCACTGCACTGCATGGTAGTCCAGAAGGCCAGTCATTTATCACCAGCATCTAGCCCTTTCCAGGGGCAGGACTGGATATAATCCCCTTCTGTGGCCAATGAACAGTGCTGCATCCTACAGCCTCCGTGCCCTCCTATCCTACGCCCTCTTGCCTAAAACGTCTGTGTTCTCATCTCAAGAATGAGATATGTTGGGTGCCAGGGTGGCTCAGTGGTTTCAGCCTCTGCCTGCAGCTCAGGTCATGGTCTCACGATCCTGGGATCAAGGCCCACGTTGGGGTCTCTGCTCAGCGGGGAACCTGCTTCCCCGTCTCTGTCTGGCTGCCTCTCTGCCTACTTGTGACCTCTCTCTGTCAAATAAATAAATAAATAATCTTTAAAAAAATAAAAACAATGGGGCTATGTCATCAGAAATCACAGGATCCATGCCACTCATGCAGGGACGTGCTACCAATACTCTGCTCACAAAAGGACCTGAGATACTAGCAAGTTCAGACATCATTTTTTTCAATTCTTTGTATGGATACCAAGAACATATTCTCTTTTGCTTTAAGGTTTCTTTCTTTCTTTCTTTTTTTAAAATTTTATTTCTTTATTTGACAGACAGAGATCACAAGTAGGCAGAGAGGCAGGCTGAGACAGAGAGGGGAAGCAGGCTCCCCACCGAGCAGAGAGCCCGATGCGGGGCTCGATCCCAGCACCCTGAGATCATGACCTAAGCCAAAGGCAGAGGCTGTAACCCACTGAGCCACCCAGACACCCCTTCCTTAAAGGGTTCTTAATTGATTGATTGATGGATGGATTGAGAGGGAGGCAGGGGAGAGTGGGGAGAAGCAGAGGGAGAGACAGAATCCTCAAGCAGACACTGCCCTATGGACACAGCCGTACGGGGAACGCAGCCTCAGGACATGGAGAGCATGACCTGAAGCAAAACCAAGAGTCTTAGGCTGAACCCAATGAGACACTGAGTCACCCGATTCTTTTTCGGACTCTGGGCTCTCTTGTCCCACCTCTTGCAGAAGTCCCTGAGATCTGGGGGCTCATTCTGCCCTCCAAGCCCCAACCCTCCTGGTGGCCACAGCACTGACTCATGTCTCCTCTGATTCACCTCAGGGGAAAAATGGCTCAACGAGGAAGAGGAATAAGACCTTGATACTATGGAACACTCGTGCCAGTTCATTGGAGGCCATAATAGATTACCTGGTGACTGCCGTCATAAAACAAGATCTAAACTATGTTCACATGTTTCTTGAAATACATCGCACCCTTGCTACCACCCAGGAGGTGCTGGGCCTCCTCTTTGCAAGGTGAGCACCCTCCCCTGCCCCTAACTGCTCCGTGGGATTTGGCCAATGCCTGGTTGTGAGACTCTGGCAGGTCCCCAAGCTTCCCCAAGCTTCCCTTGCTCCTAACTGGGGCAGAGGTATTATAGGGACTCAGTGGGGTCTTGTAGGGAAAGAACACTTGGTAGCCTGCGCCAGTGGAAAAGTCTGCTGTTGGGCCTGTGGGCATGCTCTTTGAACATTCCCGTGCCCCTCATGATGAAACCTCTGCCTCATCCCTGACTCTCACTGTGATCTTGAGCTGGGCCCCTCTGCCACTGAAAGGGAGATCTGAGACTCCTTCTGGGGTCTGTGTGTGGCTGAATCCAGAGCAGGCAACCCTGAGGGTGAGCAGGGGCCAGGGCAACTCAGATGTCGGTGATGGGCTGGTTGGGGCCCTTTCATTCAGCAAGCATTCAGGAAGCCCCAGTAGGTGGAGGCGATTGTCTCGGAGCTGAATGGGATCCCGGCACAGAACAGACAGCACCCCAGGGCTGCAGGCTAGTCGAGGGTCAGGCGGTGAGAGCCAACATCCACAGACATATCATGTGATGCCCCCTGGCCTCCTCTAGATTCGGATGCTATTACTCCACGTATGGCGAGGACGGCGGACACCAGAACCAGCGCGACATGTGAGTAAGCTTTGGCTGCTCCAGGAGGGCCTTCCCTCTCCAGCAGGGCAGTAAGGGTACTGTGAGTTCAAGGGGCTGATGGACCTTCATGCACACCTCTGTGATTCCTGCTTTACGGTAAAGGTCTGAGAGCTTCTACTGGAAACTGGGAAGGTGCCCTGGGGAGCTGGGGTAGGTGTGTGAGCACTGTGGGAGAGCAGAGGGGCATGGAGGACAGCTTCAACCCCTGAGTGGGTCATGCTCCATCCCTGCCCCCTCCCAGCCCTCTCTCTGCCCCAATTCTGGGACCCAGAATGCAGGATTTGGGAACCATCGCACAGCATTCTGTTGGCACCTGCACGCTGGGTGCTCAGAGGGGGCTCAGGGAGAGTGGTGACCCAGTAGAGCCCAGGGAGCAGCAGACATCCCACACCCTGTGGGAGGTGAGTGTCAGTGGAAACAGACCCACTCTCCTGGCTGGGCAGAGGAGGTAACGGTGGAGGTATGGGGAGGGTCCTGGGAAGGCCTGGCTAGAGACAGAGTCCCTTTGTTCCCTCCTCGGTTGGATCTTCACGGAGCAGAGGTGAGTGCAGTGAGGGTAATTAAGAGGCCAGACACCACCCCTCCCTGGACACATGCAGTTGAATTCAAATGGCTCGTGGGCAAGGAGACAGACTGAGGAGTGTGTCCAGCTCCCCTAAAAAGTCCAGAAATGCTCCCCCCATTGACCAAGGACTCCCACTCCCAGAGGCTTTTGGCCAGCCCGCCGTCTGGGAGTAGGCCTTTCTCGGGCAGGACTGCCAGGTCGCAGGTGGACAAGGAGTCCGACTGGTCTCGGACAGGAGCTGGAAGCCCAGGGGCCCAGGTTCCCACATAGGTTCCCTGGGATATTGGTTTGGATGCGTACCCTGTCCTCTGACTTCTCTGCCTCTATGTCTGTCCCCAGGGCCATCTATGCCATCCTGGATATTTGGGTGGAAAGGTATCCAGGGGATTTTGTGCAGCCTCCAGAGTATCCCAACTTGCATGCTCTACTGGCCTACCTGCAGGTCAATGCACCTGGCTCGGACCTGCTGTGCCGTGCCCAGCTTCTGCTGCCAGAAAGGCAGCGCACTGAGACCACAGAGCCCGAGGCTGGTGGTGAGGAGGACTGGGGTTGACTGATGTGGGCCTGAGGAGGAGGCAGGGTGGGCCACCCTGAGGAAGCCTCCATAGATTGTAGTTGGGCCGAGAGGAGTGAGTTATCTCAGATCCCTGTCCCCATGGGCTTCTGTTGGGGACACCTTCCAGGGGCTGGGTCTTGAACGCAGGCCACGCTGAGTGGTGGGGAAAGGGAAAGGTGAGAGGGAAGTCAATCAAGCTGATGATGCTTTCTCTTCTTGGAGCTACAGCACCGGCCCCAGAGCCAGATCAGGATGAGTCTCGGGAAGTTGTTCCAGCAGCCACTCTGGCACCCGCGGCACCTCTGGGGCCTGAGCTGGCCCCCGCCATCCCTGCTGCAGCTGCTCACTATGGGATAGGAAGACCAGTGAGCCCCCCTGACCCGTTGGGGCCAGGGCAGATGGTCGTCAGGGCCCTCGTTCACTTCTCTGCCACGGAAGAGCCACCAGGCCTTTTGACTTTCCTGGATGACCAGCAGGGTCCTGCCCCCGAGCTGCCGCCCCCTGCCTCCGTGGAGCAAGCAGGCTCGGCCCCCGAGCTGCCGGCCCCTGCCTCCGTGGAGCAAGCAGGCTCGGCCCCCGAGCTGCCGCCCCCTGCCTCCGTGGAGCAAGCAGGCTCGGCCCCCGAGCTGCCGCCCCCTGCCTCCGTGGAGCAAGCAGGCTCGGCCCCCGAGCTGCCGCCCCCTGCCTCCGTGGAGCAAGCAGGCTCGGCCCCCGAGCTGCCGCCCCCTGCCTCCGTGGAGCAAGCAGGCTCGGCCCCCGAGCTGCCGCCCCCTGCCTCCGTGGAGCAAGCAGGCTCGGCCCCCGAGCTGCCGCCCCCTGCCTCCGTGGAGCAAGCAGGCTCGGCCCCCGAGCTGCCGCCCCCTGCCTCCGTGGAGCAAGCAGTCTGGGCCCCCGAGCTGTCCCCACCTGCCTCCGTGGAGCAAGCAGGCTCGGTCCCGGAGCTGCCGCCCCCTGCCTCCTCCGTGGAGCAAGCAGGCTTCGCTCCAGAGGAGCACCTCGTGCTTGCTACAACCAGAAAGCATGTCTTTTCCATCCTCCTCGTTGCTTTTTTTGTATTTCTTCTCTTTTGTGTGTATGTATATAATTACATACTAGATTTAATTAAAGACAGTAGAATTTGAGTTTACATAACATTTTACTTGCATCCTTTGCAGTGGGATATGGAGGTCTCATTAGGTCCATCCAGAGTGTTGCACAACCATGTCGTTCTGCAACGTTTCCGTCACAGAGACACCCGCGCTCCTCATCGCTCACTGCTCTGTCCCTCGCCCAGTCCCTGCAACCGCTGCTCTGCTCTCTGTCTCGGCCACTTCACCTCGACTTGGATTTTCCTCTGCTGGAATCCTACAATATGGCCTTCTCTGTGTGTCTGCAGAACACAAGTGTGATTCCCCTCTTCAAACTTTGTTATACAAATAACATTTTATTACATAGGAATGTTCCTGAAAGAACAAAGATCACGGGAAGCCCCCAAATGAACTATTTTCATTCTGAGCTAGGTTTCCCATTTAGAAGCATGCCTTGAAAAGCAGAAACCATGAGAGAAATGTCTGGGTCCATGAGACACCTTTACATGCTTTCAATTTCCCGGGTAGTCTGCGTTTCAACTATTCTGATGGGCATCTTATCAAATATTAAAATCATATCTTAAATATTCTCCTTTCTTGCTAACAAGTTAGGTCATCAAGAGGTCTTTAGGTTTTATTCAGACTATATCTATTTAGTCAATAATAATTTAAACATGAAAAAAAAAAAGGCACATTCCTTCTACCAAGGAATAATCCCCCATCACACACGGCGTCCTTCTTCTCTGCCTTTCCCTCTAAGTGTAGTGTGTGTGTGGGGGGGTGGGGTGTGCGCACATGTTTGTGACAGAGTGGGACAGGGAAAGTTCAGGGGCTCTGTTCTTGTTCTACCTAACGTCCCCTCAGTGGACTGACACTGTCGCTCTGTCCCCTTGGGCATTCTCAGTGACAGCATTCAGGAACCCCCTCTGTTGAACAACTAATTCATATCCAGTTATTTGACTCTCATAATGTAAGTGATAAGCACGTCTGTGTCATAAATGTCTGTTTCTTTAGGAATGATTCCTGTAAACACCAACACCGGAACACGCTTTACCCACATTTTTAGGGGACTGGCTGCTGGCTCCTTTATGCTGTCTGCATTAGGGAGAAGCATTGCTTTGGAAAGGAGGGATCCAGGACTCTATAGATGAGACCTGAAATCATGAGGAGGACAAGCCAGCAGTGATGACGTCGGGGCCCTGGGAGTGACCACAGAGCATTGGGGAGGCTGCCCACAGCGCCCTCATATGTCCTCTCCCAGATGCTCCCCTGCCCCGTGTCCTGGAACACACCTCACCCATGCCCTGTCTGGTGACACGCTCCAGCCACTCCAACCCCCCCGGGCTCAATCACCCAGACTCTCACTGGAGCAACCAGACCCTGCTCCAGGCCAGCAGAGGGGCACAGGCCAGGCCACTCCTCTCGGCTTGCTCCCTGTCCTTCCTGGCTGAACCCCATCCTCTCAGGGACGAACCTCCAAGGACAGTGCCGGTCAATGGGTGACAGACAAGTGTTCATGCAGATGGAGTTTTTGTGGCAAGAGCAGAGCCACTTGAACTGTATGAGCAAGAGAGGCCTTTACAATGCACATCGGCTGCTCATGGAAACTGCAGGATGAACAGAGCCTCAACCAGGGGCTTTGGCACTGGACAGAGCTCATCCACACCCTCAGGATCCTCTGGCTGTGACCCCTTGACCCTGCCAAGCCCAACCTTGCTGAGATCTCTCTCCTCCCACAAAGTCGGGAAGGGGAGTCCCCTTGATCTGATGCTCTAATAGAGGTCGTCGTCAGTAACTCCTGTCTGTGCAGTTACTGGGCCACTGGTGGGCTGTTATTCTGCCTGCCAGCCTCAGTCTCCTCATCTGTGAAATGGTCCTAACACCTGCCCTACCATCTCATAGGATGACTATGAAGATCATACTGACCAACTGCGAGGTGTCGGAGGTCTCGCCAAGGCTTCTGCTTCTTCTAGACCACTCCCAGGAAAGTGATCACCCAACTATGCTGTGATTCAGAGTACAGGGCTTTACAGAGTAGAAAACCGGGATGTAGCTTCATGGTTTTCAGCCATTTTCCCTAACTGATGTCTGGGAACTCTGAAGCATTCAGGGCCCACCTGGTCTTCTGGGGACCACCAGGATCCTGAGATCATGCTGTCACACCTGGGATATCACCCCACTTCACCCCTTGAACACTTTTAAGTCAGGAATGTCCCAGACAGGGGTAAACACCTAAATGTTTCAATCAAGCACCTGTCTGTCGATGGAAACTTTGCAGTAGGCTTCTTCAGGTAGGTGCCTCCCCTCGGATGTATCCATAGCCCTATCATCCGCATAACTTGTTCCCACCCAAGGGCCAAGGGACAAGGGACAAGGCCAGTCCCTTACTAAGGGATTTCATTGAAAATTCGAAGCCTAAGTTCTTGAGAAGCTATTACCCAGCCCTTTGTAGGAGGGGCTGTCGTCTTCTGGGACTCCAGAATATGAGCACTGATGAAGACATGTGTGCACTCAGGAGCGAGTGTGCTTGTGCACACAAACACACACACCCCAGGAGGGACTGTGGGGTGGGATCTGATTAGTAGCAGATTCCAAGAAGTTGATAGGAGGGAGGAAATTGGGAGGTATTTCCTACCTGTGACAGCACTCCTCTAACATCAGAGCTATTATTCAACCTATGCCTGTGGACATCTGATAGAAAGACATGCTGGAATCATCCATATTTTGCAGAAAAGACCATCCCTGTCAGGCACAATGGCTTATCTAAGGTCCAAACCAGGTAAGCATAGAGACTTGTGTCTGAAACCAGGTGTGTTTGCAAGCTGGGGCACTGGCTGCTCCCAGACCTTCCCTGGGGGCCTGTTCCGAGGGGTGTGTTGGGGTCACTGTGTACAGATGAGATGTGTCCTTGCATGCAGAAGGGGCAAGAGGAGATGGCAGACCGGAGCACTGTTCGTGTAGGGGTCCAACCAGGAGTGGGCCCCGGTAGGGGATCACAGGCAGTGATGTCACTGCCTGGATCACAAAGGCCCACAACTTATAACCCCTGCAACCAGGACACACACTCTAGTCCGGTGTCAGGGCTATTTGGATAGAAACGTCGGAGATAGAAAGATGTTTTCATCCTGTCTACGTACATCCCGGGGCTCTGGGAACCAGAACTCCCAGGAAAATTGCTTGTTCCCATGCTGTAGGCATTGGCTGAAACCACCCTCCCGATGCCTCAACACATTTCGAGGGAGACGCCATAAGGTACTTACTACTGAGGAGACTAGGCGATGCCCACCCCTCTGAACCGTCCTAGGGAAGCCCCATCCCTTCCTCTGGAGTTTGGGGGGAGGAGGGATATGTGGGGGTTCCCGCCCATGGGCTGGAGGAGGGTGAGCACAGTGGATACCCTGGTGATCCCTTCTTGTTCACACCAATGTCATGGTGGGCTGGGTGCACCGGGGATTCCTGAGGTGCCTCTTAGCTGTGCCAGAGCATATCCAAGGCCCTGAAGCTGGGCCACGTTTCTCTCCTTGGGGGAGGGCTCTGCCACCTGGGCTGTGGTGTGTCTGGAATGGAGCGCCCTGGGTCTGAAGACCAGCAAAGGCCTCCAGACAGGGCTCTAAGGTCTCCTGCCTGCCTGCCGGGCACTGTCTTTACAGAACGCTCCAGAGGACATGGTGCAGGAGCTGAATGTTGACATCCCGTGCTCTCATTCCCCAAAGGACAAGAAGCCGCACATGGCCAACAGAGTCTGGCGCTGGCTCAGGGTGAGTGCAGGTGCTGGGGAGATGCGACCCCTGGGAATCTGATGCAGCACCAAGGGCCCCACTTCCTAGAAGCCAGCCTGGCCTCCTAGAGTCCTGTACTCCCGTGAATCTGCATCCCCACTCTTCCCCAAACTGGCCCTCATGGCCCTGCCCATGCCTTGGACAGAAGTAGAGCCATTGTCCACATACTTATAGGAATATCATTAAAGAGACTTTAGACCAGATCTCATCCCGTTTATCTAGACTCCTTTTGCCCTGTGCTAGGCATTTTCCTAACTCGTGCTCCCAGGTGGCCCAACAGTCCTTCCTCAGGTTATACAAATCTTGCAAATGATCATTTGCAAGAGTGAGTTGGGAGACTCTGATCCAAAGGGACATGGGGCCCATGGTACTCTGTCTCTTGCTCTGTGCTTTTGTTTTGATGGAACACATCTTTGGGGCCCCTAGGGTCAGGAACAGGGGCCTCACTGCACTGCATGGTAGTCCAGAAGGCCAGTCATTTATCACCAGCATCTAGCCCTTTCCAGGGGCAGGACTGGATATAATCCCCTTCTGTGGCCAATGAACAGTGCTCCATCCTACAGCCTCCGTGCCCTCCTATCCTACGCCCTCTTGCCTAAAACGTCTGTGTTCTCATCTCAAGAATGAGATATGTTGGGTGCCAGGGTGGCTCAGTGGTTTCAGCCTCTGCCTGCAGCTCAGGTCATGGTCTCACGATCCTGGGATCAAGGCCCACGTTGGGGTCTCTGCTCAGCGGGGAACCTGCTTCCCCGTCTCTGTCTGGCTGCCTCTCTGCCTACTTGTGACCTCTCTCTGTCAAATAAATAAATAAATAATCTTTAAAAAAATAAAAACAATGGGGCTATGTCATCAGAAATCACAGGATCCATGCCACTCATGCAGGGACGTGCTACCAATACTCTGCTCACAAAAGGACCTGAGATACTAGCAAGTTCAGACATCATTTTTTTCAATTCTTTGTATGGATACCAAGAACATATTCTCTTTTGCTTTAAGGTTTCTTTCTTTCTTTCTTTTTTTAAAATTTTATTTCTTTATTTGACAGACAGAGATCACAAGTAGGCAGAGAGGCAGGCTGAGACAGAGAGGGGAAGCAGGCTCCCCACCGAGCAGAGAGCCCGATGCGGGGCTCGATCCCAGCACCCTGAGATCATGACCTAAGCCAAAGGCAGAGGCTGTAACCCACTGAGCCACCCAGACACCCCTTCCTTAAAGGGTTCTTAATTGATTGATTGATGGATGGATTGAGAGGGAGGCAGGGGAGAGTGGGGAGAAGCAGAGGGAGAGACAGAATCCTCAAGCAGACACTGCCCTATGGACACAGCCGTACGGGGAACGCAGCCTCAGGACATGGAGAGCATGACCTGAAGCAAAACCAAGAGTCTTAGGCTGAACCCAATGAGACACTGAGTCACCCGATTCTTTTTCGGACTCTGGGCTCTCTTGTCCCACCTCTTGCAGAAGTCCCTGAGATCTGGGGGCTCATTCTGCCCTCCAAGCCCCAACCCTCCTGGTGGCCACAGCACTGACTCATGTCTCCTCTGATTCACCTCAGGGGAAAAATGGCTCAACGAGGAAGAGGAATAAGACCTTGATACTATGGAACACTCGTGCCAGTTCATTGGAGGCCATAATAGATTACCTGGTGACTGCCGTCATAAAACAAGATCTAAACTATGTTCACATGTTTCTTGAAATACATCGCACCCTTGCTACCACCCAGGAGGTGCTGGGCCTCCTCTTTGCAAGGTGAGCACCCTCCCCTGCCCCTAACTGCTCCGTGGGATTTGGCCAATGCCTGGTTGTGAGACTCTGGCAGGTCCCCAAGCTTCCCCAAGCTTCCCTTGCTCCTAACTGGGGCAGAGGTATTATAGGGACTCAGTGGGGTCTTGTAGGGAAAGAACACTTGGTAGCCTGCGCCAGTGGAAAAGTCTGCTGTTGGGCCTGTGGGCATGCTCTTTGAACATTCCCGTGCCCTTCATGATGAAACCTCTGCCTCATCCCTGACTCTCACTATCATCTTGAGCCGGGCTCCTCTGCCACTGAAAGGGAGATCTGAGATTCCTTCTGGGGTCTGTGTGTGGCTGAATCCAGAGCAGGCAACCCTGAGGGTGAGCAGGGGCCAGGGCAACTCAGATGTCGGTGATGGACTGGTTGGGGCCCTTTCATTCAGCAAGCATTCAGGAAGCCCCGGTAGGTGGAGGCGATTGTCTCGGAGCTGAATGGGATCCCGGCACAGAACAGACAGCACCCCAGGGCTGCAGGCTAGTCGAGGGTCAGGCGGTGAGAGCCAACATCCACAGACATATCATGTGATGCCCCCTGGCCTCCTCTAGATTCGGATGCTATTACTCCACGTATGGCGAGGACGGCGGACACCAGAACCAGCGCGACATGTGAGTAAGCTTTGGCTGCTCTAGGAGGGCCTTCCCTCTCCAGCAGGGCAGTAAGGGTACTGTGAGTTCAAGGGGCTGATGGACCTTCATGCACACCTCTGTGATTCCTGCTTTACGGTAAAGGTCTGAGAGCTTCTACTGGAAACTGGGAAGGTGCCCTGGGGAGCTGGGGTAGGTGTGTGAGCACTGTGGGAGAGCAGAGGGGCATGGAGGACAGCTTCAACCCCTGAGTGGGTCATGCTCCATCCCTGCCCCCTCCCAGCCCTCTCTCTGCCCCAATTCTGGGACCCAGATAGCAGGATTTAGGAACCATCGCACAGCATTCTGTTGGCACCTGCACGCTGGGTGCTCAGAGGGGGCTCAGGGAGAGTGGTGACCCAGTAGAGCCCAGGGAGCAGCAGACATCCCACACCCTGTGGGAGGTGAGTGTCAGTGGAAACAGACCCACTCTCCTGGCACCTAGTGACTGGGCAGAGGAGGTAACGGTGGAGGTATGGGGAGGGTCCTCGGAAGGCCTGGCTAGAGACAGAGTCCCTTTGTTCCCTCCTCGGTTGGATCTTCACGGAGCAGAGGTGAGTGCAGTGAGGGTAATTAAGAGGCCAGACACCACCCCTCCCTGGACACATGCAGTGGAATTCAAATGGCTCGTGGGCAAGGAGACAGACTGAGGAGTGTGTCCAGCTCCCCTAAAAAGTCCAGAAATGCTCCCCCCATTGACCAAGGACTCCCACTCCCAGAGGCTTTTGGCCAGCCCGCCGTCTGGGAGTAGGCCTTTCTCGGGCAGGACTGCCAGGTCGCAGGTGGACAAGGAGTCCGACTGGTCTCGGACAGGAGCTGGAAGCCCAGGGGCCCAGGTTCCCACATAGGTTCCCTGGGATATTGGTTTGGATGCGTACCCTGTCCTCTGACTTCTCTGCCTCTATGTCTGTCCCCAGGGCCATCTATGCCATCCTGGATATTTGGGTGGAAAGGTATCCAGGGGATTTTGTGCAGCCTCCAGAGTATCCCAACTTGCATGCTCTACTGGCCTACCTGCAGGTCAATGCACCTGGCTCGGACCTGCTGTGCCGTGCCCAGCTTCTGCTGCCAGAAAGGCAGCGCGCTGAGACCACAGAGCCCGAGGCTGGTGGTGAGGAGGACTGGGGTTGACTGATGTGGGCCTGAGGAGGAGGCAGGGTGGGCCACCCTGAGGAAGCCTCCATAGATTGTAGTTGGGCCGAGAGGAGTGAGTTATCTCAGATCCCTGTCCCCATGGGCTTCTGTTGGGGACACCTTCCAGGGGCTGGGTCTTGAACGCAGGCCACGCTGAGTGGTGGGGAAAGGGAAAGGTGAGAGGGAAGTCAACCAAGCTGATGATGCTTTCTCTTCTTGGAGCTACATCACCGGCCCCAGAGCCAGATCAGGATGAGTCTCGGGAAGTTGTTCCAGCAGCCACTCTGGCACCCGCTGCACCTCTGGGGCCAGAGCTGGTCCCCGCCATCCCTGCTGCAGCTGCTCACTATGGGATAGGAAGACCAGTGAGCCCCCCTGACCCGTTGGGGCCAGGGCAGATGGTCGTCAGGGCCCTTGTTCACTTCTCTGCCACGGAAGAGCCACCAGGCCTTTTGACTTTCCTGGATGACCAGCAGGGTCCTGCCCCCGAGCTGCCGCCCCCTGCCTCCGTGGAGCAAGCAGGCTCGGTCCCCGAGCTGCCGCCCCCTGCCTACGTGGAGCAAGCAGGCTCGGCACCCGAGCTGCCCCCACCTGCCTCCGTGGAGCAAGCAGTCTGGGCCCCCGAGCTGCCGCCCCCTGCCTCCGTGGAGCAAGCAGGCTCGGCCCCCGAGCTGCCCCCACCTGCCTCCGTGGAGCAAGCAGTCTCGGTCCCCGAGCTGCCCCCACCTGCCTCCTTGGAGCAAGCAGGCTCCGCCCCCGAGCTGCCGCCCCCTGCCTCGGTTGAGCAAGCAGGCTCCGCCCCCGAGCTGCCGCCCCCTGCCTCCGTGGAGCAAGGAGGCTCGGTCCCTAGAGCTGCCGCCCCCTGCCTCCGTGGAGCAAGCAGTCTCGGCCCCCGAGCTGCCGCCCCCTGCCTCCGTGGAGCAAGCAGTCTCGGCCCCCGAGCTGCCGCCCCCTGCCTCCGTGGAGCAAGCAGGCTCGGCCCCCGAGCTGCCGCCCCCTGCCTCCGTGGAGCAAGCAGTCTCGGCCCCCGAGCTGCCGCCCCCTGCCTCCGTGGAGCAAGCAGTCTCGGCCCCCGAGCTGCCGCCCCCTGCCTCCGTGGAGCAAGCAGTCTCGGCCCCCGAGCTGCCCCCACCTGTCTCCGTTGGGCAAGCAGGCTCGGCCCCCGAGCTGCCGCCCCCTGCCTCCGTTGGGCAAGCAGTCTCGGCCCCCGAGCTGCCGCCCCCTGCCTCCGTGGAGCAAGCAATCTCGGCCCCCGAGCTGCCCCCACCTGCCTCCTTGGAGCAAGCAGGCTCCGCCCCCGAGCTGCCGCCCCCTGCCTCGGTGGAGCAAGCAGGCTCCGCCCCCGAGCTGCCGCCCCCAGCCTCCGTGGAGCAAGCAGTCTCGGTCCCCGAGCTGCCGCCCCCTGTCTCCGTGGAGCAAGCAGGCTGGGTCCCCGAGCTGCCGCCCCCTGCCTCCTTGGAGCAAGCAGGCTCGGCCCCCGAGCTGCCGCCCCCTGCCTCCGTGGAGCAAGCAGTCTCGGCACCCGAGCTGCCCCCACCTGCCTCCGTGGAGCAAGCAGGCTCGGCCCCCGAGCTGCCGCCCCCTGCCTCCGTGGAGCAAGCAGGCTCGGCCACCGAGCTGCCGCCCCCTGCCTCCGTGGAGCAAGCAGGCTGGGCCCCCGAGCTGCCGCCCCCTGCCTCCGTGGAGCAAGCAGTCTAGGTCCCCGAGCTGCCGCCCCCTGCCTCCGTGGAGCAAGCAGTCTCGGCCCCCGAGCTGCCCCCACCTGCCTCCGTGGAGCAAGCAGGCTCGGCCCCCGAGCTGCCGCCCCCTGCCTCCGTGGAGCAAGCAGTCTCGTTCCCCGAGCTGCCGCCCCCTGCCTCCGTGGAGCAAGCAGGCTCGGCCCCCGAGCTGCCGCCCCCTGCCTCCGTGGAGCAAGCTGGCTCGGCCCCCGAGCTGCCGCCCCCTGCCTCCGTGGAGCAAGCAGGCTCGGCCACGAGCTGCCGCCCCCTGCCTCCGTGGAGCAAGCAGGCTCGGCCCCCGAGCTGCCCCCACCTGCCTCCGTGGAGCAAGCAGGCTCGGCCCCCGAGCTGCCGCCCCCTGCCTCCGTGGAGCAAGCAGTCTCGGTCCCCGAGCTGCCCCCACCTGCCTCCGTGGAGCAAGCAGGCTTAGCTCCAGAGGAGCACCTCGTGCTTGCTACAACCAGAAAGCATGTCTTTTCCATCCTCCTCATTGCTTTTTTTGTTTTTCTTCTCTTTTGTGTGTATGTATATAATTACATACTAGATTTAATTAAAGACAGTAGAATTTGAGTTTACATAACATTTTACTTGCATCCTTTGCAGTGGGATATGGAGGTCTCATTAGGTCCATCCAGAGTGTTGCACAACCATGTCGTTCTGCAACGTTTCCGTCACAGAGACACCCGCGCTCCTCATCGCTCACTGCTCTGTCCCTCGCCCAGTCCCTGCAACCGCTGCTCTGCTCTCTGTCTCGGCCACTTCACCTCGACTTGGATTTTCCTCTGCCTGGAATCCTACAATATGGCCTTCTCTGTGTGTCTGCAGAACACAAGTGTGATTCCCCTCTTCAAACTTTGTTATACAAATAACATTTTATTACATAGGAATGTTCCTGAAAGAACAAAGATCACGGGAAGCCCCCAAATGAACTATTTTCATTCTGAGCTAGGTTTCCCATTTAGAAGCATGCCTTGAAAAGCAGAAACCATGAGAGAAATGTCTGGGTCCGTGAGACACCTTTACATGCTTTCATTTTTCTGGATAGTCTATGTTTCAACTATTCTAATGGGCATGTTTTCAAGTATTAAAATTAAATATTCTCCTCTTGCTAACACGTTAGGTCATAAAAGAGTTCTTTAGGCTTTATCCCGACTATGTTTATTTAATAAATAATGATTTAAAGATGAAAAAAGGAAGGCATGTTCCTTCTACCAATGAATAATCCCCTATAATACACGGCATCCTTGTTCTCTGCCTTACCCTCTAAGTGTAGTGTGTGTGTGTGTGTGTGTGTGCGTGCGCGCGTGCGTGCACATGTGCGCACATGTACATGACAGAGTGGGGTAGGGAAGGTTCCGGGGCTGTGCTCTTGTTCTTCCGTATGTCCCCTCAGTGGACAGACACTGTCGCTCTGTCCCCTTGGGCAATCTCAGTGACAGCATTCAGGAAACCCCTCTGTTGAACAACTAATTCATTTCCAGTTCTTTGACTCTCATAATGTAAGCGATAAGCACGTCTGTGCCATAAATGTCTGTTTCTTTAGGAATGATTCCTGTAAACACCAACACTGGAACACGCTTTACCCACATTTTTAGGGGACTGGCTGCTGGCTCCTTTATGCTGTCTTCATTAGGAAGAAGCATTGCTTTGGAGGGATCCAGGATTCTATAGATGAGACCTGAAATCATGAGGAGGACAAGCCAGCAGTGATGACGTCGGGGCCCTGGGAGTGACCACAGAGCATTGGGGAGGCTGCCCACAGCGCCCTCATATGTCCTCTCCCAGATGATCCCCTGCCCCGTGTCCTGGAACACACCTCATCCATGCCCTGTCTGGTGACACGCTCCAGCCACTCCAACCCCCCCGGGCTCAATCACCCAGACTCTCACTGGAGCAACCAGACCCTGCTCCAGGCCAGCAGAGGGGCACAGGCCAGGCCACTCCTCTCGGCTTGCTCCCTGTCCTTCCTGGCTGAACCCCATCCTCTCAGGGACGAACCTCCAAGGACAGTGCCGGTCAATGGGTGACAGACAAGTGTTCATGCAGATGGAGTTTTAGTGGCAACAGCAAGAGTCACATGAACTGTGTGAGCAAGAGAGGCCTTTACAATGCACGTCGGCTGCTCATGGAAGCTGCAGGATGGACAGAGCCTCAACCAGGGCCTTTGGCACTGGACAGAGCTCATCCACACCCTCAGGATCTTCTGGCTGTGACCCCCTGACCCTGCCAACTCCAACCTTGGTTTCCCTCAAGTTAAACTTGTGTGAGAGAGGGGGCCCGGCTTCCTGCTGACACCCCTCCTCTCCCACAAAGTCGGGTAAGGGGGTGTCCCCTTGATCTGATGCTCTAATAGAGGTTGTCGTCAGTAACTCCTGTCTTGTCCTCCAGAAGATGGAGCTAACCAGGCACACAAGATAGGTCCTCAGAGAGAGGACATTTGGGGCTCTCCCTGCAGGAAGAGAGAGAAACACCAGCGAGTGGGACTCAGTGAGAAAGGGGAGCTCTGAGCGCTAGGGGAGGGGCTGCCGTGGGCTGTGCGCTGCCTTACTGGTCAGGGGCTCAGGCTTCGTGTTGGCTTGCAGGGAGTGCCCAGGCTTTATCCCACCAACAGGTCCATCAAAAACCAAACTGACCTCCATCAAACATTTTCAACCCCAGCCACGAAAAGGCTCTGGGGCCCTGGCAGCCAAGGAGGCCCAAGACGCTATGTACCAATGGTTCCATGGTGGGGGAAAAGTGGGACAGGCGTGATGGAACTGGGGGCAGCTCATTTCCCTGCTTTGGGGAGAAAGAGCCCCATCACAAGGCACCCCAATATTTGTTCTAAAAACAGGTGGCAGCACAGCGGGCTCCAGCTTGCCAGTCTCCACACGGAGGACTGTCCATGTCCAGGACACTAGCTCTGGGGGACGTCCTGCCCCAGGGCTGGCCTGGGTCTGATGGGTGAGCACCAGTGTAGTGGGATCCCATACTGGCGGGCAGGAAGGCTTTCTGGAAGGACGACTGGGTCAGGGGAGTTTGGATTGGCAGGCTGAAGGGACACAGTAGGGCAGAGGCCCAGAGCCCACGACGGCAGCGTGCTCCAAGGGGGCTACTCTGAGCAGGTCAAGCTGAGGATTACTGAGTATCTTTTGAGAGCATGAATCAGGACAGTCAATCCCCCTAACCAGCTCATGAGGAAGGGCAAAATGCTGTCTCTGTTGGACTCCGAAGGAAACCAAGGCTTTAAGAACCTTCCCCTCTCCATGCTCCCCATAGAGTCATAGGCAGGATTTGAACCCAGGGCTTGCCAGGCTTGTGGGCCCCAACTCACAAGAAGGTTGCGTCCAGATGCTTCAGAAGGGACTTCTCAACTCTGAGGTTCCATGAGCCTTTGTACCCAGGGAGAAACCTCCTCCTGCCCAGACACAGGCTGGTGGGACTGGGAGAGTCCTCAGTGCCAAGTCACATCGTCGTCAGACAACAGACCCAGGCCAAGCCCCAGTCAGAGGTGGCACCACTGCCCCTTGAGTTCAGGGAGATCTCCAGGCCAGGGGTTGGATGTGGAATTTTGTTTCCAGCGAAACAGACTGCCCGACAACAGGGACGTTTTTTCCCAGCTGAAAACATCTCCCTGTTGAGAGAACATTCCTGGAGAGGTGACTGGCTGTAAACACATCCCTCAGTCGGTCCACGTCACAGGACCTGGGAACCTGAGAAGCATGCCCGGCAAGGCCAGGAGTCAGCGCCACATAGCACAGACTCTCTGTGTCAGTCTAACATCCCTGCCTGGGGTAAGCCCCTGGCGGGCCTTGGGTGGGCCGTGGGGCTCCTGGCACAGACTAGACCAGAGGTGACTCTAGCAAGAGTTTGACAACCAGCTTTCCAGGGGTGCAGCCTGGGCTCTGGTCCCACCACCTCCCCACACCACCCCACCCCTCTCCTGGGAAGGGTCTTACCTCCAGCTGCTCCTACTTCTGCTCACCTCCACTGTTCCTACTGGGTTTCTTGGCACTCCCATCACTTGTACTGAATTCCTGCTCCCAATTACAGGGTTGGATGGGGTGATCGATGGCACAGCTGGTTGCAGAATTGTGCACCTAGAGATTTTTACCTGTTTGGGTCGCCTGTGAGGACCAAGAATGAGCTAATTTCCTTGTCACCATCCAACATCTGACATGGCCGGGCAGTAAGGAGAAGACTGAACCTGCAGCTTGGTGGGCCAGACCCTGAGTTGCCTCAGCCCGTCCCCTGACGGCTCCAGCCGCTGGAAGGAAGGTCCGATCCATCCCAGCTGCTTGACAGTGAGAACTGTGCTCCAGGCATGATTCTTTTCACGTCATCTCATAGATGGGATTTCCTGCTGTCAAGAAGTACATGTGGGGGACACCTGGGTGGCTCAGTGGGTTAGGCTGCTGCCTTCGGCTCTGGTCATGATCTCAGGGTCCTGGGATCAAGTCCCACATTGGGCTCTCTACTCAGCAGGGAGCCTGTTCCTCCTCTCTCTTTCTGCCTGCCTCTCTGCCTACTTGTGATCTCCCTCTATCAAATAAATAAATAAAATCTTAAAAAAAAAAAGTACATGTGGAAAAGGGCTTCCTAGAAACATCACTGTCATTGACAAAAATGCCCATTCTCCAAAAGTGCGACCTGCTGGACCTCCCCTCCTGTGGTCAGATGACACGGGGCCTGGGGCCTTCGGGGGCGAGGAGCAGGCACAAGTCTATCCCCCTCAAGTTTCGTGGCTATTCTGCCAGAAGCCGGCCGACCCTCTCCTTAGCCCATGTGTGTGTAAACTCCATGTGGTCACAGCCTCAGGGCCTGCCTTGGTCAAAACCTTGCCCACGGTGGTTTGTGGACACATGGTGGGCAGTGGGGAGCCCCGAGGGACTGACAAAGCTCAGTGTAAGTAAAACCCCAAGAAGAAGACAAATGGGCAAACAAAACCCCAAGATCACGAGAGAATCCTCAGCCCCGGTTTCCTGCCTGCGGCCCCAGCCTGTCCTGTCTCCGTTTTGTGTCCGTGCCTCGTTTCCTTCACTTTGGCCCCTGCACTCTGCTGTTTGGTTTTGCTTCCCCAGCCTGAAAACGACACTGCTTTGCACCACGCCTTCGTCCTTTCCTGGATCTCCTTCCCACAGCTCTTTTCTGCTGCATTTTGGCCAGGTTTGCAAGGGGTCGTGGCTGAATTTCAAAGGTCTGACCGCGTACTCCCCCCCCAGGGGAACGGGGCAGCCTCTGGTTCCTTCATTTCCATCCTTCTCTCTTCTCTGTCATATCTGATCCCCCCACACCAGCCCTGTGGGGCCGCTCACTTTACCCCAGTGCTCCGCTTACACCTCCCCCAGCGGCCCTGCCCCAGATCTCGGGCTCCTCAGAACCCCCCCAACATACCCCCAGGGAAGGCCCACATTAGTTCCCCCTGAGCTTTGTTCTCTTTTCATGTTTGTTTGCATGTTTGTTTGTTTGTTTGTTTTTATCCTACTACACCTTCTCACCTGGGTGAAAGTTCTCTGGGTAATTTGAGGCCAGGCACCAGGACTTTGCTGTTTCTCAGGCCTCTAAGTTCCCTGACCCGGGGACGGTAGAGATCAGGGCTCAGCCTCCGTGGGCGACGAGCCCCCTGAGAGCAGCTCGTGGTTTGGGCCCCACCTGCAGCCTCGGCCTTCCTGCCCTTCCTGCACCTGCTCCCCCCGGCCCCGCCCATCTTTCTCTGATGGGCTGAAGGCAGGGCTGGTCCCACAGACTCATGCCTCGCTGCCCTGTGTGTCCCACTCAGCTTCACGCCTCTTCCCGGCCCATCTTTCTGCCCAGGAAAGCCCTCTGCATTCTAAGATTTCCACGAGCCTCCCCAGCTGAGAGCCCTCCCCTCTGACCCCGGGCTGGCACCCAGGATCCTCCCCACCAAGAACACAAGGAGCGAAGGGGGGCGGTGGGCAGGAGTGGCCGTGCCCTGGGGGATCGGGCGGGCCTACCAGGGCAGAGATCAGAAGGGACACAAACCACGCTTCCGCATCAAGGCAGGTGTCTTCCAACTTTTAAGATTGTGTACCCCTCAATAAAGAATTAGGAGCACTCACCCCTCAAAACCTATACACGAATCTATAAATTACACATATGATTCAACTAATATAGAGATTGATTATAAGAGAAAATGTGAAAATAGAAGAAAAAGATTAAATAAATACCGACATAGTTTTAGTTTATTAAAAGTATTAATTTTTTCTCTCTAATGTATTTACTTTTTAATTTAACTTTTTTTTACGTCCTCTCTATGCCCAGCAAGGGGCTCAAACTCACAACCCCCAGATGGAGAGGCACAGGCTCCACCGACGGAGCCAAAGTATTTATTAATAAGTTTCAGTGAAAGCAATCTGATTGGCTAAACATCATTTTTTGTATAAACCTCACTTTTGTATTTGGTGATACAGTATCTAGAAGTGGTTCTAGAATCTCATTTGTGCTGGTACTTGGTTGTCACGCGTCCCTGTGTCACTTCTGCATCCGTCCACCAATTATAGTTTGCTGTTTTGGTTCAGGTACGGGAAATTCCATCTCCTCTGACGTCTGTCTATCTTTCATGCTGATTAAAAGCTCTTGCAATTTTACCTGTTGGACAAATGGTTTCAAAACACTGTGCGGGAGATTGCCTTGTAATTAGAAAAGTCTGTTTCAACCTGAAGGGTGCACGCAGGAGAGTACCTACACGCTGCAACTACAAATCGAACCTTTTCGACAACAACAATGCCATAATGGAAAGACATTTCCAAGCATCTCATTTGCAAAATGCTATCCCATATGTTTTCTCTCAGGGAAAAGTAAACAAAGAAAGAAAGAAGAAAGAGAAAGAAAAAAGAAAGAAAGAAAGAAAGAAAGAAAGAAAGAAAGAAAGAAAGAAAGAAAGAAAGAAAGAGAAAGTAAGCAAAGAATTGTGCTTCCACTTACTGTTAAAGCACCTTTTTCTGCAAATGGCAGACTCCTTGGCTTTTTTTAAAACAAACACTGGTAGGACACCTGGGTGGCTCAGTTGTTGGATGACTGCCTTCGGCCCAGGTCATGATCCCAGAGTCCCAGGTTCAAGTCCCACATTGGGCTCCCAGCTCCATGGGGAGTCTGCTTCTCCCTCTGACCTTCTCCTCGCTCATGCGCTTCTCACTGTCTCTCTCTCAAATAAATAAATAAAAATCTTAAAAAAATAAAAAATAAAATAAAATAAATACTGGTGTTCTGAGCCTGCCAGATGGGCTGAGGCCCTCCCTGCTTTCCTTGCCGGGTGGTTGACGAGGGCTCTTCTGGGCAAAGCAGAGGTCTCAGCGGCCCCTTTGTGTCTACTTGTGCGTTCAGTTCTAACCTTGTCCATCTGTAGTTTCTTTGTAGCGATCTTTTGAAAGCCATCTATCACTTTTTTGCAGGTTCCATGTACTTAACATTAAATAATAAAATCCTTTAGTCCCCTTCACCAGACACACACACGCACACACACACTGCGTTAAGTCACAACGTATTAAGAATGGAGATGTGAGGGTTCCCCCTGACACCCTTTTTTGAGGATCACCTTTTTGTAATGGCTTTTCTCATCTACCACCTGACATGTGACTTTGACATGCAGCGTGCCAGCATTTTAATGATTTGTTAATGTTTAAGGTTTTTATTTTTAAGGAGAAAGTGAACAGAGCTCTAGGATTCTCCCCACCATTCAAAGAGAATGACAAGGTGCCCCCCACCCCGGGACCGTTGGGGGAGCCACAGCACCGGTTGGCCATGCATGCTTGCTTCGCTAATTCTCCGGCAGCACGGTGGTTAAACTGTCCCCTCTCACCCAGCCAGCGGTGGTGACAACAAAGGCTCAGGGTGGACATCCCAGATCAGACATCTGACCATGTCGCCCTCTGGAACCACTTCCGGTTTCTCATGGTTGACTGAATAGAACCTAGATTCCTCAGTCTGTCTTACATCTTACAGGAACCACCACCCACTGTCCGCACCTGCCTCTGAGCCTTCACCCCACCCGCCTGCCCCACCCCCAGACTTGTCCTCATTCCTCCCTTTGCTCCTGCCCTTCCCTGAAGCCCTGCACCCTGTACCTCTTCTCTGCCAGAGCAAGTTCAAGTTCTCGCTGCCTCCCGCGACCTTTCCTGATGGCCCATGTCCCTCATCCCTGTTTCTGCAACACTTTAACCATCGCTCCATGAAGATGTCCCTGCAGACCTGAAACAGGCTCATGTGCCTCCCTCTTCTCTGCGCTCCCCTTACTGAGCTAAACAGCGTGGGCTGGTGGGTGTGTCTGTAAAACAGACTTTAGTTTGGAATGAAAGGGACATCTCTCCTGCGCCTGCTCTCCCAGACTTCTGGCGCCTGTTATGGTGGTGATGATGTTTAAGCTGCCTGCGGGGGAGGGGGCTGAGGTGGCTCATGGTGGCTGTTCGGGGTCATTCCCCTTCCCTCTCTCACTGTCCCTCTCCTTTCCAGGGAGGAGGAGGAGGAGGAAGAGGTGCTGGGCTCCATCCTTGTGGGATTTCGACCCACGCGATGACAGCCCTGACCCAAAGCTTGTGACTTCTGAGTAGTCTGGAGGAAGACAGCAAGCGGAGGAACCTGTTAGCTTTTTCTGCCAACTGGAGCAGCCCAGCATCAGAATGGGGGTGGTGGGGGGGGCGTCGGAGCTTGCCAAATGCTATCCAGGGAGCCAAGGTTCACTGTGTCGCCTTCTCACGCCCTCTGGCGGCGGGAGGGAGCGCCCTCTCACTTGTGCCCGGTGTTTGCAGTCCCCTGCCCCATGCAGACTCCGGTGGGGCAAACATCTTATAACCTGGAAGGGATATGCACCATATCCCCACCCATGTGGTGCAGAGAGCTCGCATAGCCTGAATAAACTGGAAAAGCAAGGTGTGCAAACACTGTCAACCTTCCCCGCGGGCATTTCTCCGAGAGTAACTAAGATGCGAACCCGGCTTGCTCACTGCGCAGAGTTGAGCATCTATGCTATAGGCCTCTTTGAATGTCACTGTTATTGAGGTTTTCATAATTACGTACCTTCAAAAGATGTTCAATGTAATTCTGATCATACTCCTCTAAAAATGCCTCAGATTAAAAGCTTTTGCTGGCTCTTTAGACCGCGGGCCTGCAATTATAGAAAATGAACTGCATTTTAGCTTTCCATTGAAATTAATAACTACGGTTCCCCGGTTGACTCTGTGAATAGTTAATGGAACAAACAGGATACTTCAGTACACTATGGGTTGGAAAGCCATTTGAGCAAGATTCTGGGTTTCAAATGGGAAAATAATTCATACAATGCAAACCTTTCTCATGCACACAGTGTAGAAGGTGTTTCTCTGAAATAAACACTGAACTATTTAGCGAATGATGAACTGTACCTCCGTGTGCATGTTACTCTGATGAAAACAGAATTCAGGTAAATCAGCTAGCACCCGGTACTGAGTACTGCCAGAGATCTCCTCGTTTGACAAGGAAGAAACACATTCGGACGACCTGCTTGCGTGTCCCTTATGGACACTAAGCTGGAAGCGGGGAGGGAAAAAAGTGGGGTCTGGCCTACCAGCCCAGAGCAAACAAACCCTGCAAAGCGAGTATTGTCTTTCCCGTTTCATGGATGTAGAATTCAGCAAAGTATCTTGCCCAGCGGACCTCCCCCACTGGCCAGGCAGCCCCTCCCTGTTGAAGACACCCGGAGGGAGAAGCAGTCTCCGGAGAGGGTGTCTCCCTCCTTCCCCCATTAGCTGCCACTTCCCAGCCCTGCTCTGACCTCCGTGCCCGGTCTTGTACAGCTGGGAAGGGCCTGGAGGGACACTTCAGCTCAGGACATTTAGTTTTGAGTCCTTCCCCACCAAATTCAAACTGCCTGCTTCTGGGGGTAGGGGAGGAGGGGAATGGGCACAGACCGCATCTTTATAAGGTGTCGGCATTGGGAGAAATTCCAAAATTCGGTTAGTCAAGGCACTGGTGGTTAAAAGAAAACTAAGAAGGAGAAAGATGCAAAGACTTTAAGTAATGCTAAGAAAGACGCATCAGAGACTTCTCAGCCTCTCCTCCCTCAGGAATTCCACCATGGAAGGCACAATTGTGTCTGCTGGTGGCGTGACGTATGCATCTGTTCACAATCACTATTTCATTCACCCATGATACACTAGAGAGTGAGTGGCATAAAATATTGCACCTAGAACTCCAGTAGAAGATTCTGGAAAAATTAGTGAAGGATGATTATGGACATCCCACATAATGAACATTAGGTTCAGGACAAACACTTTAGTAAGAACTACCCCCACCCCGGCTCCCCACCTGTCTGAGCTGGGGATGATGTGGCCCCCAAGCCCAATCTCCATGACAAATGTGATCTTAAAAAACAAAGTTTTCTGAGATGTGGAATAAATGTCATTACCCTGTTACGATGTGACATTAACTACTTTTCAGGGCTTCAGGGTCCACTGAGAAGAGACTGTAACGTCCCGAGGGGTAATGTTTTTGGGGTAACCCCATGTGACTTATTACGTCAAAACGGCACAAAGCTATCGGGACAAGAAAAAGATCCCGATAAGCTGATAGGGAAAGGATAAGCTTTTAAAAGGTAAATGGCCTCATTTCAGTTCTAATAATTAACTGAGTAAAGACAAGGTAGGGGTCAAGTTGGAAATTCTAGACAGCCACAGATCTCACGTGAATTCATGCATCACTCGCTGCTTGTGCAGTTTTCAGCTATATGAACCCCACTGGAGCAGAGTCTACAGAAAGGGAGGGAGGGGCCCGTGGTCCCTTGTTCTAGGCACATGGCAACTAGCTCTTATGGGTTCTGGACCGTGTCCAGCAGGGAGCTCTGAGAGCCTTGTCACCTGAGGTATGATTGAGGAAACCGTAGATGTTTACCCTGGAATAACCCAGGGACACACCCTCTGTCTTCATAAATTTGCAAGGCTATGATCTGGATGAGAGCGGACATAGTCTACGTCTCTCTGGAGGGCTGAGCTGGTGTTCATGTCGGCAATCCCAGGGAGGCGGACTGGGACTCAGGGTGAGGGGAATGCCTCACAATTCCAGGTGTGTAGCCGGATGTCTGGAAAGTTTCGTGTGGAGACCAGCTGGATGTAGGGAGCAGTCCTCCACTATGGGCAACCTGGACCAGGTGGCCTCTGAGGACCCTTCCAACACCGAGGTAGTGGCTGGTGCGGCTGGGACTGAGTGGATGTTGTCAGGGACCGAGCCTCATGGTCTATGATCTTTGGGTAGCATTTGGGGCTTGCAGAGGGGTTTCTGGTGGGGAATATTTGAGGAAAGAGTGTTGGAGCGCCATTTGTGCTTAAGGTCATATCCACAAAGGTAAAGGCAAAGGCTTCTCCTCCCAACTCCCATTCTTTCTAGAAGGAGGGTAGCATTGACTGAGAAAAGCATGTATAAGACTAAGTTTGTTGTTGTGCGGCCCTTCTGGCAGTCAGCTCCAAGCACTGTTACCAGGGACTGTTTTAGGGACAAGAGAATAGCTCGATGCTACAGAGCATTGTGTTGTACGGATGGTCCCTGCAGTGGGGTCCCTCTGCACTTTGTGGGCTGGAGTTGCCTGTATTAGTGGATCTTGGCTAATAGTAAGGGAACCTTGGGCTGGAAGTTCTGCTCCCCAGGGAGGGAGGGCGGGCAGGATAGGAAGGAGTGGGGAGTTGTGGATCACTGAGGCATCCGAGTAGGAGGTGGAGACCAACCTTGAGTTGAGAGGTGAGTGACTTCCCAGAGCTGGGCAGAGTCAGGACCAGGATCCTGTCTCCCGATCCTGAACTGATATTGTCCCCACGTCCTCACTGCGCCCACCACACGGACTGACAGATAAGAAATGGGGTGCTGAGGCCTAGGGGAAGGGTGATCCCAATTAAGATAATTAAAAAAAGAAAGGAATAAGGGGAAGGGAGCCAAGTGCACTTCCTTCCTTTATGGGGTTTTTATCCTCCAGTCAGAGCCCTTATGTTGCCTGCTGCAGTCCTGGGAGCATTGCTGGGCTTTCAGAGGGACAGCCACCATTCTGGTCATTCGCATCCCTGTCTGCTCCCCATAGAGCTGGCTACCTCCCTCCTTTCTCTGCACTGGGCTTGCTCCCATGTCTGCTACTGAGGAGGGAACAGGAGCAGAAGCGGCAGCTGGGCTGGACACGGGGTAGAGCTGGTAAAAGGGACTCTGGAGCCGGACGTGACCCGCGGCAGCTGTCTCCTACACTCAGCCTCCATTTCCTTACCCCGTAAGGGCACCTGCTTGACAGGTCCCGTGTAAGAATCCCATGAGCCAAAGCGCTTCGTGGCCCAAAGCATAAAGGGATTTCCTCCTGGTAGAGGGTCACCGGCTTGGCCTCCTGACAAAGGTCAATAAGCAACCCCCACAAGGGCTCCAGGGATGCTGGGTTGTCCTGGGGAGTCTGCCTTGCTGTCTCCCCACAGCAACGCTCCCCTCCCTGGCCTGGGGCTCTGGGGAGTCCGCAGCCTGTGCCAGCACATGTGAACAAACAGTCTCTTGTGACATCCTACAAATTAGCCTCCCCTTCTGAGCCAGCACGTCTTCTGTTACTTAGCTGAAAGGGACACTGGGGAGAACACGACCTTCGAGCGGGCCAAGAACACCCCTCCGTGCGCACAGTGTGCTGAGCCACACCTTGATTTAAAAGCAAACCAAGATGTTACCTCACAACCTTGTTCTGAGAGTCATCCCAGCGGTGTGCCGCCAAGGGTAATTGATTTCTGACTCACACATGGAGCTCGACTTGTCAGTGGGATGCTGACACCCAGACCCTGGCAGGGGGCACAGCTAGGAGCAGCCCTGATGGGGAGTGTCTGCTGCTGTCCAAGGGGAAATACTCCCACTGCAGGCTGTTGGTGGGGTATTCCTGAATGCAGAGTGGAGGGTTGGGGCAAGTAGGACCCGGCTGCAGCTCATCACTGCTTGAGATGAATAGCGAGGTTCAGGATGGTTTCTCAAACCATTGAGAACTTGGAGAGAGGTGCTCTCTGGGGAACCACGCAGTTCTGACACTCTGTCCTTCTCTGATTTTAAAGCATCCTAAGCATGGTGATTCAGCTCAGTGGTGTACAGGAAAATGGTCCCAAAGACTAGAGGGAGTTCTGGGACAACATGCATCTTGGTGGTACCTGGGTGCATGAACAGACAGGCGGTCCATGTGCAGGGACCTCCTTACTCATTTTCCTGACAGTGGATGTTTTCCAAAACTTTAAAGAGCAGATCATGGAGGAGGACATGTGGGAAAGGGCTTCTGGGTCCCTGTTTGCATTTTGTTTCTCTGCTCCATGGCCCGACAGAAAAATGCCAAACCTTTTTGCTTTTGCCATTGACCGGAGAGCGTGCCCCTCCCCGAGCGGGGGTGCGTCTCAGGGCAGTGAGCGAGGAAGGTGCCAGCCACCAGCTCAACCCGGGGAGCCCATCAGCCGTCGGTGTCAGTGAACCTAGGACTTTCAGCCAGACCATACCCCCACCCCTGATCCAACCTCTTAAACATATTTCGAGTTAGAAAGGGCATTAACAATTGAGGATAATGTTTTTCTAACCTTTAAAAAATGTAAACAGTAAACATAACATTGATAAACAAAAGTGCCCAGACCAGAGATGTACGACTTGCTGGATTTCACGCAGACCACACCTGAAGTACCTGCCACAACTGATCTTTCTCTGCTTTTCACAGATGCTGAGCTCCCAAGTTCATGTGCTTTCTAAGCACGTATACCCTTTCCTTCCTGAGCACACAAAGTTCTGAACCAGATGGGTTCTACTCCCTGGAGCTTGCTGTTGTGGACACACCAGGCCTGAGAGGGCTGAGAAGGGAAAGTCTCTCTCTGGGTCGGGTATGACAGAGCATTGCTGGAACCCAAGGTGGCCAAGGGGCCTTCCAGATCGACACAGAGCTTCTTCCAGACTGGAAGACCCCCTGGGACATGGAGACTTTGCGCTAGAACCAGGAAAAGATGGAGCATGTGGCAGAGGACAGCTCCCACCTTCCAGCATCCCAGAGAGGGAGCTGGTGAAGTGGGGCTGGAGAGAAAGCTCATTGCTCCCCAGCTCCACTGTCACCGCAGGGGGATACAGCCCACCCACGGAGGACAGCCTGCAGCATGGCCAAAGCTTGGTAACTGGGAGCTGATGCAAGGCACGGACAGGTCCCCACATCCCACACCATTTCCTCCCGGAAGCCCTCCACCCCCGCCCTCCACACACCGCGATTGCTTTCTCCTCTGTATTCTGGATGGAATGCTAACGATAAATGCAATTAATCCAGCACACACTGATCATCCACTGCTGGGGTCCCCACCGTGAACAAGACTGGTATTTTCCCCCTGGGACTGGCAGGGGCATGAGAAGCCCACGGGTGCATGCTGCCATGGGTTATTGGGGTCCAGTGTTCACAGAACCCTTCTTTGAGGAGACCCTGTAAGTCAGTAGGACTCAGTGGCATAAAACAAATGGCAGGAGACAGTACGGAGACACTGTGGAAAAGCCCAGGGAGGAGAGGGCTTGGGCACATTCCAGGGACAAAGGGATTTCAGGCAGAGTCTCAGGGAGAACTGAGGGGGTGTGGCTACCCCATCCTGGGGCTGTAGAGGGCTTGACCGCAGAAGGGAACCCTTGCCCGAAGCTGGATTGAGCTTTATTCCAGGGCCAAGGGAAAGCCCTCAGAGGCAGGTAGGCGAAGGGATGGCCCATTTGTGGGGAAGGCCCAGAGCCCCAGCGGGGTGGCACAGACCAAACATTGGAGGTGGAGGTCTGCTGCGGGGCCGGGCAGCATGTGTAATCCACCCACAAACCAATCTGAACCAGTGGTTCAGATCTAGACAAACTAAGATCAGTAGGCCTTGCCCCATTTTTGGCATAAATTCCAGATGATAAAGCATGTGGATGCTTCCATTGTCTCTTGAAAACCTTAAAGGATTCAATTTTCCTCTCCAAAGATTAGAGTTAACAAAAAAAAAAAAGTTCCTGTAGATTTTGGAAACACACCTGTTCTGCCCCTCACTTAAAAAAAAAAAAAAAACTTATCTCCCAATTTTTAAAGATTCTGTAACATTTAACAGATACAAAATAACACATATAAGATTGAGGCATCATAATAAAACAAACACCGTGAACCCACCACTGGGCCTAAGAACAAGAATGTCATCAAGGTCACCAAGATGGTCACCAGTGTCACCAAGGCCCAAGAACAAGAGGGTCCCTCCCTGACTCCAAACCCTTGCCCCATCCATAACCCTGGGGAAACCAGGCTCCTAAATTTTCTTGGTATCAGCCCCTTGTTTTTTATTTAGTTTTATAACAGGAAGTCTAATTTTGAATGATTTGAACTTCATAAAATATAGTACTCTATGTTGGCTTTTCTAAGACTTTTTTGATTCAATATTTCTTCTAAGATTTATCTTTCCTTTTGCATGTGGTGGATAGATACCGTTTTCACTGCTGCATAATATTCCATTGGGTGATCTCATCTTGATTTACTTATCCATTCCCCTGTGATGGACACAATTCAGTTGTTACTCGTTTTTGTCTATTCCAAACAGTGCTGCTATGAACATTCTTCCAGATGCCCCTTGGCATTTTGGTGTAAGAGCAAGAGTGACCTTGGAGCATGAACCTAAGAAAAAACTTGCTGAATCTCTACATTGTTTGCTGAGTGGCCGAACCATTCTTATTTGCCACTTCCTTCTCCTCTGAACGATGTTTGTTCATGACTTTCACTGATTTTATTGTTGGGTGATATGATTATTTCTTATTGATCTTTTATTGTTCTCTAAAATCAATCCTTTATTGATTATATATATTTTAAAAGCAATTCTCAGCTTGTGAATAAATTCTCTATTTTGGAATAATATCAAATTACAAAGTTGCAAAGATAGTACAGGGATTTACCATCCACTCTTCACTTGGTTTTCCCTAATGCTTACATCCGATAACACCAAGGGCACAGCAAAGAAACCAACATTGGTATTTACTACTATTAATTAAACCCTAGACTTTCTTTGGATTCCACCAGTTTTCCCAGCAATGTCTTTTTGCTGCTTCAGGAGCCAATCTCGGCAGGATACCACCATGCGTTTCGTGTATATTGTCTTAATTCCCTTTATGTTGTCTTTTGGTGAATGGAGTCCTTAATTTTAAAGGAGTTGCATTTTTCATTTATAATTAGTACTTTGGGGAACTTGTTTAAGAAGTTCTTCCTTGTGCCTATGCCACAAGGATGATCCGATATTTAGGTTTTGTCTTTCACATTACAGCCTTTCTTCCATTAGGACTGAACTTTGCGCCTGGTGTCGGGTGGAGACCCAGTTTCATTTTTCACTTATAATGATAGCTGCATAATGAGACTTTAGATTTAATATGAAAATCCCTCTGCTTTTTTTCTTCAGGAATTCTTTGTCTGTCCTTGGTTCTTTACCCTTACGTAAGATTTTAGATTCCACTTGCTAAATTCCTTGAAGAAGCCCCCTGGGATTCAGCTTGCAGCTGCATGGGGATTCTTCAGAGGAACGGACTTCTGCATGATATCGCATTCACAATGTCCATATCTGTTATCCATGAACTTCACGTTCTCTACATTGATTTTGGTCTTTTAAATTACGTCTCAAGTCTTCCATTTTGCAACCACTGCTAAAGCACCAGTGGCCAAAATAAAGTTCAAATCCTCTGTGACTTCTGACTAGTGTAGGAACCATAAAGGACATTTTAATGCCCCTTCCCACATTTGCAGGAGATTATGTCTCTCCTCTGCCCAAACATCTGAAACAGAAGCGCAGTGTTCAATCCATGCCCATCTGAAAGGATGATGTCATTCTAGTTCTTGCAGGACAGCACAAAAGTCAGCAAATTGGTAACATAGTCCAGGCTTGAAAGAGCTCCGTCGTCTACACGGAGCAGGTGCAACAGGAGAAGGCTAATGGCACATTGTGCAGCGTGCCCTCTCGCAAGGGTGTTAACACTAGACTAATACCGGACAGAGATCCCCCCAAAGATCCTTGAACATGAAGTCAAATCTCGTCAAGAGGAAATGAAAAGAGCAAATATAAGGAAGAAAAGATGGAGAAGATGCATGAATAAAGTAATCCTCAACTTTCATTAAAAATCACTAATATGGGGGCACCTGGGTGGCTCGGTGGTTCAGCGTCTGCCTTCGGCTCAGGTCATGATCCAAGGGTCCTGGGATCGGGCCCCACATGGACTCCCTGCTCAGCGGGAAGCCTGCTTCTCTCTCTCCTACTTCCCCTGCTTGTGTTCCCTCTCTCACTATGTTTCTTGGTCAAATAAATATATAAAATCTTTTAAGAAACATTGCTAATATGAGGGGTGCCTGGGTGACTCAGCTGGTTAAGTGTCCGACTCCTGGTTTCGGCTCAGGTCGTGATTCCAGGGTCATGAGATGGAGACCCAAGACAGGCACCCTGCTCAGAGGGGAGTCTGCTGCTCTCCCCCTCCCCCCACTTGCACATACTCTTTCTAGATACAATAAATAAACCTAAAAAAAATCGCTGAAATGAATAAATAAAATAAATGTGTCAATGCCTTTTAATGTTTTCTCTAAAGAGAAAAAAATTGCTTTTGTTAGATTTATTCTTACGTATTTGATGTTTTTGCTGATATTGTAAATAATATATATATTTTTAAAGATTTTATTTATTTATTTGAGAGAGAGAGAGAGAGAGGGAATGAGAGAGAAAGAGCATAAGCTGGGGGAGGAGCATGGAGAGGGGCAGAGGGAGAAGCAGACCCCTGCTGAGCAGGGAGCCCAGTGCAGGACTCTATCCCAGGACTCCAGGATCATGACCTGAGCTGAAGGTCATTGCTCAACCAACTGATCCACCCAATATTATATTTTCTTGTTTAGTTGACGGCTAATGCATAGAAATCCAATTGGTTTTTTTAATTCTCTAAGTTGGGAAAATTCACAAATCATAGAAGTTGTTCTTTTAAACTCTAGTGTGTTCACAGAGTTGTGCGACCATCAGCACTCTCTAATTCCAGAACATTTCATCCCCCCAAAAAGAACCCCTGTACCTGTTAACAATCAATCCTCAGTTCTCCTTCCCTAGATAACAGCTAAGTTATTTTTTTCTGTGTGGACTTGTCGATCCTGGACACTGTATAAATAGAATCATACAATGGGGAATCTCATATGACTGGCTCCTTGCACTTAATATAATATTTTCAAGGTTCATCTCCATGCAGCATGTATCGTTCCTTCTTATAGCTGAATGATATTCCATTGTACGGTGTCCCACGCTTCGTTTGTCCATTCATCAGCTGATGCGCATGTAGATGGTTTCCCCTTTGGCTATGACGAAGAACCCTGCTATGAATCTTCATGTACAGATTTTTGGGTAGACACGTGTATTCAGTTCTTCTGGATGAATACATAGGAATGAAATTGTCGAGTCTACGGTAACTCCACGTTTAACTTTTGGAGGAACTGTCAAACTGCTTTTCAAAATAGTGGCACCATTTTGCATTCCCACAAGCAACATAGGACGGTTCCAATTCTCCCATCTTGGCCAACTTTTGTTATTGTTTGTCTCTTTGGTTATAGCCATTCTAGTGGGACGTGCTCTCGTTGTAGTTTTGATCCACATTACTCTAATGACTAGGGATGTTGGGCACCTTTTCACGTGTTTATTTGCCATCTGTATATCATTTCCAGAAAAATGTGTATACACATCCTTCGCCCATTTTTAAATTAGGTTATGTGTCTTTTTAGTGTTGTGTTGTGAGAGTTCTTTATATATTCCAGATATAAGTCTCTTGTCAGATGTACAATTTGCAAATATCTGTCTTCTAGTCTATGGGTTGTCTTTTTTCTTTTTTAATAACAAGGCACAATCGTGATGTAGTTCAGTTTATCTGTTTTTTTTTTTTTCTTTTGTCGCCTGTGCTTTGTAATGGTGATAGGCCAGACACATTTCCCTTAAATTCAGGAACAAAACAACAGTGTGTGTGTTTGATTTAAGGGTTTCCTCTCTCACCAAACCAATCAATCAATCGCTTGCTCCCCCACCACTGACTGTAGTCATCGCTTCAGGAAAGGACAGGTGACTAAGCCAAGTCCCCCAGCCTTCTTCAGTGGGATCCGTCCAACTGAACCTGGAACAGAGTAACCCATTCTCTCCTCTCTGATTGGAAAGATACAAAAAATCACCCAGAAGTAGCAACCTCAGTTCCCCTGCAGAGTGAAGAAGTCTATTTGCAGAAATGGCCAAATATACTGCTCCTTGTCTCTTTGCTGACCTCCCAAAAATTCAGTTTTCATGGTAGGAAAATTGGAATAATTCCTACGTCATGGGTTGCTACAAATACAAATAAATATACAAATAATATACAAATACAAATAAAATAATGATTACAAAATGCTTTAGCACGAAGACTCACTAACTGCTCCCTGTCCATTTTGTCATTATTAATGTTACAGATAAGCTCATTCCACACTTGCAGCCTGGCCTTCCTTCTCCCTCCTGGCATTGCCACCTCTCCTCCCACCATGACCCCCATCCCCACCCGTGGAGACTGTAGAAGGATTGATTTCCCCTCTAATATAGCACATGTTAGCATAGCATAGGTATCACTTGCACTGATAATTCCCATCCTCTGAGGATGTGTTTCCAGAACGCCAACTCTATCTTGTCTATTTTTAAAATATTCTTTTCTAAATTGTGATAACAATATACACAGAATTTACCATCTTGGCCATTTTTTTTTTAAAGATTTTATTTATTTATTTGTCAGAGAGAGCGAGCACAGGCAGACAGAGTGGCAGTCAGAGGCAGAGGGAGAAGCAGGCTCCCCGCCGAGCAGGGAGCCCGATGCAGGACTCGATCCCAGGACGCCGGGGTCATGACCTGAACCAAAGACAGCTGCTCACCCAACTGAGCCACCCATGCATCCCCCATCTTGGCCATTTTTAAGTGCAACATTTCCGCCGGTGGTGAATATATTCACATGGTTGTGCAACCATCACCACCGTCCAGAACTTTTCATCTTGCCAAACTGAAACTATGTCCCCATTAAACAATACCTCCTCATGCCCCGCTCCAGCCCATCCCCTGGCCACCACCATTCTGCTTTTTGTCTTTATGAATCTGACTACTGTAGGTACCTCATGTAAGTGGAATCATCTAGTATTTCTCTTCGGGTGATTGGCTTATTTCCCTTAGTGTGATGTCCTCAAGTTTCATCCATGTTGTAGAACATATCAGAACTTTGCTCCTTTTTAAGGCTGAACAATATTCCGTTGTATGGATAGACCACATTTGCTGGCCCATTCATCTGTGGAGACTTCGGTTGTCTTCGCCTCTTGGCTATTGTAAGTAAGGTTTCTGTGAAGTGGGTCTATAGATATTTCTTTGTGTCTCTGCTTTCAATTCTTTTGAGCATACACTCAATGGCTCATATGACTTCTAAGAAAGAAAGAAGCTCTGGAGTTTCAGCACAAATCCTCTCTGGGGTTCTTACCCCCTATTATCATCACCAGCAAAGACTCTGTGGCTCCGGGAAGATGGCTTCTTGCCCAACGTGTCCCACACAGGTCCTGAGAGATGATGAACCTGCAGCGTGGCCCATCGGATCCAGCACCCAAGCTCTTCCCATCTCCCTCCCCAAACAGACTATTCTTGGGGATAATCGATGGGCTCACCAAAACAATGTGTTGGAACATGAATCCACAAGACCCAACACTTTCTAATGCATGAAGGCTAAACAGAACACATAGTGAAGGAGGAAATTCCATTCACAGAAGCTTTGAAATTGCTTGGAAATTAACCTGTTGTTGTAAATTTCAGGATTTGTTGAAGAAGGTTTTAAAATTCTTTAGGGAGAAATAAAGGAAGAATTGAAATTTGGGGTTTGTTTCAGGCTAGGAAGAGTCAGAATCATAAAGATTGTTCATTACAGATAGAGCTCAAAAATGAACTAAAGCAGTGCCTGGGTGGCTCAATCGTTAAGCGTCTGCCTTCAGCTCAGGTCATGATCCCAGGGTCCTGGGATCCAGCCCCACATCGAGCTCCCTGATCGTCGGGAAGCCTGCTTCCCCTCTCCCACTCCTCCTGCTTGTGTTTTCTCTCTCGCTATGTCTCTCTTTGTCAAATAAATAAATAAAATCTTTTAAAGAAGTGAACTAAAATGTTCACAACTATTATATTAAAAGTCCACCTGGACAAATAAATTGGCCAGAGTATGCACTGGGGGAGAAAAATAAAGTGGCTCAGGAGAACTCACTTCCCAGATAATTATAAATTATATTATCAAATGACAATCAATAGGGTTGTATGACATTGGCTTAAGACCAGGAAAAGACAGCCAATAAAATAAAGCATAGATTCCAGGTCTATGCCTAAACTTCATGAGAACTATTCCCAGGATTAACCTGGAAAAGGAAAAAATGGGAAAGGGGCGACTGGGTGGTTTAGTCCGTTATCGGCCTTCAGCTCAGGTTATGGTCCCAGGGTCCTAGGATTGAGTCCCTCATTGGGCTCCCTGCTCTGCAGGGAATCTGCTTATCCCTCTGCCTCTGCCCTTCTCCCTGCTTGTGCTCTCTCTCTCTCCTTCTCTCTCTCTCAAATAAATAAATATTTTTTAAAAATCTTAAAAAAAATAAAAAATTGGGAAAGGAAGTAACTTTTTATAAACGTTATTGAAGGAACTCAGTGACAATAATATCTAATATGTAATGAGTATTAACTCTGTGCCAGGGGTTATTCTAAGTGCAAGACCTTATTTAACAACTTCTTGAGGCATGTTGTATTATTATCCCAATTGCATGGATGAAGAAACTGAGTTACAGAGAATCTGTAAGAACTTGCCCACAACCACAAAGCAGCTTAAGAGGCAGAACACAGTCAAACAGTCTCAGGTCAGCCCTCCCCACCCCCTGCTGCCATTCCGCTCACATTACAAAGTCAGAGCTTTGACCTAACTGCTCAGATAGTTACACTTTAAAAGCCCTGCTTTAAAAAAAAAAAAAGAAAAGAAAACTTAAAAAATATTTAAATACCTATCTCAAATACAGAAGGAAGTCAATGCATTGACACTAAAAAAAATATTGTGATGAGTAGATTTTTAAATACCAATATAAAAATATGATTTGGCTACGAAGAAAAATTTGGAAATTCCATAAGAGATCATGAAAAAGCAATGCTCAGTCACCAGGATGGTTAAAATCAGAAGACTGAGAATGCCAAGTGTGGATAGGGAGAGGGAATAGCAGGCAACTCCCACACAGTGCTCAGGGAGAGTGTTAATCTGCTCAGCCACTTGGAAAAATTGTTTGGTCTGAGCTACTAAAGCTACCCATGCATGTAGAATATGACCGGGAATAAAATGAGTGCATAGATCCCTCCTAAGACGTGTAGGAGACACAGCATGTTTCTTTGCAGTGGCCAGGAATATTTTTAACAGCTTCAATCACAATAACACCAAACCAGAAATGACCCAAACGTCCATCAGCCAGGGGCATGGTTCATTGAACCAAATGAGATCCTACTCAGTAAGGGAAAGGAAGGAATCACTGGCATACACGAGACATACATGAATCTTCAGATGCTTGGTTCAGCGAAAAAAGTAAGACTCTGAAAAGTAGAACCAGGTGATTGCATTTATATGACACACAAGAACAGGCAAAGAAATTGAGGATTTTAAAAAAAATCTGGGACGCCTGGGTGGCTCATCCAATTAAACGGCTGTCTTCAGCTCAGGTCATGATCCCAGAGTCCTGCAATCAAGATGTTGTTGGACTCCCTGTTCAGTGGGGAACCTGCTTCTCCCTCTCTCTCTGCTGCTTCCCCTGCCTGTGTGCTTGCTCTTGTTTTCTCTCTGTCTCTGTGTCAAATAAATAAATAAAACCTTGAAAAAATAATCTAAGAAGTTACTTTGGGAAGCGGGTATTTGACTGGTAGGACCTCCAAAGGAACTTTCTAGGGTACTTGAAATGCTCTGTCTTGCTCTGGATTATGGTTACACAAACTTAATTTGACTCAGCAACATACTTAAGACCGTGCCATTTACTTAAGTTTTAGAGCTCTATAAAAAGAAAAACCAGTAGTCCAACAAAAATGTTAAGCTAAATATGAGTGACAGATTTCTTTTATTCATTCAACAAACATTTGTAAACACCTGTTGTGCACTGGATGCTAAGGATACCTCATTGACTGAAGGACACCATCTAGGAACTCAAATCCTGCAGGGGACACGGATCCGTGAATAAATACGGAACCTCATAAAGCACGATTGAGTTGGGAACAGGTGTCACGGTGCACATAGGACCGTGACATAGGGGAAACACATGTAGGGGAAAGTGGGGGAATTTTGGCAGGAGAGAAGAGGTTTAAACTAGGTCTTAAAGATGACTAGAACCATGGGGTGCCTGAGTGGCTCAATCCCTGAAACACTCAATGCTGGGTTTCAGCTCACGTCATGATCTCAGGGTCACAGGATTGAGCCCCACATCAGGCTCCACACTCAGCGAAGTCTGCTTGGGATGATTTCCCTCTTCCTCTCCCTTTCTCCCTTTCCCATCCCACATTCTCTCTCAAATAAATAAATAAAATCTTTAAAAGAAAATGAGTAGAACCACAGTGAGATACAACATCATGTCCATTAGGATGGCTGCCATGGAAACACTAGAAAAGCGAAAGTATTGGCAAGGATAGGAAAACATCGGAATCCTTTGCACGTTCTTGGTGGGAAAGTAACATGGTGCTGCCCTAAGGAAAGCAGTGGGGAGGTTCTTCGAGAAATTAAAAATAGACATCGAAAACGATCCAGCAATTCTACTGCTGGGTATGTACCCAAAGGAATGGAAAGCAGGGTCTTTTTTTTTTTTTTTAAGGTTTTATTTATTTATTTGACAGACACAGATTACAAGTAGGCAGGCAGAGAGAGAGGGAGAAGCAGGCTCACTGCTGAGCAGAAAGCCCGATGCGGGGCTTGATCCCAGGACCCTGAGATCATGACCTGAGCCAAAGGCAGAGGCTTTGACCCACTGAGCCACCCGGGTGCCCCGGAAAGCAGGGTCTTGAAGAAGTGTTTGTATGCCCACATTCATAGCACCATCGTTCATAAAAATGGAGGTGGAAGCAGCGCGAGTGTCCATGACCAATGCACAAGCACACACGGTCTAGCCATACAACACAATATGATTCAGTCTTAAAAAGGAAGGAAATTCCAACACAAGCTTCAACATGAATAAGTCTCGAGGACATCATGCTGGTGCAGTGACAAACAGTGTATCGCTTCCACTGATAGGAAGTACCTGGAGTAATCAAGTCTGCAGAGAAGGAAGGCAGAATGGTGGTCGCCAGAGGCTGTGGGGAAAGGGAAGGGGGGAGGTGTTGTTTAAAGACACGAGAGTTTCAGTTTCGCAGGAAAGTTCTGGAGGTTAGCTACACAACAACAGGAGCATACCTAACACTCGTGAACTGTACACTTAAACGTCTTGAAGATGGTCAACTGTACATTGAGTGTATTCAGCTACAATTGAAAAAAAAAAAATGAGTAGAGAATTTCCTGGCAGAAAAGGGCACACCTAAGTTCAGAAACTTGGAAGAGCCTGGTGTTTTCAGGGAATGACGACATATTGAGTGTGCTGAGTGTGAAGGATGCGCAAGTGATGGATGGTAGCCGGTGATCCCACGGAACCTAGGCAGGGCTAGGTCGCGAAGGCCCAGACTGTCACATAAGCAGTTTGGGCTTGCCCTGATCAGTGCCACAGAGGGCTCCCAGATCTGGGTGTGGCACAAAGCACTTGTCCCTCGTGAAATCACCCACCGCTAACTATGTCAGCGACCACAGCAAAAGTTGACGCTGCTGAGTACTGGGCATGCCTTGGGTTGAAGAGGACAGAAAGGGAGGGCGTGGGAACAGAACTACTCTGAATTCTTCTGGGGAAGCAACAGTCTTGGGAGGTAAAAGCATTAGGGCTGTAGGGACGCCTGCATCGGTCCGCTGGTTGAGCATCTGCCTTCAGCTCAGCTCATGATCCCAGGGTGCTGGGATCCAGATCTGCACCAGGTTTGTTGCTCAGCGGGGAGCCTGCTTCTCTCTCTGCCTGCTGCTCCCCCTGCTTGTGCGTGCTCTCTCTCTGACAAATAAATAAAAATCTTAAAAAAAAAAAAAAAAAGAGGGCAATAGCTGAAGGACCAACAGAATAAAAGGGTTAAATGACTGTCCTTCAGGGAATGCATTTTTAGGATTGTGTAGATGGAGCTGGGGAAAGAGCCCTTCAAAGATAGAGAAGTGACAAATGGTTGATGGTGCTGGATTGCGAGGGTGAGGGTGGGGGACAGAGGAGCATGTGTGGTGACAAGAGGGCTCAGCAGACGGGCGGGGGGTGGGGGAGGGACAAAAGAGCTGAAGATGGAGGAAACTTGGAATGTGAGCGTGTTGCTATTGAACAGGACCTAAGAGGTACTGAATCATTCATGGGAAACTCTGGGCAAAGGTACCCATAAAGCAAATACGGGGACAACAGGCAGGCCATTGGGTCCTCCCAGAAAGCTGCCAGTGGGTAGGGCTTGATCTCTGAAGCCACGCCTCATCGCACACCTGTCCCAGCAGCAACCTCTCAGGGGTGTCTGTCCTCCAGGAATCTCAACAAGGCAGGGATTTACACGGGAGATCCTGTCTGTACGCAGGGGGCCAACATTCCAGCTGGGCCTGGCTGAGCAAAGCCTGTGCGCTGGGCAGGCAGATCTGAGTTTGCCCTGCCCTCGTCGTTAGTCACCAGCCATTGAATTAAAGCAAACTCCTGAACGCTGTGAAGTCACACTCTCCTCCCCTCTGAGACAGGGCCAACATGACCAGCTTCAAATGTGTGCAGTGTATGACAAGATGCGTGTGTGTTCCTCGAATGAAGGCTGCAGGACTTGTCTGCCTTTCCAGGAAGTGGTGACCACCACAGCTGATCTGTGCACATTCGCATGCACAGTACACTTGGCGTATTGCTTCTCACATCGTGCCCAGAGCCCTGGGAGGTGGCTTTTATTAACGCCATTAATGTTGATAACACAGGCTTGCAGACGTTCAGTCTTGCCCAAGGTTACCTGGTTAATGAGATGCCAAGATCAGGGCCAGGTGATTTTGCTTTTCCCTCTATACGTGGTGACACCTTTAACAAAATCCTTTTTTCCTTCCAGCAGTCGTGTTCAGGACGGAGCTCGATCCTATCGAATTAAAACAGGCACTCGAATGTGCGGGGTTTACTGCATACAGTTGTGCTTGGACTTCTCGGGCCCTCCTTCAGCATGCTTCCCACACTGGGACAATCCTCTCCTCCAGCATAATGTCCCCACAGCATGCACAAAGCTCCTCAAGACAGGAGTCGGTGTCCTTGCATTCCTACCATTCAGCACAGCTTTGCATGTGGTATCTGCTAGATAAATACTTGGTGACTGAGGAAATGCATTTTTTTTTTCTTAAGAAGAGATTTCATTTTCTTCTCATAATGCATCTCTAGAAAGCCGTACCTAGTCTTCTGACCTTGCTTGTGAAGCTGGGGACCACCTTTGTTTGCGATTTGTCTTCTTTCATTTCTCATTGGATTCAGTCAAGGCCAGAGTAATTTGTTTGCTCATTAGTCAGGTGTTGTTAAGAAGCCACTAATTGCCAGGTGCTGCGGTATGCTGGAGATGTGACTCTTGAAAGGTGGCCAGCACAGTTGCGTAGGTTGTATACTGCACAATCAGGATTCATTCATAGCACAGCCTTCCCCTCAGGGCTTGCTGAGAGCTCCAGGCTTGAGGACATAGAAGCAGATCAGACTTCCACCTGTCCAGGGAAATGTTCAGTTCCATCAAATCTAGTGCTTGAAAAAAAAAAAAAAAAAGAAAGAAAGAAAGAAAGAAAGAAAGAAAGAAAGAAAGAAAGAAAGAAAGAAAGAAAGAAGGAAAGAAAAAAATCTAGTGCTTGGGAGACTTACTGAGTTGGGGGAGGGAGTGGGGCTCAAGTCCTCCTAAATCACCCAACACTGGCTTTTGGGTACGAGGATGCACCCTGGGTAGATTCTTCCCCCTAGTTCCCTACCAGACACTAACTTGCAGCACCAGCCAAATTTTCCCAGATGGATTTCTAACCATTGAAATGGAGGTTTCTAATGGAAATCCTTGCGGCCCTTTACTTAGAGCCTCTCCAGTGGGCACTACTCTAATTATTCAATTGCCTAATTCCATTTATCTTTCATGATCCATTATGCACCCCTGACAGGCTGCGTCTTCCTTAGCAGATACATAACCTAGTCTAATGGATTCTGGGTGAAACCAACCACATTGACTAAGGGATTTAGCTGGTACCTAATTCCCCTAAACTATTATTTTATAAATGAACAAGGCCGACAGACACATTTTCTGCTTTAGGATAAATATTTTATGAATTGCCCCTCTGATACATCACATTATTAGTACATTATCCTTCATCCCTCCCCAAGGTTTGAAGGGCCTGGGCATACACTCAGGAGTACATTTGGGTGCTTTTATTGAACAAGCTGCTTTTAAAATCTGTTTGTATCAGTGAAAAAAAAAAAAAAAGAAATACTTTTGTTTCACAAACAGGAAAAGTTCTTTAAATGTTGATTTGCTATTTCAGTGTGAAAGTTGCCGTTTGAGGACTTTGGGGTTGACAGACATGTCCAGGGGTTCCTTAAAAAGAAATTCAGTGCGTTTTCATTCTTTGGCATGCCCAGGGGGGGACCATCAGTGCTGGAAGAAGTTTTGCACAATTAGGAAAGGAGCATCTCCTTTGTCTTGAAAACAAAACATCACAACAGGGTCAATTGGTGGTGGTGGTTGGTATTTTTGTTTTTTGTTTTTGTTTGTTTGTTTTTTGTGGTTCCGTTCATTTTTTTTTAAAGATGCAGTTTTTGGGTTGCTTGAGTGGCTCAAGTGGGTTGGGCCTCTGCCTTCTGCTCGGGTTATGATCCCAGGGTCCTGGGATCGAGCCCTGCATTGGGCTCTCTGCTCAGCAGGAAGCCTGCTTCCCCCTCTCTCTCTGCCTGCCTCTCTGCCTACTTGCGATATCTGTCTCTCTGTGGGGTAAATAAATAAAATCTTTTAAAAAAATATGCAGTTTTTAATCTAAAAGCCGATTTTATATGTGGAATTGAAGAAGCAAAACAAACAAGCAACAGGGAAAAAAAAAAAAAAAAAAGAGAGGGAGAGAGGCAAACCAAGAGACCAAACTCTAGAGAACAAACAGATGGTTACCGGCATGGAGGCGGGGGATGGGGGAACTAGGTGATGGGGATTCAGGAACGCGCCTGTCGCCACGAGCTCGGGGTGATGGAGGGAAGGCTCGAATCACCATATTGTCCACCTGAAACGAAATTACACCATATGCTAGCTCACTGGAATTTGAATCACAACTTCTACAAAAGGGCCTATTTCTCACCATACTCCCTTATGGTTTCCCCGCACCTCACGTGGGCGTTCTACGGCGGGTGCTGGGTGCTGCCAGCAGGCGGGCCGAGGGGCTAAGAACAAGATTCTCCAAGCACTGAGCGTTCAACATCGTTCAGCTCGGGATCATCCAAAGACAGCGGCTTCGAGTTGCTGTGTTCTCTCCCTCGTGCAGGATAAACGGGGCACTCTTTTTCGTGTTTGCTGGCCCAAATGTGTGCATGGTTAAAATGATAGAAGGCTCTAATCCATCTCCTCATTACTGGTAGCCTTCCTATCACAGGACAGGAGGCCTGAGAGGCAGGAGAAGGCCCGAGGGGCCGAAGCCGCTGACTTTACGGACTTTCCCCAATCTCCGGGGCAATGCGGACAAAGACTGGGACCTGGGAGTACCTACGCGAGAATCTCGCCGTTTTTCTGATGACAAACAGCCTTTATGCTGCTTCCAGATGGTACCGCACCAGAT
The DNA here is from genome assembly GCF_964662115.1 of Mustela nivalis. Classification (NCBI taxonomy): domain Eukaryota; kingdom Metazoa; phylum Chordata; class Mammalia; order Carnivora; family Mustelidae; genus Mustela; species Mustela nivalis. The sequence goes on along the minus strand of NC_139034.1, from coordinate 13,027,263 downwards.
CCACTCGCAGAGATGGCATTAATCCTCACGTTTTTTAGGGGTTAATTAGGATCGAACTGATAGGGAACAGGGCAGGCTAACCTTTGATAAAATCCCACGCGAAGCTGCAAAGCGCGTGACGTCAAAGGGAGATGGGAGTGTGATGAATGCATTTACACCTTCTTCGAGACTCCCTTGAGTATGTTTTACCTTTGCCATAAAATGAAAACATTTAAATTTCTTTAAAATTACATTTGACTTAATTATACCCAGGCCCTGATACCAGCAAATCCCCCATTTTGTCTGTTTTTCTGTCATAAAGAGCGACCAGGCTCATCATTTCATAAAGAGTTGTTTTCTGCAGGATGTTCGCTATGTGCAGAATGTTAATAGCTAGCTGACTGTGAATAGGTTCTGTGTCTCCACTTGAAATATAGAAAAATGGCCCGGACATTAAAAAAGATAAAAGGGAAAAGGGCAGTAATGAATTTAGAGGAAAATGAACATTAATGGTACTAGCATTACTCATGCTCCACATAACAAATTATTGGAAATCTGTCAAGCACACCAAATTATCTACTCGTCGGCTGCTGCGGGGCCCTCTGCAGCCATCCAAAACCAGCAAAAGCAAGACAATTTAAGCTAATTTTACTATTTATAACAATAGAACAGGCCATTAAGATAAATTAATGTCATTATCAAGTTTCTATGAAAATGACAAATACCACTATTTCGAGCAGCTTAGAGGCTGTTGACTATAATGAAATCCGCAGCACAGGTACTAAAGAGAAACACTCCAAGTAATTATTTTCTAGTAGCCTGTTTGTTTCCTGACCATTCATTTGCTTTCACCACAATTAGTTCTGTACACAATATGGTGTTAACTAAACAGTCAACACTATGCAGCATTAAGACTAATTGGGCCATTAGGATGCAGTTTCCAGCCTTTTCCTCCCTAAAGAGAGCTGGGAGTAAACAGACCACGGGCAACAACAGCAGTACCATGCTAGGATTGTCTTATTTTAAAGGAGCTCCAAACAAGATAATAAGCCGCCCAGGTGAAAATCTCTGCAGAGAAGACCCTGGGACGTGCTGGACAATCACCCACTGGACGGAGCAGGAGGGCATCCCCGTCCCTCCTGGGGGACGCCTGGTGGGGCTGGACTTCTGCCGGCTGCGTCTTTGGGCCACCCAGAGCAGTGCTGTCCCCAGGGCGTCTGAACCTGCGAGTCCTTCTCCCAGGGCTCAGGTCCATGATTTCCGAGTTGTTCAAGCCACACCATGAAAGGCCCCCACGGCCCCGGGAGGGTGGTTCCACTGCTTGCCTCCGGGTTAAGGTTTTGGGACCAAAGGACTCAGAGACTGACCACAGTGGAGGGCTGCGTTCCCTCCATCGGATATCCGTGGGAAATCGTGGTCCCTGGCTATGCAGTGAGGGCGTTATTAAGTCCCGTGAGCTCCTCATTGTGTTGGAAACTTTGCATGTGGTGGAAGCCGGATCAGGAGCTGGGGAGGCTCAGGTCCTAAAGGGGGAGTAGGGGATTCATGAGCCCTCTCAGGCGAGCGCTCGATGCTCCCAGGGTTGTGTTGCCCCCTATTAGGGGAGTGTGAGCAGGCCACTCTGTGGATACTGCTCAGAAATGGCCTGGGGGTGCCTGGTGCTCAGTGGGTTAAAGCCTCTGCCTTCAGCTCCGGTCATGATCCCAGGGTCCTGGGATCAAGCCCCACATCGGGCTCTCTGCTCAGTGAGGAGCCTGCTTCCTCCTCTCTCTCTCTCTCTCTCTCTGCCTGCCTCTCTGACTACTTGTGGTCTGTCAAATAAATAAATAAAATCTTTAAAAAAATAAAAATAAAAAAGAAATGGCCTGGCGGCCCCCACAGCTGTCCTTCCCCTCTCCCAGCTGGGACAAGGGTGCTGATGTTCAGTGCTGCTGTAGAAAGCCAGAAGGTTCTCAGCAGATAGGAGACACATGCCCATGAACTGGGTCTCCACGGAACCCGGAGCCCATAAGGAGTTCAGGCAACAATAGAACTAGTAAGAAGAGACCAAATAGAGGGCCCGAAGGGGAACAGATGCAGTGTGTCTAGCATCTCAGAAACCCCTCTACACAAGATCTTTGATTTGTATCAGAGTCATCACGTGATGTCTGCCAAGGAGTGGAAAATACAGAACCAGCTGGAGGGGAACTTAGACGTGAAGGCTTCCAGTGACCAGCTGAGAAGCAGAGACCAAGCGGCAGAGAGAGCCCATCCATGATGCCTCGATTCTCTCACCACAGCCTTCCTACAGGACCACGTTGCTTCTGTGCACCAGCACAGGTATCCCCAGGGGCTGTGTGTGTGTGCACACGTGTGTGTATGTGGTCCCGGCTCCCTCTCCCCATGAGCACCCCTAGGCCCGTTACCTTTGCTAATTGCAAACCACAGTCACTGGTAGACTCATTCAGCGTTGCGACTTCCAGATCAGGAATCCTTTAAGAAAAGGCATGACTCCTGCCTAACGGGGCCACAGCACCCTAAAAGAAAGCCAAGATGGCCCTCAGCATCTTCCTCCAATCAACTTTGAGTTCATCGCCGTTCTGCTCCCTTCTCTCCCTATGCGCAGCCCCCCATCTCCCACCTCAAATGGTCTTCTCGTCCCCCTCTGCCGCCACAGCCGTAATCAGCACTATGAGAGGCTGAGAGAATGTGGAGTTTCCTTATCTTCCACAGAACCTAGAACAGAGTCAGCAGTCCATAAATACATGTTCTTTCAAGGAGCCTTGAGGTAGGTTTTCTGGCTGCAGTGACCTTAGGGGAAATGTAGGTGGGACATGGACCCAGGGCTGGAGAGGAATGGGCTTCCTACGCATGCTGTGCCCCTGGGCAATGACAGCTTAGGAAGATCCCTCTTTGATTCTGGAGTCAGTGTTTCTGTGGCATTTGCTGACTCAGGAGCGAAGGACCTAGAGAGGTGGCTTGTCCCCCATTCTGTCCTCAGGAGGCCTGGAGACACCAGTCTAGCACCTTTCTGGGCTTACTTTCAAGGTCACCTGGCTGCTGAGCGGGGTGGGGCCATCCAGTTTGTAAAATCACAAATACTGCTTTCAAAGACATGGTTCTTGGGGAAGATACACGGTGAAGTCATTATCTCCACTAAGCCAGTGGTGATAGTCGTGGGGACAAACCCTAAAGCCCAAGAGCTCAGAGCTCTCTCAATCATCACAGTAACTATTCTGAAAGTCTCCCCAGTAGATGGGCCACTTCATGACCTCTAGGTGAGGCAGTCGGGTGACCTCAAAGGAAAAAAGTCCTGGGAACAGGCCGGAGATGGCTGCTCCCTGAGCCATGTGCCCGAGGAAGTGAGGATGCATGGGGCCATGCAGAGTTGCTGGAGGTGGGCAGCAGAGAGTCCTGGGGCAGCCTGAAGCTTCTCGTCAAGGCCACTGGCGGCAGGGAGAAGGCTCTGAGACACTTGATCTTTTTCCCTGCAACAGGCCAAGATCAAGTGCTGGGGTAAGCACACTGCATTGTCTCCAGCACGCTGTGAAGGAAGCTGACTTACATGAGGATATCAAGGGCACAAGAGTCAAGAAACATGCCCAAGACTGCGTGGCTAGCGGGCGAGGAGGCAGGATTGCAAGCCAGATCTGTCTGTCCTGCTTCAGAGGCTCTGTGCTCTCCAGAGGCTCTCCCTCTCGGAGGCTCCTCTACCCGCCGTGGGAGCTAGCAGCATCCTGGTCCTAGGACTTCTTTCACCTTTGACCTTGAACAGCCTCAGCTTCCCCTGCCATAAAGTTAGGCTTATTGGGACCCCACTGGATTTCTGTGAGTATTAAGATAAGCTGGTTCACCTCCTGGACTAGGCTCGGAGCCTCGCTCCCACCCTGGGGGCCAGCCCAACCCTCTGTGATCTGTGGCTGGTTGATTTCAGGGCTCCTGGTGCTGCCGGAGCCGATTACCAGCTGCAACAACCTCATTCTGCAAAAATCACGCTGGCTTTTACAGGTCTTTACAGGAAGGAAATAGGCTAATGCACTGTTTCCCGTGTATGTCAGTACAGCCGAATCTCTCTAATGGGTTCAAATTGCAGTTTTAAAACCTAAACTATGAACTTAAACTCTTCCGCAGACATGGGCAGGACTGGCGTCCTCACTTCTCATGCTTCCAGTGAAAATCTAGGCAGACAACAGTCCTGGGTCCTGCCTCCCTCTGAATAGCAGGGCTCACAAGCAGGAGTGAACATGACCTCAGCTGCGCTTGCTCTGCAGAAAGGTGAGCGAGGCAGAAAATTTAGGAAAATTTTCTAACTTCAGAACTCTTTAAAGTCCTCCCTGGAGCCCCTGCGCACCCCATATTCTCCCACGATCCCTATCTCACTGCCACAGGAAATGTAAGACGGAGCCCTGCATTGGCCCTAGGACCAAAACCCCCCTCCCCCCCAACCACAGCTCCGTTTGCTACAGCTCCCTGACCTGCAGAACGCTGCTGCCTGAGATCAGCCTTACTTTGTGAACTCTGCTGCTGTATTTCTCCGTAGACTCCCAGGCCCTCTATGCGGCTTATATCGCTGTTGCTGTTAATCAAATACATGGAATTGTTCTCAACAATCTGCATTTCTGGTCAAGAGCTTTTGGCCAACCACAGTGCACATTTTGCATGCACCTGTATGCGCATGTTGGAGGTCCACAGTGACCCTACCCGCAGTAAACCCAGCTTCAAAACTGAGTAAACAGGTTCCGACATGCTCCACTTACTTGCCCAAGATCACCCAACTGGTGAGGGGCAGGGACAGGACGGGGTCCCGGCAGTCTGACTTCAGAGACTGCATTCTTGGTCTCTTGGTCTCTGCAGTTCCCCTCGTCTTGTCTTCCTTTTTCTTTTCTTTTCTTTTCTTTTCTTTTCTTTCCTTTACTTTTCTTTCATTTCCTTCATTTCCTTTCCCTTTCTTTCCTTATTCTTTTTTTCTTTTCCTTTCTAAAAGATTTTATTTATTTATTTATTTATTTATTTATTTATATGGAGGGAGGGAGGGGATGGGGTGAGGGAGAGGGAGAGAGAGAGAGAATCCCAAACAGACCCGGTGCTGAGTGTGAGCCCGACACAGGGCTCTACCCCACGACCCTGAGATCATAAGCAGAGCTGACACCAAGACACCCAACAGACTGAGCCATCCAGCCACCCCTCCCATAGCATTTTCAGACACTGCCCTCAGAGTGGACCAGTAAATGGTCCCCCTCTCAGTGCTCATGTGAGCCTGTGGGCTCTTCAGAACAGACCACTAAGCAATGACACAGCTCAGCCGTGGAGGCCAACTGTCAGCAGCCCTTGCTTTCTCGTAGCAGAGAGGAAGGGACATGCCTGGTGTCAGCCAGAGCCTCGGAACGGGGTCCAGCGGGAGTGAGGATGGGTTGATATGTCTCTGGCCCTTCACACATTCTTTCTCCTAACCCTTAGCAAGAATTTTCTAAGCACACTCTAAAAAATGGCCCATGTCTCAATAACCGGTATCATGGAAGGGAGTCAAGCAGGCATTTCTGCATTTCTCTTCTCAGCTTGCTTATACAGTGGGACTGCTTGGGTGCCCGGGTGCCTGGGTGGCTCGGTCAGGTGCGTGTCTGACTCTTGATTACGACTCAGGTCATGATCTCAGGGTTGGCAGACTGAGCCTGCATCAGACTCCACACTCAGCACAGAGTCTGCTGGAGAGTCTCTCTCCCTCTGCCCCCCACCCTCCAAAAAGATAAATCTTAAAAAAAAAAAAGAGAGAGAGAGAGAGAGAGAGACTTTTCTTGCCTTCTGAGGTCCATGACTAAGGAGGGTGTCTCCAGCAGCTGCAGCTATGGTATCCGGTAAGGGTTCCGTGTATACTGACGTGGCCATGACAGTTTCTTGACTTTGCTAAATCTGCCCCACTTGTCGAAATTTAGCAGCCTCTTTACTCCAAAAACCAGAATGCAGCCAAGCCCACAGTGATGATGCCAGGGTAGTAACGGCCGCATCGGAGTGTGCCGACTAAGGAACTGGCGAGGAAAGAGCAAGCAGGCAGACACTGGCCGTGGGTCCCCTGGTGTAGAGGCAGAGCCCCCTTCTGCAGGCTGGGGGCTGGGTCTGCCCCTCATTCTGCTCCATCGGGCTGGCTTTGAGCACGGACCCTACACTTCCAGGACTCGCCCTTCTCATCTGGGCTGCGAACACTCAATAATCCCAAATTCCATTCCAGTTTCTAAAACCCTCTGCGATTTCGGGACTGTACAGATTCTGTGATGTATTGCATTGTTGCGCTGGATTCTGAATTTATTTATGAGAACATAACATCCCATCGCCTTAGTTGACTACTCATCATAGGTTGGGGGGCGGGGGAGCGATCCTACCTCAGATACGTGTGCTCGCTTCGGCAGCACATATACTACCTCAGATACGTAAGTGTCCCCAGCGTGTGGCAGTTTACCTCGCCCTTGGGGGATGCTCTCCAAAGCTGGGGAGGGTGGGCTCTGTTCTGAGGCTCCTGCTGTGCCTCAGCGTCACCTCCCAAATATCAACATGGCTTTATGGGGCCTGTGACAGTGACAGAGTCTATAGTGAGTGTGGGAAATGCCCAGTGAGGGAAGAGCTTGACCCTGTGCAGACAGGTGATCTTGTCATTTATCTCTTTTTCCTAAGCAGTGATCCTGGAGCAGTTTCCTATTTTGGTTCTATTTTTGAAAAATATTTATTTATTGGAGAGGCAGAAAGAAAAAGCAGACATGTGCAAGCTGGGAAAGGGACAGAGGGAGAGAATCTTCTAGCAGACTCCCTGCTGAGTGTGGACCCTGATGCGGGGCTTGATCTCACTACCCCTGAGATCATGACCTGAACCGATACCAAGAGTCAGATACTCAACCACATGATCCACCCAGGCACTTCTCCTGCTTTGACTCTTAAAACGTGGAATCATAGGCCATGTCATTCCCATTTAACTGGACTTTCCAAGTAGTTTGATTTTAGATAAGAGAGAATTTGTTAAATTGTGATTTTACCATCAAAATGATGGTTGTAACGAATTTTGACTTCTTACAATTTTTCAAGTTTATTGATCCAGAGCAATTGAATCTGATCATGCTTGTAACTTCCCTATCAGAGTGCCCATGAACATGCCTAGAAAATCCTGAGAAGAAAGCCAGTTCCTAAGGCCTGGTAGCTTGCTTTGATATTAGAGCCCAGGTTCACATGACCGTGAGGTAGGACCATGAACCCAACCAGAGGGGTCATTACAAGAAGAGAAGAATTCACTTCTCTTGGCTCCCTGCCAGGGATGGCTGGTGGTTTCCAATGTCATTAGCTAACTACTAACTAGCTAATTATTCTTAAAGAAAGATGACTTTGGCCTGTCACATTTCCCCTAAGACGCCTTCTCTGAGACAGTGATGTTGATCTTGCTGGACCGCATTCTGGCCCTTTCTTGTACTCAGAGATAGGAAAGATAAAGACTTGGCGGGCTGGTCTTGGGAGAGAAAGCCCTTGGGAGGGGACACCCAGGAGGGAGGGAGGGACAATGGGAGCAACTAAAAGGACACCATGGAGGTGGGGGAAAGATGGGTTCTCAGCCTGGGAGGGATGAATAATACATTGGAAAGCCAACATAAGCATTATTTCTCTTCTAATCAGGATCATGAAGCATTTTACAAATTAACCACTTTCCTCAGACACTTACCATATTGAGTGGCTCTAGGTAGAGCCATCAGAGCGCACTCTGCCATCTGCATTTAGAAAATTGCCTATACATTTATTAAAGTGAAATTCACCCATTAATTAATGCTGTTCTCCCTGAAGACTCTCATTAGCACATTGAGCTAATTACTGAAACCACAGGCCCAAGGGTTGGGTTGTGGTTTTTTTTTTTTTTTCCTATTACAGTAAAATTTGTTCCTGCCTTACCTTTATAGGATTTAAAAAGAAAAGATGGCAGAATCCCAATAACCTTTGGACTCAGGAATTGAATAAACTTTCATGCTGGCTGCCTTTCCCTTCTCTGTGGGAGGCATCTGCAGCTGCTATTTCAGCAAGAAATCCTTCCAGAATGAGAGAGGCCTGAATGTCTAGCCAACACTGTCATCTTCTGAGAGCCCAGCTGCTGGGCGGGGGGGAGCGAGGGAATAAATTTGGAATTATACACAAGTCAGTGTCTATCCGGGGGGGGGGGTGTCCTCGCAGACATTCATTTTCTCTTTTCCTCTTACTCACCACCCATGTGGTTCCCATGGGTCCTTCCCAACGAGAAAAAAGGAAGGGGGTTGCAAATGACTAAAAAAAGGGGAGAGGGAGAGGACAGACATGTTTCTGACATCAATTAAGGCACCTTAAACTGTCCTGGAGGCGAGGCATCGGAACCAGGGACTGGGGCCTTGATGTTGACTTTGGGGAAAAGAAGCATGCTGTAAGTCCTGCCTAGGAACACCTGTTAATCTCAGCCTGCCCTGGTATTTTCTAGAAGTCTGTTAGCCCACCCTCCTTCACATGGAAGAATGCAGTTCTCGGTTACAGTTACAAATACTTTAAAATAAAGGTTAAGTGAAAAAGGCAGAACAGAGATCGTATTAAGCCTATGACAGCAATTACATGATGGTCTGGGTGCATTTAGCCAAGGACAGGAGAGAGACCAGGAAAAAGAACAGTTGTCGCTTTGTTCAAGAGATAAGTAGCAGCATGGTGTTCTCTTCTATACTTTTACAAATAATATTTTTGAAGTTTACATTTTGGAGTGAATTGTTTGCTTGCCATATTGGCCCCACCCATTAAATGGCCGTCTTGCACCGGTTCGTACTGGAGATGCTGGGTGGAGTCAGCTGAATATTGATTCCCCAGGACATTCATGGCCTGCAAAGGTCATCTTCTGTGGCACAAGGGACTTTGTAGATGTGACTAACTTGGAGATCTTGAGATGGGGAGCTTTTTCTGGTTTAGCTGAAGTGTAATCACAAATAAGTGTCCTAGTAGAGGGAAGGAAGAGGGTCAAAGTCATGGGGGGGGGGTGGGAATGCTAGGACTGAAGCATCAGGTGGGGTGATGGGTGGACAGAGCCAAGGAATGCTGGCAGCCTCCAGGAGCCAGAAAAGGCAAGGAAGCCGATTCTCCTCTAGAGCTTCCAGGAAGAACCAGGCCTGCCAAGACCTCAAGGAGACTGATTTCCAAATTCTGGCCTCTAGAATGGTAAATGAGTGAATTTGAGTGATGATAAGTCACTTGGTTTGTGTTGATGTGCTACTGTAGCCACAGGAAACGGACACAAGGGTCTCCTGGCAGGGTGGGGGGCGGGGCACGGGTGCTGCACCTTGGCCGTTGGCATGCATGGAAGCCCAATGACGGGCTCAGACTTTCTCGCCTCACACAGGCTGACCCTGGGATGGGTTTGTGGCCTCCACAGCTGTTGCCATGGCCCCCGAGCTTGAGGGCAGAGTGCTTCAGTTACCTGGTTGGTGCTAAAGGCTTTGACCCTGAGACATAGGATATTGGGTATCTTGAGTGAGTTCGTGGACTTTATTATCTCTGTCCAGAACCTGTTCCAAGCCTCTGTCTCCCCATCTATAAAGTGGGGATATTTATGGAATTAATGAGAGTAAAACTAGATTGTGTACATCAAACTTCAAGTACACAGTGCACAGCAGGCCCTCTGTATGGAATGGGTCCTCCTATCTCCTACAGAGCTTTCCTATAGCAAGGTCTGGCCCAGCCCCAGCCAGCAAGATTGGCGACGTTCTTCTGGGAATCTAGAACAAACTGCAGGCCTCACGTAGGCGCCACAGAGTTCATGGAGTGGTGGTGGTGATCTGCACCCGGGCCTCTGCCCCACGACCCAGGTGCCCCCAGTTAGAACACCAGGCTCCCGCCCAATGCCAGAATGTAGTGGAGGTCAATAGATCAGGCCCTTCTCTGGACAAAAAAGTGAAGAGAAGCAAACTGAAGACCCAGCTGGAATGAGGGAGGGAGGAGAAAATGCTTTTTTCCTGATTTTGAAAAACTCAAGATAGAAAATAAACAGAACAAAGGCCAGGAACCTCATGTTCCCGTTAACCAGCTCCAACAATGAGCAACCTTCTATGCTCCACCTCTGTGCGCCCACCCTCTCTCCCCTACTCTCCCCTCTCTCCCCTAAAACACACACCTTGGACTGCACACAGGTTGGAAGGAAAATTTTGACCAATGAGACACCCCGTAACCCACACCTTATCACAAAATGGAACATCTCCCTTCTCGCAGAAAGACCCCCCCATCCCTCTGCGGGTAATCCCCATCAGCCTCAGAAGATCTGATGTTTTTTTCACCTTAAAATATTTTTGCTTGTCCTAGATCTTCATGTAAGTGCTCATGCAGTGGGAGTCTTTATGTCCGGCTTCTTTCCCTCAACAGCATCTGACATTCGTCCACGTTGTTCTGTAGATCAGGAATTTGTCTCTTTTTGGCTGAGTACTATTTCACAAGAACACAGCTATTTTTTTTAAGAAAACATCTATTTGATCTCCCTTGGGTAGACCGCTCTAGTGGATTGCGAGAGGGGACAACAAAGACACAGAAGACAGGACCTCTGCTGTGCTCAGGAAGCTTGGTTGACCTGTCAGGAACAGCTCAGGGCTGAGGGACAATGACAGGTGCTGTAGGTAACCTACCTGGGAGCCTTTCCTCCTTCTTCTTGCCCACAGAACCCCATTTTGTCTGGTCGGTGGGATCTGCTCAGTCATGGTGGTTGACTCACAATGGGTATCTTCCCAATCTCTTCTTCTCTTTGTAATCATGTTCTCTAAGGTTGGACCTGCGGCCGATGAGACATACAGAGAAATACAATGGGGGTCTCCCTAGAAAAGAGGAGGAGGGAATGAAAACCTTAGAACCACATCCCCTGCCTTCATGCTTTGGTCATTGTCAGGTGAAGTCAATGGTGTGTCCAAGATGGAAAAACATCCCTGACCTACTAAGGATGACAGCAGAGTCTGGTCTTTGATGACATTGTTGAGTTGTCAAACCAGTCCCTGCGCTGCTCACCTCCTGACTTGCTGTTACATGAACAACACGAATCCTTTTGGCTTGAGCACCACTGAACAAGGACTTCCACTATTTGCAGCCAAATGCAAATACCTCAGGTGTGTCAGGAAACGAGCCTTGAGCTGTGGGACAGGGACACCTGCTCCCACACTGGGCTGTGTCTCAGTACAAGGAGGAAGCCCAAAGTGGAAACAGAGCAGGGGACTGAGTACCAAACAGCGAAGAGGACCTACCGGAAGGTGGGCCTGGGCAGAAGGAAGACTTTTAAGGTTTGGAGTTATTTTTAAAATATCCACACTGATCCAAAAATATGGAGGTTGGTGGTTTGGTTTGGAATTATTTTTAAAATATCATCAGTGATCCAAAAATACGGAGCTTTGGGGTTTGGGACCAGTACTGGCGGGTGTCTGTCACTCACGGTGTGCCCAAAGAAGTCCTTGTTTCTGGTGCAGAAACTATACCTCGAAGTGTCAACTCCCACCTCCTGGTAAGCACCAGAGGGAGAGCATTACACCATAGCACAGAAAAATTTAACATGATTCTACTTATGGAGACATTTACAATCAAATTAAATCAATAGAATTAAAATAGGTATTTGATTAAAACCATGTTTCCTATGGTGGCTGAGGTTTCCATTTTGCAAGGTGTTTTTTGTTTTGTTTTGTTTTGTTTGAGAGAGAGAGAGAGAGAGCACAAGCAGGGGGAAGGACAGGGGCAGAGGGAGAAATAGAGTCCCTGCTGAGCAGGGAGCCCCATGTGGGGCTCAATCCCAAGACCCTGGAATCATGCCCTGAGCCCAAAGCAGACTCTTAACCACCGACTGAGCCACCCAGGGCCCCCATTTTGCAAAGTTCTGAAAGATACAGCCCCTGAGCCTGTGCACGCATCGGGGGAAGCTGCTTGGTCCTGCAACTTTCCTCTGGTCCTGGATTATTCCTGAGCAGAGCCTTCCAACCAGTATCTGCAAATGAGCTAAACGTGTGCCTGAAAAACAGATCCCGCCGACCCTGAAGGTGGCCAGGGGGGACCTGGGACAGCTCTGGCCCCTGGTCTGGGGTCTAAACATAAGCAGCATTGACCAAGTTTTTCGCATAACACAAACGTTACTTCCTATGCATCACACAACATGAGACATTTGGGAGGCACTGTTCTGAAGGTTAATAAATGCTAATAAACACTCAGTCTTTCAGCTGCCTTTGCGGCCTGAGGTGGTCACATGACACAGCTCTGGGCTGATGAGCCATAAGCGGACATCACCCAGTGTGGACTCCTGCTCTTCCTCCTTCCTCCTGGAGTGTAGATGTAGAACAGGGGAGTGGTGAACTGCAGCCTGTCAGCCAAATTCCAGCCGGCACCTGTTTTTGTAAATCGAATTTCCTTGGAACACAGCTATGCCCTTTGGCTTGCACATGTCTGTGGCTGCTTTTTTGTGACCCCAGCGGAGTGGGCTAGCAGTGACAGAAGCCTGTGGCCCACTTGCCACTCTCTGGCGCCTTTGGAAGAAGTCTGCAGACCCTCAATGCAGAGGACCCCTTATGGCTATGAGGATCAAGGCGACTCACTAAGGACCACAGAGCAAGGAGTGTCCTTCGTAAAGCCACGGACCCATCCTGGACTCCCACCTCAAGTCTACCTGTTGCACGACACAAACTTTTCCTGTTTAAGCCACTAGAGGCAGTCTTTTCTGATACTGCCTTCTACAGAAACTCACTATGTAGGCTGGGGCTCAAAGATGCAAATAACGGTGGTGTTTAAAGAGAAAAGGGATCTGTTAATGGATGTTGGGTCTCTCCAAGGTCTCAGGTGGGGCTAGAACTCAGATCTCGGAGCCGCACAACTAGGAACAAAGCCCAGCGACTTCGCAGATGCTGTCTCAGCAACAATACTTCCACCATTTGTTCCCTGACAGAATTCAGGGCCTAGTTCCAGAATATTCACCACTGCCCCCTTCAAAAGAAATAGATTCCTCTACCCGCATGCAGGATGCTGCTTCATCGCGCCTCTTAGTCAGCTCAGGGGCTGTACAAAATGCCATCACTGAGTGGGAGGCTTAAACAGCAGAAATTTATTTCTCACAATTCCAGGGGCTGGATGTTCGCGATGGAGGTGTTGTCAGAACTGCTTCCTCCTGAGGTCTCTCCCCTTGGATGGTAGATGACCGCCTGCTCGCGGTGTCCTCACATGGCTTCTTTTCCAGCCACCAGTTGCTGGTGTCCCTTCCTCTGCTGGTAAGGACACCAGTCCTACAGGATTAGGGCCCCATCCTTATGACCTTATTTTAACCTTCATTATCTCCCTAACGGCCCTATCTCCACACAAGTCATATCAGTGGTTAGGGCTTCAACTTATGAGTTTTGGGGGCACACAAGTCAGTCCACAGCACCTTGCTCCCTACGGGGTCCAGGCCTCCTGGGGACTCACCTAATTGGTGGAGAACAGGTCAATACACCTGGAACCTAGTTTCAGGGAATTCGTACAATGGAGATTTTTCTGGCTTCCACTTCAGAAAGGCAGGACCCAATATGGGGAATTATCACCACGTGTGGAGGGTGGTGAAAATAGTAAGCAGCCGCGAATGACAAGAGTTTACCCCAGCAGACGGGCAGTTCAGTACCAGGCCCCCCCGAGCAGTGTTCCAGTTCACACTGTTTTATAGGTTGTTTTACTAACAAACCTGCCTCCAGACCCTGCCTCTTCCTGAGCCCTTTTGGTGGGGGGGGGGGGGTAGTGCCTGGCCCAGGAAACTGTACCCCGTGGGAAGCCATTTACAGAGACGTCGGCATGGATTCTGCCCCCTAGTGCTGTCCTAGGACAGTCCTGTTTCTGGACCCTGAGCCAAGTACGCATGTGGCTTTCCGTGTTTGTATCCTGGTTCTGATTTGAAGACATGTTTATCTTGTTTTTGAGATGGTTATTCAAAAACGTTTTCAAGATGTTTCAAAATGTCTTGAAAGATGTTTTTGTCTATCACCGGTATGTGTTTGAGCACAGGAAGAAGTGGGAGTTGGCTTCCACATGAGCTCATTTTTCTGCCTCAACAGACACTAAAACAGCTAAGTGATACGCAACTTTATTGAAGTTAGTCGTTTGTTCAGCATTTATATCACAGTAATTTTTCAAATTGACCTTGGTTTTTCTCATAGAATATAAGATTAACCCCATCAAAGTGGTGCTGATAAAAGAGTAAAAGAGAATAAAGAAATAAAGAGCCCAGAGACAGACCCAAGTATATACACTAAATACAATATCTATTAATAGGTGATAACAACCTGACTCTCTTTTGTGAACATTTTCCATACGTAGGTGCTGGGAAACAATGTCCCACAAGTCTCTCACTTTTCTGCATGTCTTGCAGGAGAGATACTAATTGTTCTTTGTTCCAGACCATTGTTTCAAGGATGGTCATAGAGCAAAGAGCCATAGAAGACAGAGGTGTCCCTTAGAGCAAAGAGCAGGTGTGCTCACTGAGCATTATAGAAGCTTTGGAATCCCTAAGCTCAGGATTCCTTTTCTGGAAGGTACCCTCTGTGCCTATCCATTCAATGGCCATGGCCCTTGGGGCCATGATACTGAGCCAAATAGGTGATGTTTCTGCTGCCACTGGGTCCTGAGTGACAAAGTCCTTTGTCTCTGGTACAGGAGTCTCGAGTCTTCTATCAGCATCCTTGGAAGCATGGCAGCTAACTGGTTAGCTGGAAAGCAGGGCAAAATCTCAGGCTCTTCATAGTTCTTGACAACAGACCGCTTGTATGGAATTTTGCACATGTATTCTGTCACTTAATTGTTATAAATCAGCTAAACAGGTGTTATTATCTCCATTTTACAGGTGATAAAACCCATGTTTGGCGAGATCAAGTAACTTGTACAAGGTCACGTAGGAATTTATGCCTGGGCCAGGATTTCAGCTCAGTACTCTGTTTCAGTGTTCTACAAGTTATTACTTGTTCGTTCAAGTAAAGTTAAATTCTTTATCTCACAAGGTAGACTAAAATTCCACAGGGAACACATAGTAAAATACAAACATGAGAAAATATACATACCTGATCTCTAAATGGATAAGAATTTATTCAATGGTCACTGTAATTAACAGTATGGTGTTAAATACTTGCAAGTTAAGAGAGTAGATCTTAAATGTTATCACCACACAAAATTTAAAATGGTAATTATGTGAGGGGATGGAGGCATTAACTAACCTTATCGTGGTTATAATTTCACAATATACATGTGTGACAAACCATCACGTTGTACACCTTAAACTTATAAATGTCAGTAATAGATCAGTAAAGCTAGGGGAAAACTTCTTTAGGCATAAAGTAAGGTATTTTAAAAAATGATTTTGAATGCATGCCAAAAATCACAGTTGAAAAGCAAATTGAAAATTGGGGAAATACTTGAAGTAGGAAAAAGAATTACTATCTTTAACATATAAAGAGCTCATAAAAAATCAATAAGAAAAATACGAAGTCTTCATTAGAAAGTGAGTAAATAGGCAAAAAAGAACCCACTTTCTCTATTTCTTAAAGATTTTATTTATTTATTTGAAAGAGAGAAAGAGCACAAGCAGGGGGAGGGACAGAGGGAGAAGCAGGCTCCCCACTGAGCACGAAGCCTAATGCGGGGCTCAAACCCTGGAATCATGACCCGAGCCAAAGTCAGCCGCCTAACCGACTGAGCCACCCAGGTGTCCCTAGAGGAGAGAGAATCTTGGGCTGACTCCCGCTGAGCAGGGAACCAGAGGGAGGCTCCCCATGACTCCATCTCACCACCCGAGATCATGACCTGAGCTGAAATCAAGAGTCAGACCTTTAACCAACTACGCCACCCAGGCGCCCCTATAGCTTCTGTTGTGTATCACTGTTTCTTCTCTTCATCTTTTCTGAAGTATTTATTTTGATGCATTTTCACGTACTGCCTGTAGTACGTAGTAGGCTCTGTAGTTTCTGGGTTTTGCTTTAACAGAGGAGAGATGGGGGCATTGTGGCCTCACCAGAAACATAGGGAGAACTCTAGCTCACAGTTTTTGGGTTTTTTTTTTTCCCCTTTGGGTCCTGGGAATATTGTTGCACTATCTTCTAGCATTTGGTGCCACAGGCAAGACATCGGTTCTCTTTTCTTTGGTTCTCTTCTTCATTGTTCTGGAGTTTTTTGTTTTGTTTTTCTGTCTTGAAGCTTATAAATTTTTCTCTTTGACCTTGGAATTGAGAAATTTCATCAGACAATGTCTGAGCAGGGTTTTTGTTTTGGTTTGTTTTTCGTTGTTTTTTTCCCCCCTACTTGACACTCAATGAGCCTCTTTCTCTCCACTCAGGATAAAAATGTATGATATATTGTCACTGATTCTTTTTCTCCTATTCATTTCATCCTCCCCTATTGGAATTCCTATTAGTCAAGAATCCGTTCTTTTATCGAGTTACTCACGCATCTAGTTACTCTGGATTCATTTTTTCTTATCCTTTCTTATGATTTCTATCACTTTTCCTCTAATTCATGGATTCAATTTTCAAGTGAATTACAAGTCAGTGTGCCCATTCCATTGATTTTTTTTTTCTTTTTGAGACAGTGTGCATTCATGTTGGCTTTTACACCCTTTCTTTAAACTTTTGTGTACATGAAACCATTCAATGTGTACTCTTTGGGTCTGGCTTCTTTAGCTCAACATATACTTTTGAGATTCATCGAGCTCCTAGTCCCACCATAGTGTTTGTTTTTTTTTTTTTCCTTTTTACTTCTCAGTAGTATTCCATTGGGTAGCTCAAACAAATTGTTTCCATTTCAGTTTGTCAATTTCCAAAGTATGTTTGTCTTATTATCTAAGTGTTCTTTTTCAAAATGTCTGCTCTTGCTTTATTGAAGGAAAATCTACTTGAATATTCAGATAATATAATTATAGTTTAAAATTGTTTTACCCTTGCTTCCTGAATTAACTCTGTTAGATATGGAAGCAGACATTTATTTTGATTGCTTGCAATGCTTTCTTTCCTTCAAGGTGCTGATTCACCACAAATAACTAATGATTTTTGGTTGTTTTTATCAGTTTCCATAAATCACATACCATGATTAGCAAGTATCAGGAGCTCCCTCAGCAACTCTGTCTGATTTCCCCAGCGGGACTGCCACTCCTCAACAGCTCATATCATGTGCCACTGCAGGGGGCAGAGAGCAGCAGTTTTTGCCCTGGTTTTTATTCCCTTTTTTTCTTTTTTTTTTTAAGATCTTATTTATAAAACTGGTTTTTATTCCCTTTTTTAAAGATTTTGTTTATTTATTTGACAGATAGAGATCACAAGTATGCAGAGAGGCAGGCAGAGAGAGAGAGAGAGGAGGAAGCAGGCTCCCTGCCGAGCAGAAAGCCCAATGCGGGGCTCGATCCCAGTACTCTGGGATCATGACCTGAGACAAGGGCAGGGGCTTTAACCCACTGAGCCACCCAGGCACCCCCCTGGTTTTTATTCTTAATATGCTTAGGAAGTTTCAATTTGCAAGCCTGAAATCCCTCCACTCATCATCAAAATGGACACTTTCTTTCTATTTTGCAGTAAAGATGAAACTAACAAAAACTACCTAACATATATTATACTGAGGTTTATGAGTGCTTTTTCCAAACAGATAGCTTGCACATGGGATCACCGTAAGCCTCCTGCATAAAAATGTCATCAGCCGGCTGTGTAATGCTGCTACGAAGAACAGGAGGGCTATGGTCGCTGCGGCTGTCCCAGGTGCACACTGGTATTGGCTGGACCTCGCCACTAATGATCATTTATGCCCTGTGACAAGTTATAAAAGGAATTAACAGGGCACCTTAGTGGCTCAGTCAGTTAAGTGGCTGTCTTCTGCTCAGGTCTTGATCCTGTGGCCCTGGGATGGAGCCCCACATAGGGCTCCTTGCTCAGTGGGGAGCCTGCTTCTCCCCCTCCCTATGCTGCTCCCCCTGCTCATACACATGCTCTCCCTCTCTCTTGAATAAATAAATAAACAATCTTTAAAAAGGAGGTTTATTAAAAAGACCTCTCTCACTTTGAGGCAATCATTTGGTCGCCTCTGAAAAACTGAAAGGCGGGTGGTCTGCATCTTCGGGTCGTGGAAGCTCTATCTCCAGCAGGGAGCTGAGCCAGTGTGGGTAATGGGAGACTGTTGTTTAGTACTCTTCAGACTGAAAATAAAGAGGCGGTAAAAACAAAACCGTGAAGAGCTTCTCACTGGCCTATGAAGTCCCGAAATTTTCACCCCTGGCCCATTGAGAATAAAGAAAAAAGACTTTGGGGCACGTGGGTGGCTCAGTAAGTTAAATATCTGCCTTGGGCTCAGGTCATGATCTCAGGGTTCTGGGATGGAGTCCTGTGTCAGGCTCCCTGCTCAGCAGGGAGTCTGCTTCTCTCTCTCTCCCCCACTTCCCCTCCCCATCACTTGTTCTCTCTCTCTTTTTCTCTCTCTCAAATAAGTTAAATATTAGGGGAAAAAAAGGGTGGCCTAGGCCCTAAGCAGATCTTCAAACTGCAAAAAGCTTGTCCATGGTCTCCTATAAACACAGGGCAAGGAGGCACCCATTTTCCAAAGGAAGGAATACACAAAATATTTTTTTTCCCAATGGGTCAGCAAAAGGTGACATTGTCCTTAATCTGCAGAGCTTTTGGCTGGGGAGGAAGCCAGTTGGTTTGCCTAAGAAGCCCGGAGTTCTCTGGATGAGTCAAAAATTCAACCACTGCTCCCCCAAAATGTAAAAATAGCATTTTCCATTTCTTCTATCAGAAGAAAAGGGAGTGCTCAAATCTAGTGGCAGGGAAGTGAATAAGACCTTGATACAAAATTATCCCGGTGGAAGAGTCATGGCTCATGTTCCAAGTTCACAGTAGGAGCCTAAGCACTGGTAGGGGAATTGATTTCAGAACAGTACGTGACTGATCTTGGAAGTATCTCAAGACCCACGAGTCTTTGTCCGTGCCTGTGTCTCAGAGAACAATGGCTGAGAGTGGGAATGTAAACTACAAAGGGCTGGACCAGAATGTCCTAGATGGGGACAGTCACTGCCTGCCGGTATGCACAGGACTACTCTTCAACAGTGACACCTTGTGGCAGTCTCTGGAACTGCAGAGTCGGCCCGCTGTGTCCTGGGTTTGTTCTCTGCATCTTCCTTTTCTTGGGGTGAGGAGGGATCAAGTGCTCTTGTAGAACATGCGTGGGAGATGGACAGGCAGGAAATATTGAAAGGTATACAATGGACTTTCTGCTTAAAGGATCCATGGTGCTCCAGCAACTAATTTAAAAAAGGATATAGACAAGGCATTACTGTATTTTTGTTGTGTGTACAGTAAGTCTGACAGTCTATACCTGCATTTCTGAACCACCATTAGATGGACTAATACAAACCTATTAATATAATCTTTTAAAACACTTAAAGATTTAAAATATTTATAATATGTTGATTTTAGAAAGCAGAATATAAAACTGTATATATGTATGATCACTTTTATTACTTTTATCTATCAAAACTAGGATCATAGGAGAAACTGAAAGTAAATGTAAACAAGAGGTTAATTAGAGATTATGTCGTGACACTGGCCCCCTTTTCACCCAAGACTCCATGGCCAAACCACCCCAACCACTCCGTTCTCTGTACAGTTTGCAGCAGGGGTAGGAGGAGGCATGCTTTCTCCTTCTTCCCTTCACTTCCTACCTTGGCACTCAGGATAGGATCTTCTGTCTACATTTTTACCACTCAGGGAGGTATTATAAAGGGATGCTTCACCCCCTTTCCACGCCTCCACAGGAAGAAGCAATAAACTGACTGTCAATAGTAAGTGTAAGGTCACTGTTACTCCAAAGCAAGACCTGGGGCCTGTTCCTTGGCTCTGTTTGCCCTAAGGGAAGTGTTCTTTCGGTCTTGGTTTCTGCCCTCCTGCGCCCCCCCCCCCACATACCCTCTTGAGTGGGGTCCTGCCTTCCCAGCTCTTCCACCAGCTGCTAAGCAGGGATGGACAGCTTGGGGCTTTAGGAAAGGAAGAGAAAAGCCCTCCTTCTGTCCAGGACAAGTTTTCAAGCCAACTGTGTTGTTCTACAGCTCATCCTCTGACGTTCTGGCCCTGTAGCCACTCTCAGAGGAGTGGAACTTAGAAGCCAGGGCCAGGAGTGATGTGAACCCAGCAACTACCATGCTGTCATTTATTAAACATCTAGGAGGTCCTTTTAAACTAACTCAGTGTTTCCATCTTTGCAAATTGGTAGGTTATGAAGACTAGGAAATATTTACCTGGCATGACTCCCATACATCCGGCTAATAGGTGGGAAAGTGGGGGTGGGCAGGGTGGCACAGTCCCTTTGGCCCAAGGACAGAGAGTGAGCTCATCTGCAGCCTCTCTGTCTTCAGGTGACTTCCTTTCTGCTCTCCTTCTCCCCTCAGTGTCACTGGGGCTGAAACCCACCAGCATCAGGTTCACCTACTTCTGGTGGGGGTCCGGGGTGGTTGTTGGTTCAGAAGGTCATGGTAGGAGACTAGAGAAAGAAAGGGGGAAGCCAAGACTCTCCTCCCCTGCCCTGCGTGTTCCTCCAAGACCCTGGATTCACCAGAAGAATGACAGGTGAGTCACCCACTTTGTCCCTGTCCCTGCAAACTAGAGGTGGTGGTGACTTCCTGCCAGTGCAAATCACTCCAGGGGCTTCCTAGTCCCCTGTTGGCCACTCCTCTATGAAAGCGGTCTCCTATATTTATTTCCCTCTGTTTGCAATACTAGGAGATGTTTCCATTGTCCTAGTTGGATCTTGCCTGATAATAAAGTTAAATTGTCGCCTTAAAGCCCAAGAGTGTGGGCATTCCAGGGGCTCTGAGTTCTCGGTCAGACCCAGGATGTGGCAGAGGGCTGTGGGTTACAGACCCCCCAAATCATTAGAAAGCTGTGACAGTTCTTCCTTGTCACCACTGTCTCCCCTCCCCCCAACCTCAGATACCGGGGTCACCTCCCATTTCTCCAAGGCCTTGCTCTGAGCTGCCTGTTCATTGATTCCTCTGAAAATGTTGCCTGATAATTAATTGAGAATTAACCAGTTTCCAGGGTACTTTTATAGAGGAAATTAAAAAAAAAAATTTCCCACTGATTAGTAATATAGCGTCTTACAGATCTTTTGAAAGAATGTAAAAAGGAAACTAAAAACAATTATAATTCCCACTGTTCAGAGGCAAATTCTTTCAATACTATGGTGATAACGTGGTCTTTTTTTTTTTTTCTCTAATTACGCATGCGCACAAACGTGCATGTGTGTTCGTGGCTGAGATCATGTATAGCATGTGTATGATTGTGTACCATCGCTTTCATCACTTCGGAAACAAAGGCTCTTCAAAGCCAGAGACTCCCTCCCTCCCTCTCCAACACGTGAAATTCACTCTGTGTGACAAACACGGATTGAGTGTTCTCCCACGTCTGCCTACTAAGCGCCAGGATCGTATTGGTACAGGAAAGGATGGGTTTGGAGACACGCTGACAGGAGCCACATTACACAATCCAGAAGAATGGCCCGTGTGTGCGTGCAAATCAAGTGACAACCTAAAATCACGGCCTTTGTGGGAAGCGGGCAGCGGGCAGCGGCAGAACATGGCCACGGAGGTGCCCAACCCCCTATCTGCCTCGTTCTCAGCTGGTTGAGATATCAAACATGCTCTCCCAGAAGAAAAGGCTGGTGTGGAAAATGGGCCTCCAGCCTCTCCTACACAGAGTAAATTCTGCATCTGGAGGAGATTCGTCCTCAGTAATAAGTGTCTTTTGCAATAATCGCATCGTCTGCACAATTTAGTTTTGTGTTCTATACCTAGAGTCTGGCCCATCTGGGGAGGGAGCATAACACTGCCTAGAGTGAGCTGCAGAGAGAATTCAGAACTCCCTTGAGATTCCCTGGCTTCTTAATCCAGTAGTTAATCTCAGCTGGATTTTGTTTTGTTTTGTTTATTAAAAAAATAAAGCCTCTTCGGAGTGGCAATCGCATAGAGTAACGCAGGCACGGCAGCAGAGGGAATGGGAATAAACATGCCACCTCCTTCACAAAGATGCAGGATACCCCTCCCCCGCTGAGAGCTTTTCTTGCCTGGGAAATGTTTCAGAGAGAGGCCAGGGTGATGACCCAGGAGATATTATGTTAATGAAAAGCAGGATAAATGCTCAAAATGATTTGCATAGAAGGAACCTGACCCGGCTGATATTTGAAGAGGAAGTCCCAGTGGAGATGCCCCACATAATGGGCCTTCCTTTGTCAGCCCTGAAGCAGGGAGAAGTGTCTGAATCCAGAAAAACAACTTCACAGCCTTTCCCCCTACCCACCTCCACCCCCACCTCCAGCCCATGCTTGCAAGGCTCCATGCCAGCGTTTGCGACCGGAGCAATCAGTCTGTGATAGTCTGTGTGTTTGTACTAATGTTTGCTCTAGTAATGTCCGGTTACACCTCCAGGGCACCGTTCCCCGTGGAGCCCAGGGAAGCCCTGGGCTCTGGTACAGCCTGCGGAGGGCAGAGTAAGGTGTCTTTGCAGACCAGAGAAGGGTGTCACCAACTGCTGGTTATTTTATAGTGCGTGAGCCTTCCTCGTGGTGGAGTAGTTAAATGCCGAGTTACTAAGCCCCGGGAGGATTTCCAGCTGCCCTCCCATCCTCCACTTCCCAATTCCCATCCCTGTTGATTTCAGCACCTAGGGCTAAGAAGGAAGTCTGGCCATGGAATTGCTGATGGAGGCCAGGCAGGGGGTTCAGGACTTGCAAAGAGGGTGTCCGGACCTCAGAAGGTGCCCGGAGCCTCAGAACCTTCCCACCACCCTCTCTTTGCAGGAAACACCACCTTTTCTGGGAGCCAGGTCAATTTGGAATGCTTATAGAAGCAAACGCGTCCTGACCCGGACTGGAGTTGTGGTAAGAGAAAAGCTGGGCAGTGCCACTGCTGAGCACCTACTGTATGCTGGGCAGGTTGCTGGTGCTTGGTTCCCTTGATCCTCCCAACACACCTGCCACCTTGATGTAGGAGCCTGCCACAGTCATGAAAGCTAAAATTCAGGAAAGCTCAAGGTCATCCAAGCTATGGTTCGCAGTTCAGGTCTGCATCAGCCTGCTTCACAGTCATTCCTTCATGATGTTAACATCTGTTGAGCCCCTACTGCCAGCCAGGCTTTCCCCAAGTGCTAGGGATACAGAAGGGAACAAAACACTACCTCAAAGTCTAGCAGTGGAAACCAGTGTCACACAGAACGGTGACAGGTGTGCACAGCACCGGGAGGAAACCCGAAGGGGCCCTGAGAGAGGAGAGCTGCCCTCCTGATTTGGATGGGACCCTGGAGGCAGAGAGGAGGCAGACACCGTGGGGTGATTGACCCAGGAGATGAGGGTGGGAGCAGCCTCCCAGACTGAGATCCAGCCGGCCTCTGGAGGAGTGTGAGCTCAGCAGCAGTCCCCACGGGTGATGTGGGGCCCCAGGGACGTGGGGCAGTGAGACAATTCTGGAAAGGGAGCACAGGCTTGCCAGCTTATTAAAGACTCGAGGGCTCATCTCACCCGCAGGGGTATAATCAGATTAGCATTAAAGAAATATTCTGACGCAACCCACATGTCCACTGGTGGATAAATGGATAAACAAAATATGGCCTATTATACAACAGAACGTTTTCAGCTTTACCAAGGAAGGGAAGTCTGCAACGTGCCCCATGGGGAAGCTGGAGGATATGATGC
This sequence comes from Mustela nivalis, assembly GCF_964662115.1. NCBI lineage: Eukaryota > Metazoa > Chordata > Mammalia > Carnivora > Mustelidae > Mustela > Mustela nivalis. The sequence continues at coordinate 13,003,599 of NC_139034.1, read as the reverse complement.
TAAGTGAAATCAACCCATCACAAGGGAAGAGATGCTCGGGTGAGGTCCCCAGAGCAGGAAATTCATAGAGACAGAAAGGGATGGGTGGTTGCCAGGCTGGGGAAGAAAGGGGATGGGGAGTCCTCGATTCCTGGCGACAGAGTTTCAGTGTGGAAAGATGAAAAAGCTCTGGAGACGGATGGTGGCCTTGGTCACACTTGTGAATGTGTCTACGCATTTCATTTCACATAATGAGAACGTCAAGTTTTAGGTTATGTATATTTTAACACACACACACACACACACACACACACACACACACACACACACGAGACCATGCCAGCTGCCCAGCAGAGCGCAGTTTAGAAGGACAATGAGACGGGGAATAGAACAGACACGAAGCTTTTCAGTGGACCCCGTGAGAGGTGCCGCTTCATTAATCCCGATAGAGGGAAACATCCCCACCTCACGCTCACCAGGGGAATGCTCTTCGTTCTCCAGAATGTCTGGCTGGTGTTTGTCTCGGTGAGGACAGTGGTGGGTTCCCCGTGCAGACCCACCGGGGGGGGGGGCTGCCCTTGGCATGAAGCCCACAGACAAGGTGGAATTTGAGTCATGGGCCTTTGAAGATGAAAGCAGGACTGCGGCTCCCATCTCCAGGGAGTCCCCTGGGGTGAGTCCTTTCTAGGGTTTTCAAGCTTTGGCTCTGTAAATGTAAACGTGACCATGACTGAATGAGGCTAGTTGTGGGCAGGACCCAGCACGCGGTGGGCGTGGGAGAGAACTGGCTCCTCCACCCTTCACCAGGCCTTCCTGGGTCTCTGTCCAGGAGGAAGATGCCCTCAGGGCAACATCTCTTTTCCCTCCCCTGTACTTTGGCTGATCAAGGTGTGGGGTGTGTCCTGATGCTTGCTCTTTCCTCGGATGTTTTCACTGAGGAGCCTCCAAGGCTGGTCTCCTGGTGGGGAGGCGGTTATGAAAGGGTGGGGCGTAAATACCCCTATGAGACCTGTTCTTAAAGAATAATGTTCTGATTCACAAACAAGCACGCTCCTAGGTCTTGCTAATTCCTTTCCCAACTGCGCCCCTCCCCATCCAAACAAAACCACAAGGCTCTCTTTGTTTCAGGGATGGAGGATCCGGCAGAAGAGCACAGACTTAAGGAGTCTGTGCCTGCCTTTCCATTTCAGAAACCAAAGCATTTGTGCATCAAGGCCAAGGTCATGAAGAATGCAGGCATAATCACCAGATTTAGCAGGAACGTGAGCAATCGGAGACAGTTCCTTGGACTCCAGGCTCCGGTTGGGGGGTCTTCTTGATTGATTTGGCTGAGGCAGAGGAGTCTGAGGGCTTGAGTCCCTCACCAGCTGGTTCTGGGACCACAAGTAGGTCAAGTCACATTGGGGGTCTCAATTTCTCTTCTGTGTCCAGGGGTCCTGCACCACCCACCCCAAGCCAGCTGATCGTCCAGAGACACAGACATTGGGAAACCCTCAGCTGAATCATTTTCTCCCAGCTGTGACATCCTGAGTCTGTCTCCAAAGGGACCTCACTTCCTCCACGTGCCAGGCGAATCCGAGTCTCCACGTGGTTGCCCACATTCCCAGGAGAGGGAGTGGGGTAGTGGGAAAGACCTGGCCGGGGAACTGGACAGAGGTGGGTTCAGAATTCTGAGCCAATGGCTTTGAGCTATGTGTCATCTGAGCCCCAGTTCCTCACCTGGAACATGAAGACAAAAGGCTGTGTCTCAGGCCGTCGGAAGGATGAGAAATGACATGAGCACCCAGCAGAGCGCGGACACACAGCATCTTCAAGCCTAACAGCTACCAGCTCAGCCTATGGGGTCAGACAGACTTGGATTTCAATGCACTTCCATCACTTCTGGCCGGAGGTCATGGGCAAGCACGAAATAAGAATCATCATTATTATTAGTGATTGTTGGGGGTGGGATTTTGGCAATACATAGAGGTTAAGAGGGGCTTCTTGTTTTCAAGCGGGTTTTGAGGAATATAGTCACAAATCACAGTGCATTACAGAGCTCTGAGTTACAAAGATAGGGCACAGGAAACTTAATCCAAAGGAGCAGAATTCGCAGGGGGCAGCGATTTTACTTACATAGATAATCCTTCTGCAGATAAGATCCAAAGCCCCTTCTAGCCATTAATCGTAGTGTCTTCTCTTGTGAAAAGATTGCTTCAGCTCCTGGGTTCTATGCCCACAAAGCCAGGCTCCCAGGGAAAGCCTGAGAGTAGCCAGTTCAGAAGGAGTGGATTGATCCCAATAAACAAGGCAGGGTTCATACCTGGGGCCTCCCCCAGGGGCTGGGGTTCCTACAGAGATAACTGTCTGGTCATCCAACCACCACCAGAGATAGCCGATCTGGAAGGTCAGGTGACCACCGTGGAAGAATGTGGCTGTCGTCCACACACAGAGGACTATGCTTTGTTCCCCAGGAGATCAGGACCCACCTCCCAGGTGAGTCCCTGGAAGACTTCCTCACACTCAAAAAGCAGATTCTGATTCTGCAGATCTGGGGGAGAGCCTGGCTCTGGACCCAGAGCCCTCATCTGGGGAGACCGGCTCTTCCTTGAGAATCCCAGATGAGTCTAGGCAACCCAGAGGACTCCCGGAGTTACTGCCACCATATTGCAAAGACCATGACGAGAGGTAGCTGGTTTGGCCCCATTCCCATCCTTGCCAGTTATACCTGATGTGATAATCACATGATCAAATTAAAGATGACATAAACCATTGAAATAGGATTGCAGAAAAGGCAATAAAAACCAAATTGAAAATCTCAGTCAGAATGAGTCATTAAAAATAAGGACTTTTGAAATCGATGTCAGGAGGTAAGTATAAAAACCTGGGGTGGAGAGGGGGATCCAGATGATTCTGCATTCCTATTGCTCCCCAGATGTCTTTAATTCCTGACAGCACAGTGTGGAGTGGGTATGACTTGCACAACATTATTTGGCATTTCAGGCAGTGGGGACTCACACTCAGAAGGATTAATCCAGGGGCACCCAGGTGGCTCAGTCATTAAGTATCTGCCTTCTGCTCAGGTCATGATCCTGGGACCAAGCGCTGCTCGGTGGGAAGCCTGCTTCTCTCTCTCCCACTCTCCCTGCTTGTGTTCCCTTTCTCACCGTCTCTCTCTCTCTCTGTTAAAAAAAAAAAAAAAAATCTTAAAAAAAATATAAACCTTAGGGATGCCTGGGTGGCTCAGTGGGTTAAAGCCTCTGCCTTCGGCTCGGGTCATGATCCCAGGGTCCTGGGATCAAGCCCCGAATTGGGTTCTCTGCTCAGCAGGGAGCCTGCTTCCTCCCCTCTCTCTGTCTGCCTCTCTGCCTTTTTATAATCTCTGTCTGTCAAATAAATAAAATCTTAAAAAAAAAATAAACCTTAGTCTACAGAAAAAGGCGGAAAAGGAATGGAACTGTGTATTTTTAAGGTAAAAATAAATACTATCTCTGATATATGTACAGTTTTTTTAAATCACTGGCTCCAACTGAATTGCACAGGAAGGATTCCCTTGTATCACCTCCAAAAGCAAGTTAATAACCCCCTGTATCATAATTTAGTACATCATTGGGTTTTATTGTCATTACTGCTTCTTTATATCATTTGTAAATTTTTAAAAATCATGCAACAATGAACACTTTTTAGGCATAAGGTTTTTTGCTTATTGAACATTTTTTATGATAATAAAGAATAGGATATCTGCTTCAAAATGCCTTTCTAGATTTTGGTTAAGGATTACTTTTCTGCTTTCCAAAAGAGTAATATTCCCACTTCCTTAATAATAAGTCTGACCCCCATAACTTATAAGTGACTTATAAATGACCAGCATTTCATTATCTCCTGTGGTTCTGAGTGTTGACCAGGGCTCAGCTGGCCGGTTCTTCTGCTGGTCTCACTTGGGATCTCTCCTTCAGCAGCATAGTCAGTAAGGACCTGGGCACATCCTGAGACTTTGGAGTGAAATCTTCAGGCTTCTGGCAAATAAGCTGCTGAGCTAGGCATGGATAGGAAGGCTGAGAATTCAAAAGCATGAGAAGGAAAGATTGCTTTTAAGATCAAACATTTCAATCTATCCTTCTCCCTCACTCCCCACCCCAGGTGTGCATGAGGGAGGAGGGATAAAGCATCAGAGCACAAGTCAGAGCATGGGCCCAAACTCCAAAACGTGGCTGGATTTCAAGGACACGGAAGTCCTTATTTAAGTTATGCCAAGAACCTTGCTCTAGCTAGAAATGAAGAGGATTCCAGCTTCCCCCTGAAGCAGTGGGAGTACAACACTTATGTGAAAGCTTTTGTTCTGAATTGGTTCTGATACCCGCATTGGGGTGTGCAGTTAATAATTACTACTTTCTTTTTTAAACACCACTTCGGCAGAGCTGGCATGGAGACCAAATGTATAAATAGCCCTTCTGAAGGCACAACAAAGCCTGGGCTGTGACCTCCAGGGAGGAATCAATATTTCCAATGAGGCTCAGCGCTTCTGGAAACATAATTCTGTCTTATAAGCCGGGCCCCATCCCCACCCTCCGCCATGCCGTTCCCTCCACATTCCATCCCTCCCCTTCACCAGCGTCCTCCCACTTCCCACCTCCCAACAAAAGAGCAGAAGCTCAAATATAATTGCAGAAGGTCTCCAGCAGCACGCCATGGCATGGCTCTCAGTGACAACTTCTGGAAGGAATGCAGGACTTCACAGAGGGCTCTGGCATCCGCCCTCCATTTAGAAGTCAGCAGTGGCTTAAGAATGCCACAGGAAGAGTTCCCATGATTAACCCATCAAACAATCATCTCTCCCCATGGTCCCCTGCCCCATGCTGACCCGAAATTCTTCCTGGGTGTTAGAAGGGTAGACAGAAGGTGGAAACAAGTTTTAGGGGGCAGGGAGACAGCCATGAGATGGGGAGAAGATCTGTGGCCCTTATGGTGAGGCCACGTCAGGGATGACCACATGTGGCTGCATCCCTCTGAGCCCCAGCGATGGCCACCTTGGCTGCTGTCCTGCTGAAGGCTTTCTTCTCGGGCGGACCCATTATGAATGGTTCTAGTAGTTTCAATATCACCAGCTTGTGGAAACCCCAAACCTGCCCACCCTCCAGCCCTAGACGAAGTACTTTACCATAAAACCACAACAGCACTCAAATTGTATTTAATATAGATGCTATGTTCCAGCTATGCATTAAAATTATTTATCCCCATTGGGCAGAGGAGTACAACGCCATGCCCATCGTAACCACTGGCAAATGGCAAGGCCAAGGTTTCACCTACCAGCAAACCTAGGCTCTTTTTCACCTTGCCAGGTGGCCTCTGTTTGGGAAACATGCCAAGCCAGGAGAATTGCTCAGGGTCTCCCCATCTAAGAAAGCTGTGATCATACCCTGTCATTTGAGTTTGTCCATGTTCCCGGGGGACAGCAGCAGACACTGGGAGTCACTGCAAAGTAGGTGATGCACAGAGCCCACCATCAAAATGGAGCTATATTGAAGCAATAGTCTGGAAAGAATGTTGTTTACCTTATTTTCCTGACCCTGTGCCCTATTCTGGCAGCAATCAGCAAAGTCAGGTCGTCAGTTTTAGGTAGGGACTCTTAGCAGTCCTCAGCAGGGGTCCCTAGCCGTCATCCTTCAAAGGGTGATGAAGGATTGGTGAGCATGATGGAGTATGCACTGTGGACTGAGTTCTACTAATCACCATACGACCTATTCAACCACCACTGTATACAGCAAACTCCGGTGATGGACGCTTTGCCATTTACTTGGTGTTTGTTTTCTCAGGAGGGTTTAGTGGAAACAGCCCGTGTTTGGGGCCCCTGTCAGCCTCTCAAGGGGGCATTGAACAGAATCTTGAAGAATGAAAAGGAGTTCATTAAGAAAAATATTTTCTAGAGATACTCCACCAGTACTGAATGAACGAATGAATGAATGAATGAATGAGTGAGTGAAAGAAAACCTGTCTGCATTGGTGCGTCTCACATGCACCAATCACACATCAAAATCACCTGGAGATTGTCAAAGCCAGGTAGCTGGTTCCCAGGCCCACAGTTTCTGAATCAGTAGATCTCTGAAGGGGCCCCGGGAAATACCATTTCTCACAAGCTTCCAGGGGCTGCTGCTGGTCCACAGACCCTACTCTGAGTAGTGCTGGTTTACGTTCATATCTTCTCTTGAGTTTATGCCCAGAAGTCAGAAAATACTCAGAGAAAAATATTTCGAGGGAACCTGGATCAGGAGATGAATAATTTTAGATATTTGTATATTGTTTGACAATTTAAAACATATTTTAATACATCTTGCTTGATCCCTGCAAGCCTGTGGCACCATTACCCCATTTTACAGAGGAAGAAGCAAGGGTCCGGAGAATCAAAATTAATTGCTCTAGGAACCATAGCAGGTAAAATATGGAGTTAGGAAATACATAAAGGTCCCCTGATTCTCACTATGAAGCTCTGTCCTCCCCACTGAACACAGAGAAGTTTTAGCATCAAGTAAACAGGAATATAAAGATTACCTCATGATCTTTGTTATGGCCTTCCTGGCGGTGTTTTTGAGAAGGAAAGGAATTATAATTCACTTTAAGCAAGACCTAGTCCCATATTTAGTTTAACAACAATAAAAAATTACTATTTGATTATTATTACATAAATAACATAACAATATTATTGTTTTAGCTATCACTTCTGGTTTAGTAGCTAAGAGTACGAACTCTAGAGACAGACCTCCTACACTCTAATCCCAGCTCTACCATCCATTGCTGTGTGATTTTGGACAAGTTATTTAACCTCTCTTGCCTCAGCTTCCTTATCTACGAAAGGCATAGAAGAACAATACCAGTACTTAATCATAGGATCTTTCATGGGAACTAAATGAGTCAATATATGTCGAGCCACTTGACATACTTGGTAAGCTCTATATCCGTGTACGTGTGTACATGTTATTACCTATTGTATCATTATCACTGACAAAATGCACTGAAGGTATTTAGCATTTAGGCTGGGGTCAAGTGGGAGATATGGGAAGTCATAACTCAGGGTGAAACCCCTGGGTGTTGAGGCTCAGTTATCTGATCCAGAATTCTCTTTATCCAAAACAAGATAGAATCCCTCCATCCCCAAGACCAGAGAAGAAGAATTCTCGAAAAGGAATATCAAGGAAGAACTTGCAGAGCATCCCAGACCCAGGCCTGGTCTTGGAGGCAGGAAGAGCCCAAAGGTCCCTGTGGGAAGGGAGTGTGGGTCTTCTGCCAGAGGAGCAAGATGGGAAATGCTGGGCAGCCTTGCTGGCTGAGCACCCCATCCCTTTACCCCCCTCCCCCAACTCCCTGCCTCCATATGTACACTTGGCTGGGTCACCTGGGTTTGGGGCTGTTACAGTGTCATTTCCAAGAAGGCACTGAGGCTGAAAATTAGGCAGCTGGGGAATGCAACCCCAAGTGGCCAATGCTGCCACCAAGAGCACGCCCCTGGTCCGAGCCAGGTGTCGAGCAAACCCCAGGGATGTGACTCTGGGAAGTTACTTCCCCAGGTTGATTGAGCCCCTCCCATACTCACTTAGCCCTGGAGACCTTTTGATCATCATTCGTGCTCCAATCAGCACATCCTTTCCGTTGTTAACTGGGCTCCTGCACTCATCTCTCCTTTGCAGCTCTTCTGGTGGCCGTGCGTGCTGCCCCCCCCTCAGGAAACCCAGGTCGTTTGTCATGGGATTAAGGACAGAATTCACCACACCACTGGGCTCCCTTACTCTGGAGCCTGACTCCTGTTCAGTACAGTATCTTCAGGCCATAAAAATGATTCAGTAAGTAGCTTTATTTTGTGACAGAAACCCTTAAGCCAGTGAGGCAAGATGTTCATGAAAGTGTCTAACCACAGAATGGAAATTCTGGAATCTTCAGGAGTACGTCGATACAGCTTCTTTCTATGGACACCTTAGACCCTCAAGCACTTTGAATGTGAAGGGTCAGCTCTAACCTGGCCTCCTCTCATTCAAATATTTTAGACAATCAGCAAAAATAAGAAATCTCTATTCTTATTGGGATAATGGAATAATAAGCTTTGCTATTCATACAACTTAATTTATAAAAGAAATTCCATTTACGCACGGCCTGAACTTGTAACATTATCTGTCACTAAAAGTGTGATTCGTGTGCAGTCTAATGCGAAACGTAGCTGTGTTTCTCTTCTTCTTGTACATAATATTCTATCAGCAGTAACCAAAATGATATCATAAAGTTATGACAGCTTTTAAACATAAGCTTCATAGAAATTTTGATATAATTGTATTTTTTAATTACTGAGGCAAAGTATAAAACTTGAACACCCTCAATCCCATGAGATGCTGACATACTAGGGAAAATGCATGTCTACTCATGACCACATAAATTGGAATAAACACAAACTGCACTTTTGCATGATAATAACTTGAGAAAATAGAAATGCTGATCATAGTTATGATCCCAGCAAGTACTCACTGAGACAAAAGAAATGCAACACTGAGAATAGAACTTTGGTAAAATGACCATTTTATTATATAAGATTTTCCTACAAGTGTTTTAATTACTTTATTATTAAAACAGCCTTTCTTCTTCCTTCCTTCCTTTCCTCTCTCTCTCTCTCTTTCTTTCTTTTTTTCTTTTTCTCTCTTCCCTTGAGTAGGCCCCAAGCCCAATGAGGGGCTTGAATTCCCTACCCTGAGATCAAGACCTGAGCTGGTATCAAGAGTCAGAGGCCTAACCAACTGAAACACCCAGCCATCCCCTCTTTGTTTTCTTTAAAAATAACTTTATTGATATATAGTATTGGTACATACCATAATTCTTACATACCATAAAATCACTCTATTTTAAATGCATAATTCAATGAGTTTTAGTAAATGACACAGAGTTGTGTGACCATCACCACAATCTAATTTTAGACCATGTCCTTTACCCTAAAAAAACCCAAATCCTTTTCCTTTGATAATTATTCCCAATTCTCACCCCTGTCCTAAGCAACCATGAATCGACTTTTGGTTTCTATAGATTTGCTCTTTGGGGATAATTCATATAAATGGAGAAACGGTAAGTGCTCTCTTATGTCCGGCTTCATGCACCGAATGGAATGTTTCTGAGTTCATCTGTGTTGTAGCATGGATCAGTACCATTCTTTAGTTGATGGGTATTGATGGGCATTTGGGTTATTTCCACATATGACTCTTGTGAATAATACTGCTATGAACATTCATATACAAGTCTTTGTGTGGACATGTGTTTTCATTTCTCTTGGTTAGTACCTAACCAATGGAATTTTGGGATCCTGTGGTAAGTCTATGTTTAACTTTTAAAGAAACTCCTCAACTGTCTTCCACAATAGTCACACCACCAGCAATTTATAAAGGCTACCAATTTTTCCATATCCCTGTCGACACTTGGTATTGTTTTCTTTCTAATTCTAGCCATTGCAGTGGGGTGAGAAGTGGGATCTCATTGTGGTTTTGATTTGTATTTCTCCTTCGATTTTAAAGATCTTTATATTCGCCCAAGGTCAACATCGAAAACTTTTTATGCCTTTTTCTGATCAAAAAAGTCAATGACTTTGAAGTCAACAACTCTGTTGCCTTGAAATGGTGGCAACTGAAAGATGTATAAAAAGCCATAGGCTACTTGTCATTAAGATTCACTCAATCAGAGAAGCCTAAGACAATGAAGCCATATAGTATGCTCAAGGTATAAGAAAAATAAATTCAACTGAAAGAAAATGAGGAAGATTACTTTTATAATCCAGTTTTAAATCACATTATCAACAAAAAAATAAAAAGGTGGTAGAAGAAGATCAGTTTGGGATCGAGGAGAATTCAGCCAACACAGTCTAATCTACTGCTAGTCCCTGAAGGCTAGTCTGGGTCTTTCCTGGGAATGACACACTTACTTTCCATAGGTCTGTTTTCCATGTATGACTTTTATAACTAACGTTCGTTGAGCAATCCTCAGTGCCAGGAACTGACCAAGTTTGCATGTGTGTCGTGTGTATTTTTTAAATGTTCACAAGTCCACGCAGAAAATACTTTTGCTCTCCCCATGTAAGAGACGATGAAACTGCTCTACAGGGTAACGTGAGCGAGGCCACACAGTGACCAAACCAGTGGGACCTGAGGTCCCAGCTCCTGGTTTGCACTCCTGCTGCTGAGCCTTATGGGTAACTGGCGCTTGGCCATGTGGCTCTCCAGGTGTCCTTACACATGTAGAATTAATTCCTTGTTGCCCTGTGTTTCCTTCTCTGGCTTTGTTGCATTAACAGCATGAATGTGTTTCTCAGCCTGTTTTATCCTTTCGGCCTTGCCATCGGTGTGCAAGCCCTCTAGCCACACTAGATGTCCAGGAAGCGACGAGGGCCTGGCTGACCCAGACTTTGGCTAAAATGAAGGTCCCATTAGACCAACTCTAACTTGGCAGCTCTCTCTCCCATTCCAGAAAGCAGGTGAGTGAGAGGCCAATTATAAAAAGAATAATTTCAAATCCATTCTAATTGGTAAAAAAATAATATTAAATGAGTGAAATCAGTGCCAACTTCTGTGACTTGTTCTCTTATTAATATAAACTTAGGCCTATCAGTGTGTCATGATATGATGGTTGAGTGTGAAAGGGGTTTTAGGAAAGTCAAAGGCTATCAATTATAGACTATAAGTGATGTATCATAAATGTGAGGCACACATACCTTTTTCTTCATTATCCCCCATTACTCTGTTGCATGCCTCGCATTTATGATGCATCCTTCTAGACTATAATAAAATTACAGTTATAATTACATGTGGATCTATTTTATGGTGTCAGGGTTTTGGTTTTTGTTTCCTCTGAGCATTAATACCCAAACCTTTGACTGAGCCAGTCACAAAATCCATCAGTTATGTACAGGACATTAAAGAAATGGTTAGACTGGATTTTCTACTGGGCTGTGACCTTCCTGCCTTAGAGGTAGCAAGGTTAACCCAATGTTACACATGTGTGATCATTTGATAATCTTTTTGAAAATGATGATAATGATTATAGGCCATGCAGGTTGCAATTATAGAGTCCATAATGTAGTAATTAATAAAAGGAATCAAAGATCTCATTATTACTCCTTTACGAGACAGACTGTGATATTTTTTGTATATTTTTTAGACTCTCTGCAGGTCTCATTCAGTAATTGTAAATCATGAGAGTCACAAGTATAGTACTTAGCATGAAGTTTGCTTCAATAAAAGATGCCTACCTCAACCAAACTTCCTATAGTGATTAAAAGATTCATCCTAAAACCATAATAAGATACCTAGAGGTCTCTTATTAAGCACTCTCAACTCAAAGCAAGAAAAAAAAAACAGTAAGGGAAGCCTCTACAACATACAAAGTCTTACCTGAAACCTCATGTACTTCAACCAAGAGAGTTCACTTTCTCTTATTTCAGAGAGCATTAGAAAAGGCTTAGCTGTGTACTCTTAGCTCACAACTCTTCAGCAAATACTTAACGTACACTAAAGGTATGCAGTTTGTTGCTAGAACCAAACTGGCAAGGGTACAGTCCCTCTAAGGGGCTGGCAATGCAGAAGGCAGGACATGCCAAGTATTCAGGCAACTATATTGGGAGGCAGAGGAAAAAGAAAAGCCACAGAATAAACATATATAAAATGACAGGGGTCAGAAAAAGGGAAAAATTCACCCAGTTAGACTAAGTATGGGAAAGCTTCATGGAAGAGGTGGCATTTGGGCTAGGGCTGGAAAGATGGCTCTGTTCCAGGCAAAAGGTAGGGCAAAAACAGAACAGCACAAAATATGGTTAGGGAACAGCAGGTAGTCATTTAGCTGCTTGGCAGTGGTGGAAGAAGAGAGAGTTAGAGCTATAATGATGTTTGGTGGCACTGATAGAAAGGTGTTGTGAGAAAATCCACCTAAGAGGTATGTACAGGTAGGAAATGCAGGCCAGTGGACTCCATGGAGACTGGAATCAGAAAGTTAGACATGAAAGCTTCTACCCCGTTTTTCACCCAGCCCCACAATCTCCTATTTTTCTGCATGGTTCTTTCCGCAGGTCTGTTTTATTCTCCTGCCTCTCTCTGCAGACCAGCTCAGCTGCATGAAAACTCCAGTGTGTGTCACTGGCCTGAATCATAAAATAAACAACTTTATATGACTTTTTGTTTGAGTGACATGTTGCAGGGGTAGGTTCAGCTGCAATATAAAAGCTTGTTTCTCTCGTACAATCAGTAAATCTAGAAGCACCATGTGCTGGCGTATAAGGCCCAGGTTCCTTCTATCTCATTGCTCTGCCATGCACGCTTTCCATTCCAGGAGCCCCTCATGCTCCAGGATGCCAGCCAAGCTCCAGCCATCCTGTCCACCTTTCAGCTGGCAGAAAGTAGGAAGGAGAGGAAGAGCACACTCTCCTTCTAAGAGAACATCCTGGAAGTTGCACATACCACAGCTGATTTTTTTAGTGTGGCCATGTGATATGCCATGAAAGAGTGAAAAGGATGTTATTAATAATTATACTGGGATAATTAATAGGCATAAACGAGGACTCCTCGGGACTATGGGATAAGTCACATGGGAGTAGGTATACATATATTCCACTGGCCAGAACTTGGTCACGTGGCCACACCTATTTGTTGGGGAGGCTACTCACACTGTCCTTACTCTGTGCAACTTTGTGCCCAGCTAAAACCTGGGAAAGAGCAGAATGAATATCCAGTTAGTATCTCCTGCTGCATTTGACATCCAGCAAATGTCCCAGTCAGAATATGCAAGTTGTCACAGTCTGTGGACTGGACTCCTGCAGGGCAGTCTTCTCCTCTGGTCCAACCAGCTGTTGAACAGGAAGAAGGAATGAGGACAGGACTTTTGTTCTGCAAAGCTACCCTTTGGGGGGCTGAGGAAGGGGCCTGGGCAGAGCAAGCAAACTGACTCACTTGCCAACCCCAGTAGGTTTTAGATCCATGCAGAGGGTAGTAAATGCTAGAGCGGAACCTCACAATCCAAGTCAGCAGGTGGGACGAGGAAAACTGTCACAAGGAAAGTGTGCAGGTGGAGCTCTCCTAAAATAAGGTTAGCCTGGCTGTGCTGTGAGCGCTGATTTGGAATAAGGACAGATGGAGGGTAGAAGTCCCCTAAGCAACCCTTGCATTAGGCCAGGTGAGACTGAACTTGACTTTGAGCAGAATGTTAGAAAGTGGGGAGAAATATAAAGCTAGGTAAGTGACTATAGCAACAAGAAGGGGAAGTTAGCAGTATAATGGTGAGAGAAAAGTAAGAAAACCTATGACGAGTAGAAATTACAAATTCAAAAAAACAGTGCATTTTGGACAGTGGTATTTGATATAGGTAATGACTATATCACATAGCACCGTATAATAATGTATAGTCATAACGATGCCCTCGTTCTTAAAAAAAAAAAAAAACTCATTATACCATGTTTCAGAATGCAATGCTTTGTAATAAGTTATTTAAAATACTTTTACTCAAAACGGTAAGACACTTTGTGTTCATTTGAGAGGTATGTATAGGCATCTGGAGGATTCTCTTAGACGAAACATCTTATTTCCCAAATAATAATTACATGAGTCTTCATTGTATCTGAAGCAAACATGTTGTCAAATGCACAGTATCATATAGCACTTAGATGTGTAGCTTACACTCACACTTCTGACTGTCAGATAGAAACCATGGCTCTGGAAACCCAGGTTCAGCATTCTAAAACCTCAACCATGTGAATGTATAAAACTCTTTCAAAAAAAGTCAAGCCATGTATTTATCTTAGAAATGCGGCGGAAGCCTTCCTATGATCAGCAAGACACTCAACATCAGTTCTAGGTAAATCATACCTATCGAGAAGTGTGAGTTTCCAATTGAGAGGCTAAAGCTGACCTGACTCTCTTTCCAAAGACCAAGAGTTGGGCCCTTGAACAGAAAATATGGATACTAGAATGAGCAGAGCATGAAGGACATATGCAGAAATCTACAGTCATGGTTTTTTTTCTCAAATAGAGAAACAATACACAACTAGTTATGCCCAGTGCTAAGTTCTAAATTTAGAGAAACACATGTATGGAAACCCAAGAGGGGGCCTCTTTGGTCATTTTGAAAAACAACTGGTGGTTGAAAGTAAAATACACACAAAGAAACTTCTAGAAATCTGAGCCCCTGCATCTGACTGCTGAAGCATTCCTCCATTTCTAGTGGAGGTTCCCCCCCCCCTCCGCATCCCTCACAGATTATTTTTGACTTAGCCAAGCAGGGAGTCTATTTTAAAGCTCCCAATTCGAAAATCATGGAAGCTTTATAACGTCCTCCACCTGCACCTCTTTTTAGGAACACAATCCTTTATTCTCTAAAGGATGAAAACCTCCAGCATATAACAACTTTGTTAAGCTGTCACTATCAATAGGGGGAAAAAAAATAACAGTTGACAAAGAAGAAACAAATTGCATCTTCGAATAAGTTTTCTTGAAGCTGTTGTTAAAAGCTATAACCTCTGATGTTAACTAAATTTAACCCATTCTGACCCTTGTGGTGGCCCTTAACCTCTTCTTTCTTCTGCTTCCTGTGGCTGCTGGAGAAAACGGGCCCAGTCCTTGGAAAAGCGTTCTCTGTAGCACACAAAAGGCCCAGCCTTCCTGCTACCCCACCAGGAGGCCCTGGATCGACCGAGGGGTCAGCACCTGTGCACAGAAGCAGGTGACAAGGGACTGCCTTCATCCTTCCCCAGCAAGCTGTAAGAGTGGCCAGCCTTCAGCCACCACGCTGTGGTTTCAAGCATTCAAGCCCCTGCAGTTCAGGTTTTCTTTGTGAACACAGACTTTACACAAATTAATCTATTGCTGTTCAACTGACTGTAAAATTAATAGATTTACTGTTGCAAAAAAAAAAAAAAAAAAGGAAGAAAAAAGAAAAACTGAGAGCTTTCACTTCCACTTTGGTAAGGTCACGCATGCGTCCTAAGCTGCCAACAAAAAAAAGCTTTGGAAATCTTTTCAGCAGAACCGAGCAACTTTCGGGGAGGGGACAGGAGCAGCCAGCGCCGTACAGTGGGACATCTTCCGGATACAGGAAGAATGTAGAACTCCGCACTGGAGAGGCTTCTCGATACAGTACAAATTTGTTGTATTGTGAACATTATATTGGTGGCCAGTCCTGCCTTCCTTGAAGGGCCTTGTCACTAGCAGATCTCAGATGTTTTAAAAACATTATTGGGTTTGACTTAAAATGTGAAATGCTATTAACTTGTTTCTGTTTTGCTCTGAGTTACACAGTAGTACACATTGTATACACTTTAGGGTTTCTTATGCTAGCTCTCTAGATTTCTTCAGGACACTCCACAACGGTAATGGAAATCCTTTTTATTAAGGGTTTCAAAATGATAAAAGTTAACTGAATCACCCCCCCCAAAATTTACTACCTTCGGAAAGGTAACACACAGCTCTGTTGTTTTTCCAATGGAGACTTCTGAACCTATTTTCTGCTTCATTCAGTTGCACAAGACTTTTCACGGAAGATAAATGGACATTCCATGTAGAACTACTCTTCCATTTCACAGACATGAAAGGTTTTCAAAAAAATATGTTACAATGTCATTCATTTTAGATTAATTTATTTTGCTCATTCACAACCACCAGTTGTGAGGACGGGAAGGGTTTTAACACAGATGTGGTCATCAGATGTCCTCCAGCTTCTGGGAAATTGGCACAAGCAGCCACATGATGGATTTATGTTGTAGAAAGAGATTCCCTCAGAACATTCCCTTTCAATGTTCTTGCGAAACATTGAAATAGGCTACTTAGGGAAAGCTAAATCTCCCTGCCTAGAGTTTTCTTTTCTTTTTCTTTTTCTTTTTTTAAAGATTTTGTTTATTTATTTGACAGACAGAGATCACAAGTAGGCAGAGAGGCAGGCAGAGAGAGAGGAGGAAGCAGGCTCCCTGCCGAGCAGAGAGCCCGATGGGGGGCTCGATCCCAGGACTCTGGGATCATGACCTGAACCGAAGGCAGAGGCTTTAACCCACTGAGCCACCCAGGCGCCCCTTCTTTTCTTTTTTTAAAGTGTGTGGATGCTTACGTGTTTGGAATAGACTAATCACAGTTCTGCCTGAGGAAAAACAGTAGAAATTCCATAAGAAGGCTTCCAGCTTTCATGTGTTATGATAACGGACACATGGTATTGGTCTGAGGGTAACTTCAGGATGTTTTGAGAAGTTATCCCACAATCTGCCATAGCTCCCCACACACCCTGCTTTCCATGTCCCTGCTGACAAGCTTGTAAACATAGACTAAGGCGAGCATGAACCTTCTGTCAGCTAGATTTAGTTTGGTACTGCGTAGCATCTCACATATAATAGACTGCAATTTCCCTATTTTAGCAAAACTGTCCTGATAAGAGCTTACGGTCTAATGTTGGACAGGGTATGTAAAACTAGCTATAATTCGTGAACAATTAGTTGTTGAGGAATACGGGGAGTATGTGAAGCCACACAAGCTTTGACTTATCTATGTAACTTCAAAACAAACACAGGGTTTGATTAGTGTAAGATTAGCCTCTTAAAGTAACTGTTGTAGTGATTGTGGCATCATGAAGATACATCCTAGTGTTAAAAACTTTTTAAAGAAATCACCCATAGAGTAATAACTCTGTGGAACAATGAATTGTATCTCAATGAACTAGACTAAAACTGTGTCTAATGGGCCTGCCTGGTCCAAAGGTGGGGAGAGGGGACTTTGGAAGCTAACAGGTAAGGGAGGGGGGAACAGAATATTTCCTTTAATCCTTCCAGAGAGAAAAACACCAATATATGCATTGTATGAGAAACCGTGTGATTTGGGGACCAACCATGGAAATTAACATGGAATTTATTCTATGGAGGAAAATGTACAAGTTTTAGAGTCACCTGGATTTGAGTCTTACTGAGTCACATTTCTATATTTTGGAGTGGTTTTTTTGTTTGTTTGCTTTTGTTTTTGTAAGTTATTGGTAGACACAATAGCCATTGGGAAAGCTCTGTAAATTTCCGAGAGTTCTGTTCTATGCACGTATTCAACTAGTTTACAGAGGATTTGTGCCACAGTATAATACTTCCCCTAAACCAAGAAGTTGAGGCCATATATACAGGAAGGGGATCCAAAAGATCCAGTTGCCTGCTTTACTATCTTTACTCAAGGGCTTTCAAAATCCACCACAAGGGAGCTGAATCCAAGACTCTCAATGACTCTTTAAAAGCTGCCATGTCCCATCTCAGCTGGAGGTCAAAGCAGAGTTCCAAGTAAGAGATTTTTTTTAAAAATGTATCTTTGAGGGCATGTCTTCTGTGCACCTTGCTCTACTCATCTCCTTCCAGGAACAGTAAAGCACCCCCTTCTTGAGATAGCTAATGACAGCCGTCTGGAAAACTGCGGTCATATATTTGGGACACATACGCCTCAAAGAGCAACCACCACACACGGGTGCTGGCTGGGTAACTCCAGCTACCAACAAGTACTTGGAGTAAATTCATTCAAATTACAGTCTTACCAAATTTCAAGCCCTTAGCTTGGGTGTGAAACCTCTTCAGTTTTTCACATTGCACTAAATATCCTCGCAGACTTGTAACTCCACTGCTTCACTAGCTACTTTATTCTAACAGCGTAAGGAACATTTAGCATTAAAGCACCAACTCTAGGGCTCCTGGGTGGCTCAGATGGTTAAGAGTCTGCCTTCAGCTCCAGCCGTGATCTCCAGGTCCTGGACCAAGCCCATGTCAGGCTCCCAGCTCAGCAGGGAGTCTGCTTCTCCCTCTGCCTCTCCTCCTGCTTGTGTGCTCTCTCTCTCGCTCTCAAATGAATTAAAAAAAAAAAAATGCACCAACTCTGATTCCTCGCTGCCTGCATTCTATTCTGGATTCCGCCACTAGTTGTGTGACCTTGGGCAAATTACTGAACTTCTTCAGACTTCAGTTCCCTCATCTGTGAAACAGGGTAAGAAGCTTGTCTTGAGGACTAAATGACTAAGAGAAATAAAGCGCTTAGAAGGGTGCCTGGCAGGCACACAGGTATGTACTAGAAACACGCATCAGTAACTGTTGAGCACCCACCGATCCTACCGCATCCGCTGGTCACTCTACTATCTAAACAAACTTGTATCTTGGTATTAAAGAATAATTTGGGTGGCCTAATTCTTGCTGAACTGGTAAATGGCCAACACACAAATACTAACTATGGACCACAAACACACAAGTCGTTTCTGAGTTGATTGCTTCACTTTTTCAACAAAATAGTCAGCACCTAAGGCGCCGGACACTGGGATTCGATGAGGAAAGAGAAACTCGGGACTTCAGCTCTTAAGGCTAAACTAGCGTTTTCATCTGTAACAAAGCAGGTAAAAACTGATTCACGGGGTCATTTAAGGAGAATAAAGCTATGTGTTCAGCCGCATTATATCTGTAGATGCCGGTTCCTCCCATATGGTAAATTCTCTCGTTAGGTGGCTTCGCTGCGTCATGACTGCAGATTCCCACTGGGTCGTCCCACTGGGACGAGGTGACAGGTCAGGTCACTGACATCAGTAGTGCGACGGAGGGCACAGCAGCCTCGCAACAGGGGTGTGCCCCCGCACGGGCAGGTGACAGCCAGGAGCACCGAGGTTTGCAACTGCCCTACTGACTCCGGACAAACCACTTCACCACCACCGGCCCGTTTTCGCCTTCGTGCAACTGACGGCCTGTTGGAAGCTCTCCCGTCACGACAGTTCTTGAATCTTACACGCCTGAACCCACTTCAGATCTCAGGTGGCCCCGCGCTCGGGAACCTAGGGCAGTCTTTCACTTCCTGAGTCTGTCTGCTCACCGGCAAACCGGAGGCAGTGCTTCTTAAACCACAGGAACCATAAGAACATTTATGAAGTATTTTACTCAACATTAAATTAATAAAAGAGAACGCCGGCAAGAACCGCCCTCCACACTTCTGCGGAGGACTTCCGCCTTCCAGCCAGACGGCGCTCCTCCCTGCGTCACCTTTCCTTTAGAAGACGGGAGCCGAAGCCCCGCCCACTACGGAGGGCGAAGGGGGCTCCACGCGGGGGCCGTTCCCTGGCTTCTTCCGCCAGACTTTACAATCGCCGGCCGGGCGTAGGTAAAGCCAAAGGCTAGGGGCGCTGTGCGAGGGGGGCCTGCGCGGGAGGACGTGGGCTTAGGCACAGTCCTGCGGAGGAAGCGGCTTCGCGCTCAGCTGTGTCCCTGGAAGGTCAGTGCCTCCTCTGCCGCCGGACGGAGCGCGGAGAGGCGCCGCAGACCCTGCCGCGGGGTGGGAGATTCGGCCAGTCTCTAGAACCGTCTTTGGGTCCAGGATGCTGACCCTGCATCCGGGAACCGCAGGAGCTAGACGCGACGCCGGCCCTTCGGCCTCTGAACGTTTCGCCCC
Organism: Mustela nivalis; assembly: GCF_964662115.1. Lineage (NCBI taxonomy): Eukaryota > Metazoa > Chordata > Mammalia > Carnivora > Mustelidae > Mustela > Mustela nivalis. The sequence goes on along the minus strand of NC_139034.1, from coordinate 12,984,217 downwards.
GCCATCGCGGCGTACATAGGGGCACGCGTGCACGCACGCCGGCCCTACGTCCCCACGTTCCTCTCTAGCCGGAGGGTGCTGGGGGATCACTTCCCTCTGTGGGCGTGGCCGCGGCTGACACACGTGACTGTCCGCGGGCGGGGAGAGGAGTAGCGGGGAGGGTTGCTAAGTGATTGGGGGATTTCTTCTTTCCCTACTCAGTTTAATAGGCTCTATGGCACAAGACTCTTGAACGAAGTTAATAAACTTTCCTACAGAAAACTCGCAGTCTAAGAAGGTGCAGAGTGGAGGGGCGTTTGCAAAGTCAGCGACCTCTTAGTATGCCAGGGACGGGACAGTAAAGGATAAATCAGATTCGTTCCCAGGGCTTCAGAGAACTTACCACCTATTGAAGGAGAGAAACAGCAATCAGATAATCACCAGATTGTGATTGTGATTGTGATTAGTACTAAAAGGGAAAAAGATAAACTATACTACGCGAGCATTTAATGTTGGGCATTAATGCTGAGCTCAACAAACAGATGAGGGGGCAAGGGAAGTAAGGGCTGATCGGCTTCGTTTGGAAGGTAATCAGAAGAATGCCTGGAGAAAGGGAGCACTAAGCAACAATCCGGAGCTTCCTAAACTTAAGGGAAGAGCATTTCAAGAATTTGGACGGCCAGTGTGGTTTAGGAAAGTAGAAAGTTTTGTATAGAACGAGGCTGGAGAGGTGGCACGACTCTTTAGGCTTCATGAAAGATGTTGGTCATAATATGAGGCAGTTTTATGGTGGGGAGGGTGGGGATGTGTGGTGACAGCCGCGCAGGGATAACGGATTGCGTTTCCAAGTGTGTAAATCCTAGTTAGGTTACTGGTGGGAATCCGGTGGTGGCAATGGGCGTGGGGAGAAGTGGTTGGATTTGAGTGGAATTAGAAGAAAATTTATGAGACTTGGTGTTGGGTTAGCTAGGAGAGTGAGGGAGAGCAGAGATGGAAAAGAGGGGTACTCTTTTGGAGGATGGACTGTGATGTTGGGCACCGAGATAGGAAGTTCTGGAAGAGCAAAGGACCAGGTAGAAGATACATGTGCTGGAATAAGTCCAACGTTAATACTGAGTCTGTAGCTCTGGATTTAAAAGCTTTTTAAAAAACATTTCCTGGATGGCCATTAAGCTATTTCAAGAAGATAAGTAAAATATAAAGCAAGTTAAATATTTTATAGGTAAAAAAATATGGTTAAGTAATTGACCAAAGATATATGTTGGCTTCTTTCAGTGTTGTAAATTGGCGTTATTGCTCTTAAAAAGCTAACCTGAGTATGGATAGTACTTTGTCCTCCTTATGGAAGAGCAAAACCGGAGCCAAGGGAGAGCACCATGAAGGCTCAGTGACCATGGTTCAGTCCTCTGGTATTAAGGCTGCAGAGCCCACTGGAACAGAACACATGGCCTGTTGGCAGGTCTGCAGGCAGAAGCAAGGATTTTGTGAAACTCTTTTGAAAGGTGTGAGGAAGGATCTTAAAGTTATAGGAACTGGCAAAATTAATTTCACAAATATTTAGTACTCTAGAATCTATGTAGCTTTGATCCAACCTCCCTGGAAATAACAAGTATTAGTAAGTATGAGCTTGTAAATATCAGCTATAGAGGAAAGAAGAGCAGTGAGCGTGCAAACAATTTAATTTCTTACAGGACAGGACTCCCTCATAACCACATATTTAAATCATATTCCAAGAAGTTTCATTACAATACATTATCCGTACCTCCTGAAGAAGTACTTGGTAATGCAAAATAATGTATCATAAGGGGAATACAGCTGTCTTTTGGAGCAGTAATCATTTGATTACTTTTTTTTTCTTGTACAAAAATGCTCATAGCAAAACACACACACACACACACACACACACACACACACACCCCAAACCAAAAATGCTTATAGCAACTTTATTCATAACAGCCCCAAACTAGGAACATTCTAAATGTTCATCAATAGAAAACTGGATTTAAAATTTGTAGTATATCAATACACTGGGACAGTTCTGAGAAATAGGAACAAACGAGTGACATCTCCAACAACACCATTGAATCTCAAAAATATGCTGACGTGCCTTACAACAAAGAGTACATAGGCTTGATTACATTTGTATGAAATCTGAGAACAGACTATGATAGAAAAATATCAGAACAGTTGTTGCCTCTGGGTGGGGTTGGAAACTAACTTAGACATGAGGTAACTTTCTGGGGTGATGGTAATATTCTGTATGTTAAGAGGAGTTGTGGGTGGTTGTCAAAACTAATTAAAAGGTATATTTAAGATTCAAACTTTTTTTTTTTTTTTTAGATTTTATTTATTTGAGGGGAAAAAGCAAGAGACAGAATATGAGCCAGGGAGAGGGCCATCAGGAGAGGGAGAAGTAGGCTCCCTGCTGGGTGGGAAACCTGACGAAGGGCTCCATTCCAGGACCCTGAGATCACAACCTGAACTGAAGGCACATGCTTACCCCACTGAGCCACTGAGCCCAAATTTATATGTAAATTTTGCTTCAAAATGGAAAGAGTCCAAATACTGAACCCTAGTTGATGGAATGCATGCTGAAGTATTTGAGGATGAAGCATTTGAAGATGTCAGTGTCTGCAACTTTACTTTGAAATGCATCAAAACATAAATGGATAGAAAGAGGAATAAATAGATGGGTAAATAAAACAAAGATAGCAACATGTAGAATCTAGATGAATGGGTATTGGCGTGTTCAGTGTACAGTGTTTCAAGTTTTCTGTATATTTAAACATTTCCATGGTAAAAGTTGGGGGAAATAGTCCTCAAAGAATATTAGTCATTTTAAACAACTGTACACTTAGTGTGAAAGTATAAAGAACGGCCCCAAGCTCTCCCGAAATACTGTGTATGGAAGTAGCCATGTATTTATTTTGTAATTTCCCACTTTATGGCTTATTATTTAAAATCCTTTCAATTTCTTATGGAATATGTAGGTCAAACATTAAAATTACTCTGTGTTGTGTGCATTTGGAATAATGCCATTGTCATTTTTCTTACATGGTCCCAGGCACGTTAGGGGTGGTATTGAAGAGGGCCAAGCAGGGGAGTGAGGACTGAAATTAGTGGGACTTGCTTAGACAGAAGAGTGAGGGGGCTCTGAGGGCACTTGTCCATTTATCCTCCAGTGCTTGAGGATATGGAGTTTTGCACGCACCTAACCAATCTCATGCAACTAAGGAACAACAACAAAAAATATTATATTTTCTCCCCACAATGTGGAGTCAGCTGCGGAATTTAAAACTCCCAGTGGGTGCAGAGAGCTGCAGCCTGGGATGATCTCGATCAGATCCAGGTTTCTGTGAAACCAGATATGGCTGTCTCACTACACAATTACGTATTTTAAGTAAATGACTTTAAGATAATTGGCTTTTCAAATAGTTCTGGATGTCTCTGAAGGGATAGCTGTGGCAGTGAGTGACTAAAGGCACCTATATTGTCATAAGAACATGAGAACTTACTGCAGTTTGGACTGCTGGCTCAGTCAGCCGACTTTGTTTGACAGTTATCAAACACATTTAATTGGAGAAATTTCATGAAGAGCAAGGCTTTCTGTTTTGCATCCACCCGGAAAGCTTTCTTATTTATTTATTTAAATATTTTATTTGTCAGAGAGAGCACAGGCAAGCAGAGGCAGAAGTGGGCTCCCTGTCGAGAAAGGAGCCCTCTGTGGAACTCGATCCCAGGACACTAGGATCATGACCTGAGCTGAAGGCAGCCACTTAACTGACTGAGCCACTCAGGCATCCCCTGGAAAGCTTTCTTAACCTTTTCTTAACCTTTGCTCTTATACTCCCCAGAATTCCTAGCTTAAACCACTGGCGCCCACTAACGTTACAGTGTTTCATCATTTATTTTCTTATGTCTTCCTTTTTTGAGAGGGTCTTCACCCAGTGGTTTTTAACAATAGAGGAACAAGGAAACATCTTGTGTTTTGAAAAAGCATTCCCAGATGATGCTGGTAGGCCTCCAATTTCTGAGAACCACTGCTCCAAAACATGTTCCCTTTTAACCACGAGTTAGCCAAACATTGCACAAGTTCTACTTGGACATGAAACCATCTTCATTTATGATGGGGAGATACTTTTAGACTGATGAAAGCTAGATGGAGAATAAAGGTGATCTGCATTACCAAACAATTCAGACTTTGCAATCTGTAAAGTTCCGTAGACATAGAATTCATCTAGATAAGGCCTTAAAACTAATGAAGAGAACATTTTTTTGAAGATTATATAAAGCCAGAATGCTAATTTATTAAATTATAGTGACGTATCTAATTTATATGGATTGAAACAGTCCTATTGGCACGACTAGTGAACTGTTTCCTTTCTTCAGGTAGCTGCTTCTCTTTTTAACTTTTTAATTATGAACAAAATTAAACCTATAGGACAGTTTTAAGGCTCAATAACCAAACATCCACATAACCATAACATAGATTCAACAAATGTTGCCATGCTGCACATGTATTTTCTGCTGAACCTTGTCCAAGCAAGTGGCAGATGTCATGGTCTTCTACCCTGAATACTTCAGAGTCCCCTCCCAAGAACGGCATTTTCCCACCTGAGACAGTCAAAATACTTCTCAGATCGTACCTGGTCCATCAGCAATCTTCTTACTTTTCAAAAGCTTGTCCCCTATATCTCAACATCTCTTTGTAGCTGTTTTTTTTTTTTTTTTTTTCCCAAACATATTGCATTTTACAATTATGTCTCCTCTTTTTATTCAAGAATAGCCCCCTTCTTTTTTCATTCCCTTTTACATTGACTTTTTTTTTTTTTTTTGGATACAAGCCAGTCTGCATTTGTCAGATTGTTTCCTTGTGGTGGTGTCTGATTTGTTCCCAAGTCTGGCCCTTGTATTCCCTGGAAACTGGAAACCATCTAGAGGCCAGACCAGATTCTGGTTAAAGCTTTTTTGGCAGGACTGTTTCACAGAAGGTGTCACCCCCATGCCATGCCGCCGGAGGAAGTGTGCGCTAGGATGTCAGTTTGTCCCATCGCTGGAATGCTGAGTCTGACCTTAGGTGAAGGAGGGTGACAGCCAAAGTGTGTTTTTTCCCATTTCAGTTTGCAGGTAACCTTTGAGTCACCCTTGGGCACCATTATAATAAATACCTTGTTTCTTCATTAGCTTTGTATCTAATGGTTTTCGTATCCACCCTTGCCTGGACCTGTTACTTGATTGAAGGTGGCAAAATGGTGATTTCTAAATGGCTTGTCTTCTTCATTTATTAGCTGGCATTCTCCTCTAATGAAGAGCTTTTCTTTACCCACTGGGGATGATTGCTGATGTCCGTTCTTCCTAAAAAGGTAGGGTGAATGGTTAGTCCTTTCTCTTTACCAATTTTAACGGTAGGGAATCCTGGTAATAGTCATGGCGGTTCTGGCAAATGATCTTTCTTTTTTGTAGATCTTTGCATATTCCTTATGTTGAAACAACGTTCTGCCATTGTTCCTTAGTGTTGTGATTACCACACATTTGGGCCAGTGGGAGTCTGTCCATGCACCCAACCTGTGAATGAAACATAAACAAATGAAATTACAATAGTGTGGGGGAAGCCAGAAAACTGGATATTTGGTAATATAAAGGAATGATTATTAATTGGGGTAATGTCATTATGGTCATTAAAAGACAAACGAAGCCTCACCTCTTGGAGATGACTTACTGAGGTATATGCTGGTGAGATAGGATTGACCTTGGAATAGTTTATGGGCCGCTGGGGTTGTAGGAGAGTAGATGAGGCAGAGAGGAGGCTGGTTTGGCTACATGCTATTAAGAGGCTGCGTGATGAGTGCTTGGGGCTTTATTATACTGTTCTGCCTGAACATGTTTGAAACATTCCCGAATTAGGGGCGCCTGGGTGGCTCAGTGGGTTAAAGCCTCTGCCTTCAGCACAGGTCATGATCTCAGGGTCCTGGGATCGAGCCCCGAATCGGGCTCTCTGCTCAGCTGGAAGCCCTCTCTCTCTCTGCCTGCCTCTCTGGCTACTTGTGTCAAATAAATAAATCTTAAAAAAATTAATAAAAGGAAATAAAATTGAAAACTTTATTAAAATTTTAAAAATGGTGCAGAACTTAAAGAAAAATATAGTTACAGTATTTTTCTACTCCTTTTCCTTTTCCTGGAAAGTGTTTTTAAAGCTTAAAAAAAAAATTCTACATCATTTTTCTGAAATCATCTTTATTTTGTAATTTCATTTATTAGTAAAAGTATTTCTTCCATGTAAAAGATGGAGGAAAAATGACAGTTAGGAAGGATGGGGGGGGAAATCACTTGTGTCCTTTACCACAAACAACCAGGGTTTTCATAAATTTTATTTTCTCTTTTTCCTATGCTTTGTCTATTTATATACTTTCTTGTTTTTGAAAATCCTACATTTTGAGAAAAAAAAATCCTACATTTTGAAATAATATTCTCTGTTTTAATGTGTTGAGAATTCATTACCCAGGATGCAGTCGCTGTCTTCCATTACTGTCAGTGCCATCCTAACTCCTGGTGAAATTTGGTAGTGCTGTTATTTTTCTGATGCTAAATGGAAAACAGTCTTCTCTGGTCTCCTCAGGCTTTTCTGCTTTTTTGGTCTTGGGGCTTCCTCCACCAACAAATATCTGACTTCTTTTGTTAAACAGGAGTATCTCAGCTACTTAAAGTGCAATCTGGAGGGCATTTGGGTGGCTCAGTCAGTTAAGCATCTGCCTTCGGCTCAGGTCATGATCTCAGGCTCCTGGGATCTAGTCCTGCGTTGGGCTCCCTGCTCAGAGGGAAGTCTGCTTCTTCCTCTGCCTGCAGCTCCCCCTGCTCGTACTCTTTCTCTCTCCGTCTCCGTGTCTCTCTCTCTCTCTCAAAAAAATAAATAAAATCTTTTTAAAAAATAAATAAAAATGAAAAAAAAAAAAAAAAGATCCAGTCTGCTCCTGTTCTTGAGTTTTTACCACATCTGCAGCTGGAGTCCTGACCGGTAGCGACTGTGAGTTCATCTCCTCCCCTGTGGGTAGAGCATCTGCCCTTAGATCTCAGTGAGGCCAGTGACATTTGGGAGGCCAGCCAGAACGTGAAGCACATGGGCTACCTGCATTTGTGTGTTTTGCTAAGGAATGATGCATCTGAGGACCCAGGGGTCAGACACCAGGAGACACCACCTTCCCTCCTGGCTATTCCCTTTGGCTCAAACATTGGTTCACTCAGCATGTCCGTGCTCATAGGGGCTCTGGGCTCTAGTGTTAGGAACTTGCATTCTTGTGAGGACAGATTGTGCACATTTGTGCAAAGTAGCTATAGACTATGGCAGGATGTGGATTCTTTCAAAGGCAAGGTAATGGATTTGAAAGTGACGAGGGTACAATGTTCTTTAGAGTGGATGGAGAGCTCCCTGAGCAGTAACCCTTAAGCCGAGGGAGGCCTGAAGTAAATGAACCACGCAGCCGAGGGAAGGGACCTCCTGGGTGGAAGGACCCAGAGGAAGACTGTGTTCGGTATGTGCCAGGAACACCCCCTAGGCCAGTGAGGTTGGAACAGAGCTGGAAGAGGTGGGATAGGTGCGGTGGGCAGAGGTGGGTGGGGGCCACTGTGGGCCTCTTCAGGGGCTTGGCTTCCCCCCTCCCCTCCCAAGAGAGGTGAAAGCCAGTGGAGGGTTCTGATCAGAGGCTAGACGTCATCTGCCATGCACATGCTGATGTGGGTGATAAATTAGAGGGGCTAAGGGCAGAGGCAGGAGGGCAGTCAGGAGGCTGACCGCAAACCAGGTGAGAGGGGGGGATATTTTTGTAGTGGAGTAACAGCAACATAGAAGGCAAGGTATGGTTGGATCCCGGATGTTTTTAGAGGCTGAACAGCCAGCTGCACTGCTAAATTGCTAAGAGAAAAGGGAGAATGAAGGATAACTTTGCTGTTTGCAGCCTGAGCGGCTGGAAGGGCACGTGGTCTTTCTGTGACATAGGAAAGACTGAGGGAGGAGGCAGCATAGGGGAAGACTGAGAGTTCGGTGGGGGACGTCTTCATTGTGGGCGGCATTAGATATCCAAGTGGACAGCTTGGGCTGCAGTCAACCCAACCCAAGGCCTGAGACAGGGTGATGATGGAGGTTGCGTCAGTGATTGTACAGCTCCGTGGGATCAAATCTAGGCACCAGAGGGCACTTCCAGTTTTGGCAAACATTCTAAGTGACTCTCCTGCAGGTGACCCAGGGACCATTCTTTGAGAAGCACCGCTGAAGGCCCCTCTCCCTTCCTCTTTGGTCGTGGACAGGCCCACCTCCCTGAGTCCTTGTGTTGCCCACCCCAGATGACATGATTGGGCCCTCTCTTTCCTCCTCCAGCCTGCCCCTCTAGGCTTTGCCCAGCATATGAATGGAAGGAGAAAGACTTATTGGGGGAGAGAAGCAAGTTCAAAATCAAAATGCCATTTTTAAGAACAGTGGTTATTCCTATGAAATAAACCAGAATCACCGTGTGTACCAAATGCTTCATTAACGTTGGCTTGTCCTGCCTTCCCTTGTGGGTCATCGTACAGTTTATGAGCTCAGCACTCTGATTTACGACAGGATATTTCCTTCCTGAGAGTCTCCATCAGTGCTCCCACGGGGTCAGCTTCCTTCGTGGGGGTCCCTTTCCCCAGAATAGAGCTCTTGTCTTCTGTGTACCAGTGGATGTATTGATAAATTGTCTTAGCAGTTGATTGTATTAAAAGCTTATGAGTTGGTGTTTATGAATCACCAAGGATTTTATATATGCATTCTCCTAAATAAACCTTTAGGATGATTCTTGGTTTTAGAGTTGGCGCTACAAGATCCTTGGGAAATAGGGTCAAATGAGCTAGTATTGGGGGAAGAAACGACGGAAAATGACAGCATGTGCAGGTACGGTTTATTCTCACAATAACTTGCGCTGGGGACAGTACATCCACCACTTAATATGACTTCAGACCCCTGACAGTGCATGTCATTGGCGTAAATTCCCCAGGCACGGATCCACAACGTTCGCAGGTGACCTAGGCCTGCAGCCTCATACACGCCCTCCATGTACGACAGCATCAAAGCACAGCAAGGAACTGATGGAATTGTAACAAACCTTCTCTCTGCTTTTTAGGATGGCCGCCCTTCTTCTAAAGAGGCTAACATCACAAACCATAAAGACTGGAAGTAACTACATCAGCCGATGTCCTGGTAAATGCACCCTGCGTGAGACCATCTCAGCGCAGCGGTCCCTCAGAGCTTCTGTCCCAAGACTGTCCTCCTGGGTTCATGCAAAAGCTTTCAGTACTGTTGCGGACCCCCAGGACGAAAGAAAGAAGAAGAAAAAGAGCGAGCCGGCTTTTAATAGCATCGGGAGAAAAATTCACGAGCGAGTCATTCATGTGCTGGATGAGGAGGGCAATGATTTGGGAAACATGCACCGAGCAGACGTGATCAGGCTCATGAATGAGCGGGACCTGAAGCTCGTGAAACGGGACAGCGGCACCGAGTCTCCCCAGTACCAGCTCTTGACTGGGGCACAGATTCATAAGGAGCAACTGAGGCTTCGGGAACTGGAAAAGGCCAACCCCAAAGCTGGTAGGTGTCGTGCTGTCTGCAGACTGAGTCCTCGGGACCGTGGACCAGCAGTTGAGAGCAGCATCTGCCACGGCTCCTCGTGACCTCAGGGATGTGAAAAAACAGGGAAGTTTACGGTCTCCCCACCCCTGCCCACATCTTTCTTCAGCTCTCCATTATTGCCATTCCATTTTTTCCTGGATGCCCTGTGGACAGCATCTCTTCCTTTAAGCCTGTGTAAAAAGGTGGAGGGTGGGGGATAAGGTACACTCCCCAAAGTGATGAAATCACTTTTCCCTGTGGTCCTTAGCTCAGTCTCTGATCTGGGGGTGGCAGAACCATTCGCAGTGGGAGTGAAAGGAGACTCGGAGGGGGCGGATTCGAGGCCCTGTTCCAGGGCTGGGCCATTCTATTCCCCGCCTTTCCCCCCACATCTCTAAAGTGGCGGTGCCTCATTAATTGCTTGGAGGCACTTTCTAACCTCCTAGGTGATTCAGGTGATTCTAACCTCCTAGGCTCTCCCACCCCAGTGTTTTGTTACAATATTGGTAAGTAACGCTCATTTACGCATTTGCCGATCACCGTGCCCTTGTCACGGATGCCTTCGTGGAACCGTGAATTGAATAGACCTGGATTAGTCACGATTCCTGCGAAGTGCTGATCATTACGGAAGAGTGTTTTCTGTTAAACAGCCTGGGACAGGGACCAGGAACACTGGTCCCGAAGCCGCCACAGCGAGGTTGTGTGTCTTAAGAAAACCACACACTGTCTGCGGCTCAGTCTTGTAAGCCCACATTCAGCGAAGATGTTGACCAGAAAACAAAGAGCATTCAGAGGAGGCCAGCTAGGATGGTAATGACTTCAAACTGTATCCCAGAAAAGTCGTTGAACAACCCAGAGAAGCTTGGAGAAGACCCATTGCTGTTGTGAGCGCTACTTGGAGGGCTAAGGTGTTAAAGGCATTATTTTGTTCTGAGAGAGACCTAGAACCAGCTGCAGGGGCTTGAGGGAAGCAAGGAGGGGTTTCTTTTTTTAGAAACATTGCTTTTATTTTGGGAATTGGAAAGCATACAGAAAAATATAAATACCTACTATCCACTGTCCAGAATGAACAAGCATTAACATTGTTGTGCTTCAGATTCTTAAACAAAATAAAACATCCCAGAAAAGTTGGAAGTCCCCTGGCGCTGTTTCCCGGTGCTGTCCTCCCTTTCCCCCATCATGGACTCTGGGTGTAGTAGATCTGTGTTGTTAAGCTTTGGTTCCATAGAAACAGTGTAGAGCAGGATTTTATACACATAAAAATTCCGTCTTGCTGTTTTCAAGAGCCATGTTGATAGAACAGCTGTAGCTGATTTATTATAATTACTAAATTGAATCCTAAGGATATACCATATACCATGGCTTTAGTCCCTTTGCGTGGACACTGGGTTCGTTTCCAGTCTCTGATTGAGAACAATGCGCCTGTCAGTGTCCTGTGGGGCAGATGAGCAGTGTTTGAAATTTCTTTCCCCACATCCTCACCCACACTTGGTACGCTCCTCTCATTTTTGTCACGCTGATGGGTAGGAAAGCCTGTCTTATTTATTTGTGTTTCCTTTCACCATTTGAGTTGCCTCCTCTGTGAATTACCGGTTTATTGTCCCTGTTTTTCTACTTGTATGGTCCTCCCCCACCCCCGATTTATTAGGGTTCTCTGTTCTGTGTGATGCCAAAACCTTGTCCCGGTTAGATTTCTTTGGTTGCCCTTTTAAAAATTACCAGTAGTGTTTTGATAAAGGAAATTACCAGGTTTTTTTCTTAACAAAATCCTTCTCCCGTCTTGAGGTCACACACTTTCCTTTCTCCTGTTTTAAAGTTGTAATTTTTTCACATTTAGTCAGTCCTCCTAGGGAGATTGTTGTATGGGTTGAGACCCAATTTTTCTCCCGTATCAAAACCCTGAATTGTCCCAGCGCTTTTACTAGGTAGTTTGTTCCTTCCCTGTAAAATAATTTTCGAAAAGTCAGGGTTTCCATTTTCGGAATACAGGACACAGGGAGCTCCCTCTTGTCTCGTGCAGTCTGGATGACCCCACTGTCACTAGGAGGCCATCGCAAAAGGAGTCAGATGAGAAGAGGACTTCCCAGCTGCTGCTTTAATCAGAAGGAAAAATAAGGATAGTCAAGTTTTATCATAAAGCTAGACTCGTTCCTTTTAAAGGACCATTCTTTTGTTCTTTCATCACGTGAAGGTAAGGATTTTGGAAGCATTCTGTACATTACAGAATATCTACTTTTAAAGGCTGAGACCAATATACTCTTCCTTGGCAGGTAAAAAATCGGTACCTTTAAGTCTGTCCATCTCCCTTGTTTAAAAAAACATTTGAAACTAAGTCAGAGAGGAGTGTTGGGCCCCCGTGCCAAGCTGATCTCTCCTGAAGTGTGTGGTACGGCTCAGGTCTCATGAAGAGACCAGTGAGCAGTCCTAGCACCAAGTCTTCCTGTTTCAAACTAGGATCTACCCTGACAAAGGAACTCAGTTTTTCTTCAAATATTGGACAACATGACTTGGATACAAAGAGTAAACAGATTCAGCAGTGGATTGAGAAACAGTACAAAGTTCAAATTACTATAAAGAAAGGGAAGAACCCAGAGGAACCAGAACAGAAGATGGTGAGTACAGGCAGGTATGAGGAACTGCTCACGGTTTTTGTTTTCTGATCTAAAGATGTAATTGTAGAAAATCTGGAGAATGTAAAGGCAAAGACGAGTAATGGCTAATTCTATCCAGTGATGGCAGTAGATTTCCAATTCACTTTTCAAAATGTAAGCATACTCTGTGTACATCACTTTTTCCATGGAAGCATATTTTGTCATGTGAAAACATTGCACTGCATAATCGCAGGGCTATCTACTATTCTTTTTACAAACTGCACAATATTTATAATTTAAAAACATAAGATTCATTTTTAAAAGTCTCCTATTTATAATGCCCCTGAGAAGCATTATATATAAAGTCACACTGCCTTTCTGGAAAATAGTAGTTTATACTCCCAGGCTAAGTTTCTAGAATATTTGTTTTGCCCTTAGAGTCCAAGACCTTAGCAGCTAAAAGGCAGCATTTGTCTGGTGGTTTCCGCCCTCACTCCAGGTTAGAATCACTTAGGCCTAGGTTTCAGCCCAGAGTCTCTAGAACTGGGTGTATTCTTCTAATCACCCCAGTGACTCTGTGTTACCAATGTTAAGAAATGCACTATACTGACAGCTTGGGGGATAAAGAGGTCCTCTGTCAGTACCGAAACCCACTGCTTTGTACCTCCTTTTTTGGAGATGGTTAAAGGGCCCAGACACAGTCCCACAATGCCAGGACAGAGTGGGAATTTAAAACTGTCAACCTTCAGTGCATCAGTTAGTTATGTGGCATTTGTAAAACTCCTGGTTATCGTACAGGTTTCAGTCAGCTTAACCAGATAGGCACAATTTGATATTAGGTAGTCACTTAACAGCAATTCAGGAATGCTGATTTTTATGTGTATTAGAGCGTTAACATTAGAAAGCATCAAAGACAGTTTTAAATTTATCTTTGGGTGTTTTCCCTTTCTAGGAGGAGATCTGTCATCAAATACTCCAGACCATGCCTGGACTAGCTACCTTCTCATCCCGGCCACAGCCTGTTCGGGGAGGAAAAGCTGTAATGTGTGTTCTTCGTCATTTGAGCAAAAAGGAAGAGAATGCCTGGAGAGAAGCTCAAGGAACCCAGAAAGGAGACGCTTTGAATAAAGAAGACAGAAACAATCAAGAATCAGATGTTGTGCATCAGTGATTTTAATAAAGAAAAATGTGCTTCTGAGCGGAAGTCAATGAGATGGCTGCTGTGCGTCATTTAAACAAAGCAGGGTGAGGTTCAGCTGAGGGTGAGGGCCGCAGCAGTGGAGAGTACTTGGTTTTCAGTACAGTTCAGGGTCTCTCCATTTTTAGGTGCAGATAAGCCTTGTTCTTGCTTCCTTTTAGGAGGAATATAACCACTGAGACGAGAGGCCAAACTCCGTTTTTCACGAGAGGGTTTTACCTTTGGAGATAAGGAAACAAGATAATGGTAATTCAAAATCAAGCTGTGTGAACCGATCTTCTACTAGCTGTAACCCCCCCCACCCCCGCACACAGCCCTCCTTTAGAACAGAGTGAAGGTCGTGCCCTCCCTTCCACAGCAGTGCAGGCTCACTCGCTACTAAGGAGCTGAAACATTCTAGATTGTATCTGGCTGAGGTAACTGGTGTTTAAAATCAACAGCTTGCCTGACTCAACTTACTTTGAGCTTCATTTTCTTCTTATCAGGGTCATGCACAACGGCATGCCTAGTGAGACTTTGCTACAATGAAGGAGAAAGAAACAGTTAAATCTTTAGAACACTGCCATTTTGGTATCTCTTAATAGGAAAACTCCATGACTTACTTAAATAAACTGTCCACCTTCTTTCTGTTACATCCCGTTGAAGGATGTGACCTCAGCTTACAAAGATTCCCCCACCAGAGCGAATTCTTCCTCAAATCCTAGACCTAAATCACTACCTTTCTGAAGGACCCAGGTTAGGAATTTACACAGTCTCAACCTCCACCGGCTTCTTAGTTGTTCGTAAGAGGAGGGGAAACCAGTTCTGAGTGAGCTATTCCAAGCCGAAGAAGGTTCTTTTAGCTGCACCTTTAGGTGAACCTCAGCAGCATTCCGAAACCCCAGTGGAAAATCTGACCGAGGCCTTCCCGCCCTCAATAATGCTGACCATCGTCAGCCCCAGGTGGTTTTCTAACGGTCTGGACGCACTCGGCGCCCGCATCACTGTCTCTTCAGACTCAGCTGTAAACTCATGGTTCACACTTGTAGGAGCACCTGCCAGACTGAGGGTCCGCAGAGCAGCGCAGGTCATCTGGTAAGTGTCCTGTTCTTACCTATTCAGGTCACACCAAGATCCAGACTCGATCCCCAAGTGCTATAGTCCCTCATGTCCTTGTTGCCCACTCTCTCAACCCCTAAAAGACGACAGTCTAAAAGGACACCCAAGTATTATCATACTCTTATAATTAATAAGCATGTGGTACTGCAGGCCACTGGTTCTCAAGGACACGAAGACCCGAGGGTTTGTTAAAACACAAATTACTGGGTCCCATCTCCAGAGTTTCTGGTCCGGGGAAGGCCTGTGGATGTGCATTTCTAGCAAGTTCTCAGGTGACACCGATGCTCCTGGTACAGGGCCATGCTTTGAGAGCCACTGGCATAGGAAAATCCGGTGGTTCCGCAGACCTGAGTTAAGAACCGCTCCTGCTGAAGCCAGAGTGGAAGGTCCAGAGTACCCGGTTTTCCCCATCTGTAGGTCCTGGGGCACCATCTTGAAATCCAGAGCTCCCAGGAACCCAGCTGGGAAGCCCCAGACCTAAAGGACAGCATCCGGGAGGGCGAATACTTACTTTCATTGCGAAGGTTTTGCCACAGCCAGGATGTTCACAGGTAAATGGGCGCCGTTCCTCATGAAATGAGAGAATGTGGCTCTGGAGGTTAAACACGGTTGTGTAGGTCCTACCACAGCCTTCCCTCGGACACCGGCATACATCCCTTTCCGGGGCATGAGTTTTCATATGCTGCTTAAGGTAATCCTTGCGCTTAAATGTTTTCTGGCATACTTCACATTTTATGTCCTCTGGTGGAGTAGACAGACAAACTTAACTGATTTCCCCAGGTATGACCATACAGAGAAAATTTACTTCAATATAGAAGTAATATATTTGATGCCGAAAATGTCATGATTATCATAAATCAGAAAACAAAGTCCAATTTTTATTGCTTGGAAGTCTGTCTCAATTCTCCCATGCTCTTGTATTACAGAAAGTCACTCTTCCCTTACCAGGGAGCAGAGGTTCTCAGCATGGTAGCTGCGGGCAAAGGGAGATTGAGACGACCAGTTTCTTTCCTTGTCTGCCAATACATAAAGTGCTATTTCCCAAACTGTCCCATTGGCCACCAGTGCCTCCCAAAGTTCTTGACTACTAATTTAGGGGTGCCTGGGTGGCTCAGTCTGTTAAGCCTCTGCCTTCAGCTCACGTCATGTTCCCAGGGTCCTGGGACTGAGTTCCGCATTGTGCTCCCTGCTCAGTGGGGAACCTGCTTCTCCCTCTCCCTCTCTGCCCTTCTCCTCCCTGCCTTGTGCTCTCTCTCTCAAATAAATAAATAACATCTTAAAAAAACACAAGTGTGCACAAGCAATTTGTTGCGTAGCTCCTCCTGAACCTGGGACCACAGCTTTGTCTGCTCATGTGCCAAATGGCTGAGGTACCCAGCACGTCTCAAAACATGACATGGAAAAGTTATTATTTTAAGGCCCATGTTTAATATTTCCCTCTTTAAAAGCAGTAATATAGCGACAAATATTTACACTGTGCCATACACGTCTGCCTTACCTTTGTGGGTTTCTCTCACATGTTTTAGAAGTTCTGTCCATGTTTTTGCCACAAAGGAACATTCTTTTTGACACATATAGCCTGTTGAGAAAAAAATACATTGGTGCATTGCCTTTCATAAATATTCAGCGTAAATACCAAACATAATTAGAAAGGAAACTTGTAAGCCTACATAATCTTTCTCCAATCTCCCAGTAATGTTCAGTTAGTCTTTAGAGGTGGGAATAAAAACTCAGTTTTGCAGGGAAACCTAATAATCATGTAACAAGGTAGTCCATGTAGTGTCTTAGGTCTGTACACTTCACAGAAGCACACTGTTCCCAGTAAGTTGCTGCCCTTCCCCAGCTGCCGTGGCTTGCAGCGCCCTGCCCCTCCCTGCTTTATGCCTGCCTCTTGTGTTCCTCGTGAAAGCTCCTTGGTCCTCTGGGCTTGGCACACCACCAACACTACGTCTCAGGGGTTGTGTGCCCACGCCTGGCCTCTAGTCTTACTATCTGTTAGTTATAAAATACAGGAAAGACGCAGGATGCAATTAAGGGAGAAAACAAGAACCCAGAGGAAACACTGTAGACAAAAGCAGACATCATGCGAAGCACCAGAACTGGAAGAATCTGTCACTATTAATAGCCAATCTGTATTTCACCAACTCAATAGAGAGAAACTAAAAGGAATGAGGGCACCTCTTACTCTTCAGCTACTAGTGGAATGTTTAAAACAACAACAACAAAACCCCCATATACTCAATACTTAGAAAACTGGAATACAGAATAAAAAAACCCTCAAGGAGGGGCACCTGGGTGGCTCAGTGGGTTAAGCCTCTGCCTTTGGCTCAGGTCATGATCTCAGGGTCCTGGGATTGAGGCCCATATCAGGCTCTCTGCTCAGCGGGGACCCTGCTTCCCCCTCTCTGCCTACTTGTGATCTCTCTCTCTGTCAAATAAATAAATTATTTAAAAAAAAAAAACAAAGCCCTCAAGGAAACAGAGAAGATTCAAGTAATTTAATCAAGTCTTTCTGGAAAAAGTTACAATCTGCTAACTCCAAAATCTCAAACTGTTATCCAAGCCCTGAGGATGCCCCTAATGAGAAGGAGGACACAGGCATCAGAGGTAACAGCGGTGAAAAAGCCAACCATAGCACTTCATAGCCAGAGCGCTAACACTCTCAGAAGCAGAGAACCCCCAGGCACTTGTGGCAGACCAAGAGACACCGGCTGTAAACAGTGATGACAGGAGTGGAAGAACAGACGAGGGCGTGCAGTGTCTCTGGTCGAGTCTAAAGCCTGAACCTACAGCACGCGGTCCCCACCTAGATGGTGTTGGGTGCCACGGGACCACGGCACAGAACAGAGCATCTTACAGTCAAAGAACTTGACACAACACATACACACACACACGCGCTCTCTCTCTCTCTCACACACACACACACACTCTCTCCTGGGGTCTCCTCAAAGCGGGGGCCACCTGGGAGCACCAGACATACCCTCATGGACCTTCCTGTGTCGCTTCAGCCTGCTGGGTGAGGCGAAGTGTTTGCCACATCCTTCCTGGGCACACCTGGGTTAACAACAGGTCCCGTATGAGCCAATCCGCTTTTGTGGAGCATCTGCTGAAGGTCAGTATTACTCTGTCCTTTTCTGCTACCCAAGTCTCTCCCCACCACCAAACCAATCATAAAGAGGATATTTGAAATTGAGACCAAATCCCAAGTGAAATTCAAGTGACTTGACCAGCCTTGAGACCAAACAAACTAAGAGTCATGACTTCTTTTTTTGGCACTGTGATCATATTAAAGTGTTCATCTTCACCCTTCTGAGACTGGGCTGTTTTCGTGGCTACGTGACAGCTGAGGTAAACCACTAGGGCATTCTCAACTGTCTCCTGGGTCTCACGCTGCCACCTGGGGACGGTGTGGAAGGAAAGCAGCGGCAGACGCACAGGTTCTGGTGAGCCACAGGGCATAGCCGCTTCCGTGCAAAAGGCCCGGGTGGCACAAGAGGTGGCAGGCCTGCCAGCGAGGAGACGCAGGCCCTGCAGTGACCCCAGGCAAACCACGGCTCTGGGGGGACCAGGAAGGCACTGGGCAGGATGGTGGCCCACAGAGAGGCTGGCTAGTGCCCTTGAAGATGCACCTCCGAGCAGGCAGCTGGAGCTCCCTGACACCCTCAGCAAGTCCAGGCCCGTGTGTCCAGTCACCATCCCTGTTCCTCAGGAAGGCCACTCTAAAGTAGACTTCTGCTCTGTAGCAAAGGAATGCTTCGTGTCTGTATAATGACAGTTCACACAATTAAACAGCCTCTCTGGGACGCGGGGGTGGCTCAGTCAGTTAAGCGTCTGCCTTTGGCTCAGGTCATGATCCCAGGGTCCTAGGATCGAGTCCCATATCGGAGTTCCCTGCACAGTGGGGAGTCAGTCTGCTTCTCCCTCTGTCTGCCGCTTTCCCTACTTAGGCGCCCTCCCTCTCTCTCTAACAAATAAATAAAATCTTCAATAAAAATAAAAATAAATGAGCTCTAACTAAATAAAGTAATTTCTTAGTTCTCCCTTCGAGCTTCACCACAACTGTACTAGTTTACAAATCATTTAGAAATACATTAACTATTTCTGTTGGAAAGGAAAAGCACAATCAAACTTTTGAAATGCCCCACTATATCAATGGGCATTCACAGTACAGAAAAGCGTTAAGAAATGGTTTCTGAACACTTGCACCCAACCTCCGCCTTTCAATCTTATCCCCCCCTCAACTGTAAGAGAGCCCAGGAGCGGGAAGCACCTACGTGAACAGCGGCTCGTTGGTGTGCTGGCACTGGTGGATTCTCAGCTGCTGGTGTTTCCTAAAGGCCTTCTTGCAACCTTCAAAAGTGCACTGTTTAATAAAGGTTCATTAGTCTGAAGAAAAAAAAGAACCATTCACAAGAGAATTCCCTCAAGATAAACACATTATGGAAACTTTACACTTGCTACTTGCTTCCACTGAGTTACTGTCAAATTCTAGGCCAGGAAGCTTTGAAGAAGAACCCATTTGCAACAGCTTAAGAGTTTCGTTTGGGGCAGCCTACCCATAATAAACCTCATCAGCACGAAAATGTTTTGCTTTCAAAATAAGCCGCTGTTATGTTAGCTAGGAGTTGGGCTAAATTCAGGTATTTGGCAGACAAAATCTGGTTGATAAGCATTTTCGAAACATGGACAATAAGCATAAAAATAGAGAATTTAGGCACAGAAAATCATTCATACTTACTACATATTGTTTTTGCTGATTTTCATGTTTACGTTCAAAATGTTTCTTCAAGTTTGATTTTGTGTTGAATTTTTGATCACAACCGCTGGCTGTACAACTGTAAGAAATTGTATAAATCAAAATATTTACAAGCCAAGGGAAGAGAATTTTTAAGATGCATATATCCTCCAACTTTATAAAAGTACTTTCCCAAGTACAGTATGAAATAGTCTTTAACAAATTCCAAAGTGTTAAGTCAGTGTCAGCCTCTCAGTTCTGATATGATTACCAAGCACGGAGATGCGTTTTTCATGTGAGGCCTCTGAAATCAGGCATAGTACAGCACACACGCTTTGTGAACCAGGCAGAGGGAAAGTGGAAAACACTAGTTCCCAAAAGCCCAAACCCTGCTTAGGCTTAAATTGTATTTAAGTTAAACTGTTCTCAATTTAGAATTGAATAACCTTAATTTTGCTTGAAATGTCACAATAAGCTGCATTTCCAAAAAAAACCTCAAAAATACTAGTTTCTGCTTACCATCAGAGGTAAAAACAGATATTTAGAGCAAAACCACAAACCATATGGCTTCTCGCATATCATCAAGCCGTTCTAGTCCCCCACCCCTTAATGAGTGCTTCTATATCTCACCCTTGAATTACCTAAATTCTTTGGGCGGTTGCGTTTTTTACTGTGTGCTCTTCTTGTGATGAGTTCTCCAAAGCTTGGTGGACGAAGCAGGACCTCCCTGAGAGCCCTGATCTCAGCTGTCACTCACTGATAAATACTGGGTAATAGTCCCGTCGGGCACAGGGACAGATGGGAGACACACAGGTAGGGGCCGTGCGATCGATGGCACTAGAAGCACACAGGAGGGGCGCTGGGGCAGAGACCACTATGAATTTCAACAGGGGTTGTTTTTGACTTTGGGAATAGAACGCAGTTTTAGCTGGGTACACGATGAACAGAAATAGAGCTTTTTCCAGCCTCCCTTGCAATTAGGGGTGGCCACATGGCTCTTTTGGGCCCGTCCAATTAAAGCAACCATAAAGCATCTGAGAAGGGGCACACCTTCTTTTGCTCCTTCGTCCACCCTGGTGGCGGAACGCCTGTGTGACAGCTGGAGCTCCAGCAGTCCTCCTGGAGCATGATGTTGAAGCCCCAAGATGAAGATGGCAGAGACAGGCTACAAAGAGCCCAGGTCTCCTGACTGTGGCACACCCCTCAACTGTCCACTCCTGCATTTCAGTTAAGCAAGAAAAACAGAGACTGTCTTGTTTAAGCCACTAGGGTGCTGGGTTTTCTGTCACTCTGACCCTGAATCCTGATCCAAGCATCTAACCCAACACAAGTTGGGGCAAGAGGACAGGGCCCAGAAACGTCCTGACAGGAAGCAAGGAGCAGGCACAGGGACCCAGTATATGCAGGCAGCGTCACAGATGGGGCTGCTGGTCAGTTAAGTGCTGCTGGACCAAAGTTTCATGTCAGAGAGTCAAGCAAACAGGGCAAGATCATGAAAAGGTGAGGTCACCAGGGTCATTTACACAACATACTAAGATCCTAGACTTGGTTATGAAAGCCACACTTAAAACCCGTGCCCAGCCTTAAAAAGGGAAGCAGTCTGGAGGCAAAGAAAACACCATTCAAGTGAAAGTTAAGAGGCTGGAGTAAGACCACAGCAGCCGGAGGGACAGAGTCTGAAGGACAGGGTCTGAGGGACAGCTAAGAGGGTGAGGCACCCAGGGGAGCTGCCTTGTCTCTGCTATGGGTCATCAGGTAGACACAGATGCCACCCGACAAGAACGAGGCAGGTGAAGACCAGGCAGGTGAAGACCAAAGGAAGCAGAGCTCAGACTTGACTGGGAGGGATTTGGGCCACAGGAAACTTAAGAAGTCAGAGAGACATCCAGCAGCACTGTCCAGATGGGAGCCTGGAACTGAAGACGGGTCAGGCGAGGGAGAGAGCTGGCCAGGATTACCAGGGTGGCCTTGGTCCAGAGGGAAGAACACTCAGCTTTCCTGGTCCCCCTATGCATCTGTACCCAGCTCATTCTCCTTGAAGATTTCATCTTTTAAAAAGCACAAAGTATCTTAGCTCAGAAACCAAAAAGCATGAAAAGGGACACTGCTGCGTGACGCCCCACCACTCTTAGGAGAGGTGACACTTTCGGTTTTATTAAGTAACTTTTAACGTTGCAAATATAAATACAGATTCTTCCTGTCCACTCTTCCCTCCTCTTTTTTTTTTTTTTTTTAAGATTTTATTTATTTATTTGACAGACAGAGATCACAAGTAGGCAGAGAGGCAGGCAGAGAGAGAGGGGAGGAAGCAGGCCCCCTGCTGAGCAGAGAGGCTGATGTGGGGCTCAATCCCAGGACCCTGAGATCATGACCTGAGCCGAAAGCAGAGGCTTTAACCCACGGAACCACCCAGGCGCCCCTCTTCCCTCCTTTTTACACGCAAAAAGGCAGCTCTCCGTACACACTCTTCTGAACTTTGGTCTTTCAGTGACTATGCCTTGGAGATCCTGTTTCCCAGACAACACCTGCACTCGTTTTCCCAGCTATAGACTATTCTACTGTGTTGCTATGCTCTTTAGTCCCTCGTGACCAGCAGGTGGGTTGATCCCAATGCTCCGATCCTACTAATAGTGCATAACCTCATACATGCATTTAATACAGGCACGAGGGTACCTACAGAATAAATCCCCCAACGTGAAACTTCCAGGTCAAAAACTATAGTCCAGCTCTATTTTCCAGACCATACTTAGTTACTCTCTGCTGGGCTAGCTGAACTACATTTTGAAATCCATTAAGCTTTACTTAGGGCTATTTATTTTGATGATACACCGTGTGCTTGCGCGGAGGCTGAGATAAAGACATCTGCCCCCCAGTAATTTGTCCCATTCCCGCTTGCTACCATACTGGTCACACAGAGAGGTGGCTCTCCACGTGGAAAAGGACATGAAGATGATCCCGTGTCAACTACTGACAACTCACTTTCCCCAAGACTGTTTGGGCCTTAGTGAGACATGAGACACTTCACCTTCACCATCATCTTAAAACTAAGAGAAAACAACTCAGATCATGAGAAAACCTTACACGCAAGGAAATGTCTCATGGAACACAATTACGATATCAAATTCCAACATGGGCAATACCGGTCTCCTGTATGTAGCTCTGGACAGCTAATAGAGTATTATTTTTTCAATGAAAACTAAGTGTTTCCATGGAACGTTCTGTTCTGTTCAGTGGATCTCCAAGTATGGACGTCAGACCAACAGCATCATCACCTGGGAACTTTCTGGAAATGCACATTCTCTGGCTCCACCAAGTACCTATGGAATCAGAAACTCCGGGATGGGATCCAGCACTCGGGTTTTAACAAGCTCTCCCGGTGATTCTCAGCTCCCTAAATCTGAGATCCAGTGCTTTAAAGAAGTAGCTGATTCAAAAGGCAAGCCGTAACTCCGTCCTTTCAGAGCCGGCCACTCCAAGAATAAAATAGGAACCCGGTGTGGGAGAGGTGCAGGGCTTCATTCGAAGAAATACAAGATAAAGCTATGAAAAGCTCTACTTCTTCATGCTTCTGTCTCTTATCCCAGAAGCTTATTTACTGGTTCATGAAGACCCTGTAACCCGTGGAGGCAAGACTCTGCCAGGGAACCATTATCCCATCTCGTCTGAACAGAGTGTTTTGGGGGGAGGATTTCCCAGTCAGTATCTACTGTAAAAGGAAGAAGAGGGGTGCCTGGGTGGCTCAGTGGGTTAAGCCTCTGCCTTCGGCTATTGAGCCCTGCATTGGGCTCTCCCCTCAGTGGGAAGCCTGCTTCCCTCATCCCCTCTGCCTGCGTCTCTGCCTACTTGTGATCTCTGTCAAATACATAAATAAAATCTTAAAACAATAAATAAATAAAAGGGAGAAGACAGGATGCAAACTCAAGACAACTTCAGATAAACTCACTGCTGAAGTTATCACACACAAAGGACCCATAAAACCCCCTCTTCTCTCCCACATATTCAAACCCAGTCTCCTCTTGGACCCAGAGAAGCAAAGGAGAGAAGCTGCTCGCTCTTGGTCTTAGGAGTGAACAATCTACTTCCTTACCAGGAACGATATGCCAAATACAGGTCGATATGCCAAATACAACCGCTTCAAAGGCCTCAGAATTGTGCTCTACTTACGCAAATGGCTTTTCCCCCGTGTGAATCAGGATGTGGCGACTCAGATGGTAGTCCCTGACAAAGGCTTTGCCACACCCTTCATGGTCACAAGCAAACGGTCTCTAGCAGGAAGGAAAGAAAAAACAGGTCAATCCTGCCCCAGTTAGTAATTCTGGTATTATTTAAACACCTAAAATGTACAGGAGGCAAAACCATGGACGCCACCTCCAGAGATGGTTTCCTCTCAGTAAGTGCTGAGCACCCGAGGCTAGAAAATGGTGTTCTACAAATGCCACAACTTTCTCACAAAGGCAGTGTGACAGATTTTGTTCTATGAATAGCAGATGAAATAAACAGGTAGCCTTCACAGTAAGAGATGGCACTGCTAACCTACTTCTAGCCTGACAACAGGCTTCACCGGTACCACCCCACCCTTGAAGGTGACTTGTCTGCCATCAGCATGGCCAACATGCACGTGTTTCCAACCACAGCATATTTTTATCCATTCGAAGCCTAAGGCACAGGAACATGCAGGTTCCGTCTCATCCCAGACAAGCGCAATGCCTATGCTAAGAGAATGCCCAGCACACCTCCAGGAAGACATTCACAGGTGCCAGAGCAAAGCCATCAGCTCTCAGCCTAACTGCAACCACCTGGGACCCAGGGAGGAAGGGTCTCCATTCTACACCTACAGTAAAAGTAAAAAATGTCCCCCAAATCACCAGTTTTATTATGAAAAACGTAACCCCAAGACGGTCCAGGAAGGAGGTACCAAAGCCTGAAACATCAGTACTAGTAGCAAAGCCACTAGACAGGAAGACAGAAGAGTTTATTACTGGGGGAAAATGCATGGAACTTTGCACAGTATTTGTAAGTCTTTTTTTATTGTTTTTGGTTTTTTTACTTGATTAATTTATTTATTTTATTTGACAGAGAGAGATCACAAGTAGGCAGAGCAACAAGCAGAGAGAGATGGAAGCAGGCTCCCTGCTGAGCAGAAAGCCTGATGATGCCGGGCTCGATTCCAGGACCCTGAGATCACGACCTGACCCAAAGGCAGAGGCTTAACCCACTGAGCCCCCCAGGCGCCCTTGTTTTAAAGAGAGGGCAGTTTATTTATCTAGAGGGCAGAGCTGAGGGAAGAGTTGGAGACTACTTGCCCCATGTCCCAAGGTCACAGTCTATCCTTCCTCTGAGCCATGGCTCTGGGGGTGACCCACAGAAGGGAGAGGAGGCTCATGCTGCCCCAAGGGTTTTCAGGGAGGGACACAAAAGTGACCACATGCTTCCCTACTTGGACATACAAGTTTCAGAACCCACAATCTGAGGGACTGAATGGGCAACAGAAAGGACAGGGTGGCAGAACTTAATGGATGTTTTGAGTAAAGACAGTCACTGGGTAAGACTGCCAAGACAACTGGGTAGCATGGGTAAAGTCAAGGGCAGAAAGGAGCAGTGAAAACAGTAGGTGAGGAAGAGGAAAAGATTTGGAGGAAATGGTCAGCCTTCCAATGCTGGAGAGGGTAAGGAGGATGGGGGCCATGAGGACATGTGACGGAATAGCCTATATGTGTGGAAGGTGTTAGGTGCAAAAGCAGGGGCTGCAGGCCTCTGGTTTAAGAAATTAAGGGCCTTCAGAGGCACCTGGATGGCTCAGTCGGCTGAGCATCCAACTCTTCATTTCCTCTCAAGTTGTGCCCTCAGGGTCATGAGATCCCGCTCCACACTCAGCACTCAGTCTGCTTAAGATTCTCTGCCTCTCCCTCTACCCCTCCCCACTGAACTCCCTCTCTTTCTCTCCAAAATAAATAAATTAATCTAAAAAAGGATGGAGGCGGAGGAAATTGGGGGCCTTCAGATGAGGCAATGTGAAGCCAGGTTCTGCAAAACATTGGGAAATTGGGCAGATTCCTTGGCCTCCGTGAACTTCCCTTTCCCCAGAGATGATCTTCCAAAGACTTCGTATTGCCCTCAAAATAAAACCCAAACTCCAAACCCTATTTGTACCCTGGCCAAAAAATCAGCCCACCAGACATGCTTCTCAAACCTCCTCTTGTATTGTCCCCAACTCAATCACACTCAATCACGCTTCCTTCTGCAGTTTGTTTTTTTGTTTTCCTGCCCAGACTGTTCTTCTCTCTTCAGGGCTAGAAAGGTCCTGAATTATGAAGGAATGAACGCATGCTGCTTGCTAAAGCTCCAGTACTTAGAAGTCATTCCCCATTCCAGTTCCAGGACGCCAGGGATTAAGTCAGGTGTCTGTTAGGGGTAAAAATAGGGGATATAGAAGGGATGAAAATAAATGTATCCTTCCTCTGCACCTATTTACAGATTACCCGGAGGTGATGACTGGCCAAAGCTCAAGATCAAAAGGGAAGCGTTGGTTTAGAAAGTCCCGAGCCCAGGACAAGTGTCTCGGTCTCAGAACGTGTCTACCTCTCCTCGGCTCCTCCCAAACCTAAGGCAGAGCTGGTTCGCCTCTATGATCCAGGCTGCCAAAGATAAACATGTCTTGCAAAGGCATGTGCACCCACGTGCTGCCCCTGGCCTCACGGACAGAGCCCGCCAGGCCGGCCTCCACGTCCCGAGTCCCTGGGGCTGGACGCCACGCCCCTCCGCCGCAAGGCTGGTGCCCGGTTACCTCCCCCGTGTGCTTGCACAGGTGCGCGTCTAACTTCCAGGCCTTGTTGTAACTGGCGCTGCAATCAGGGAAGGAGCAGATGAACCTCCTATTGAGCCCGGAGGGCGGCGGGGCGGGGCTCTCGCCGGCTTCCGTGAAGGCGTCGGCGATGGTCAGGGATGACACACCCTCCGCAACCGAGGCCGGCGGCTCCAGGGCGCCCCGCACCGTGGGTCAGCCAAGTGCCGAGACACGTGCAGCAAACGGCTGCGCGTGACCGACGCTCAGCCCTGCGCCTTCCGTTCCGGGAGCACCCTACTCGCGAGCCCTCCGCACTTCCGGGAGCGCGACCTCAGCGGAGCGGGACAGGAGCGGCGGC
Source organism: Mustela nivalis (assembly GCF_964662115.1). Classification (NCBI taxonomy): domain Eukaryota; kingdom Metazoa; phylum Chordata; class Mammalia; order Carnivora; family Mustelidae; genus Mustela; species Mustela nivalis. Next base: position 12,957,852 of record NC_139034.1, on the reverse strand, counting down.
GCACGCGCAGATAGCAGGCCCCGCCCCGCGCCGGCGCCGCATCCGCGCATGCTCCGGCAAGCCGCTGGCGGGTCGGCGGGCCGGCGCCCCTCCCGCGCTTGGGGCTGGGGGCGTGGCTTCCTCATACCTAGCAGGAGGCACGGTTGGTTTGCGATCTGCTCCCCATCTCCACCACCGCCCTCTGCACTGTGTCGTGCATAATTTAAACTAACTTGTCCTTACATTATTGATTTGGCTTCTTATGGATATGTTTGGTCGTATGCTTTCTACGTGCTTCCTGAACTTGTCTGCGCGTTAGACTTAAGTGGAGATCTTTTACAAATTCCAAACCCAGCGCATACCCCAGACCAATTAAACCACAATTTCTGGAGGTAGTACATAGGAATCAGAAGTTTTGGAAACGCCGCCAGGCATTCGAGTGCTCATGGAAGTTTGGAAACCACTGCCGTAAGGCCTTGGCCTCTCCAAGTATGGTTTGCGGACCAGCGACATTGATAGATATCAAAACCACAGACCTACTTGAATCAGATCTCCAGGTGGTGCGATGCACATGAAAATTCGAGAAGCGCTGCTCAGAGGCTCAAATTAATATAGGTGTCTTTTTTTTTTTTTTTTTTACGAGGATCACATGTTTAAAGGATGTCCTTGGATGAGGGTAACAATGATGGGATAGATTGTCTGACATTCTGCCTGGTGGGTTTTTTTCATATCCTGCGTCATTCCAATTCGAAACGGGTCTTTGTCAGAGGGTGATGAACACGTCCCTGCAGAGAAGTTTCGAAAACAAGCCCGGGCTTACTAGCCAGTCCTGATCTGGGATCCTCACAGCGTACTCACCCTTGAGCTCAATCCCCTCATCTTTACAGTGAAGATGATGATGATAATAATGCCCAACTCAGGGTGTCATGAGACTGAGAGGGTGCTGGGACGTGGGTCCACCTGTAGCTTTTCTTGGATTGCCGCGGTAGTGGGGATCTGTGGGACAAGCTCACATGCATCCCACCCTCCCACAACTTGGAGAGTCTTAAATGCTTTCCCTTGTGTGGGTTTTGGCTTTCTCCTCCTCACTCCCACTGTACCCTAGACATGTCAAGGATACTGGGTGAATCTCTTCAAGATACTCCCTTAGCCTCCTGACTCCATTCAGTGTGCCCACGGCTCTCCTCTTGTCTTCTTGATTTTTCCCGTCTCTTTAGTTCTCTTTAGTTCTTCCCACCTTCTTAGTTCAGTACCCACATTCTCGTGCTCAGCCCTCTGCTGTGATGTATTGTGGTGGGAGAGCCTCCTACTACACCTACCTTTGGGTTCCAAGTTTATTAACCATAGGAGTCTAGATAGCTTTGACTCTTTTTTCTCCTAATACCCACCTGTTATAGTAATTTTTGGAATGAATGAGATCATATGAAACAACAGTTCCATTTATTACAGGGCCCTGTGCTAGGCCCATTGACCACCAGTTTCAGTTTCCCCCACAACACTGCATGTAAAGCCGATAATAGGATCCAGGCCACGCCTTTTTCCTTCTGTCTCTTTCTTTCCTGTGAACGGATCCATTGTTCCACCGCTTTCTTCCTGCAGTTTACTCCACAGTGTGTTTTTCCAATACCCATACTTCTAAATGACAAGTGGATCTTTTTTTTTTTTTTTTATTTTAACTTTAACACCAAGCAATCAATCTTACTTCCTCCATCTGGCTATACCTCCTTCCCTCTCTTGCCCTGTCAACAGTGATGAGCTCTGTCTCCCACTAATGAAATCCTAGAACAGTGGTTCTCAGCCCTGGCTGCACACAGGAAATTCACTTTTGAAAACGATGACACCTGGGGCGACCAGTGAAATCTGAATCCCTGATCCTCCTCCTTCCTCTTTCCCTTTCTCACTCTCTGTCTAGTTTTTCTGTACTTGGGACCTACCCACCTGAAACAGCCAGTCAGGCGGCTTCCAGCATCACCTCCCTAACACATCTGAGATTGTATAAGTTTAAGTGTGCAAGACTGCTAATTGCAAAGCATTTTCAGTCCTCTTGACTATTGTGCCTGCAGCTCAGGTAACAGCACTCAGGTGGGAAATGGGGTCCCTGAGCTCAGCCCGCCAGCAGTCTCCTTCCGACTCTGAGCAGATCGGGTCCTATTTCCTCCAGATAAGCCTTACCTGATTACTGCAGCCCTCACCCATCTTTTCTGCCTTTGAACTTCTGCAGCCCTTTCCTTCCATAGCACTGTGTAGAACGTTTTCCAGTGTCTGGGTTGTCTTTGACTAGCAGGCTATAAATTTCCTGTTTCCCCGATCCTGATTTACTCTCCATAAAGGCAGAGACTGGATCATATTTTGAATCCCCAACAGCAAGGTGACTTGCACACATTATTTCTTGGTTATATGAGCACAACCATGAACTACTGTGTGAAACCTTAAAGGTTTTACATGAATGTATTCATCAAGGAATCTTTCTATACAAGGAACGCTCGAACTAATCCACGTGAAAAGATATTTAGGGTAAACATTCAAGGGAATCTCTCTGCACCGATTGTGGAAAGACCTGATAGGATCAGTCATCTGCAGACAGTCCACTTCTCCATCTGACTGTCGATACTTGGATCTGCTGTCCTCCTTAAGCTCTCTCCAGGCATCTGTTAGACTACTCTAGGAAACTACTTGCCTGGCTGTGTGCACGTATTTTTGTGTGTACACATATGTGTACATGTATGTCTGCATGTGTGTGTGTTTTTTCCCTTCCCCCTTCTCTCCCAGGCTTCATGCCCTCACAGCCCCAGATCCCTGGTCACCCCTGCCTGTTTCTCCACTCTTCTCTATAGATTAGCTTCTTCTATGAGATTCTGAGTTTCTACCCTTGTGACTGTGGTTTTCCAAGGGCTATGGCTCAACCCAAGCAGTCTGGACTTTATATAATCTGACTCCTTAATTGCCCATAGAGAATCACTCCTGAAAGAGAATCTTGGGCCTACCTGAGGTTCACGCTCTTTTCCCCAGGCCCAGACAGCTTCAGCCTGAAAGGGATAAGACTGCGCCTCTTGTAAGTCAAGCCAAAAGGTTAATATAGACAGAATTATAATATACCCCTTCTGGCTAGAAAATCTCATTTATTAGCCTCAGCTTTTTATCAACTCTTGACCCTCTCCCTCCCGTGAAGGGAGCCAGAGATATTTTCTCTCTCCTCAGCTGTGTGACTTGCTTTGGCTTGTGAGTTGAAAGTGACAGTGTGCTGGTTCCAAGCCCAGGCCTCAAGAGAATTTGTGTGTTGTTCTCTTAGACTTCTGTCATTGGCCCCAGGAGGACATTTCAGCTTTAGCCTGTGCTAGGTAGAAGGGAGACATGAGGAACAAAGTTGAGTCTTCCCTGCTGAGGCCAGTGTCCATCACTCTACCGTCCGCTGACTGTCCACTTATCTACACATCTTGACCATAAATGATTGGGAGCCATTATATTGTAGGATAGCTTCTAACTAAGCAGTTTTGTGTCAATGGCTAAGTTGTACTCTCTTCTCAAGTGCTTTCCCTCAGCCAATATATATGCTCTAGAATCTCATCTTTAAAACCAAAATGAAAACAAACAAAAAAACACAAAAAACTCCCTCATGTCTCTGTGCTTCTCATATCTACTGCATGGTTTCCCTTCCCAGCCAGGTTATTGAGAGGGATAGTCTGTGCCCTTCTTCCTCGTTTCCTCTTCTTGTCTTATCGTCATCGCCACCGTCATCATCTTTCAGACCATGTAAAAATAGAGTGAATAGTATGAGAAACCCCATGGACCCACCACTCCACTGTGACAACCAACAATTTGTTTTCATTCTAAATGCCTCCATCCCCAACTTTCCCCATGCTTTTTCTTTTTCTTTTTTTCTTTTTTTTCCCGGACTATTTTAAAGTCCAGCAAAATGCTCCTTTAAAGAGTATTTTAGGACACCTGGGTAGCTCAGTCATTAAGCGTCTGCCTTCGCTCAGGTCGTGATCCTGGGGTCCTGGAACCAAGGCCCACATCAGGCTCCCTGCTCAGCAGGAAGCCTGAATCTCCCTCTCCCACTCCCCCTGTTTGTGTTCCCTCTTTCTCTGTGTCTCTCTCTCTGTCAAATAAATAAATAAAATATTTTTTAAAAAGAATATTTTAAAGCAGTCTCCTACATCATCTCATTTTGAGAATTAGCTCTAACTGCCGATTCTAATTATAAAATCATATCTTCATTCTATTATCAGACCCAGCAAAATGAACAGTAGATCCTGCAAACCACCTAACACCCACAGGTGCTCAAACTCCACATATTCCAAACTTCTCTCCACCCCCCTCTCCTCCGGGGTTTTCTGGTCCCAATGAATGTGGCCACCCTCCACCCAGCTGACTGAACCCGTGGCTTCTTCCCTTCTTTCACCTTCTGCATTTATTAAATGGCCCATCACAGTTGATTTCACCTCCCCATCTTCAGTTACACCCAAGAAAGGCCCTGATCCTTCCCGTTACGACTGCAGGCTGTGATACCATCAGAAAAGCAGTGTTGAAATTATGCCACGCCCCAACCATTTGGAGAGAATTTTGCTCAGAGCTATCCTCCCCCAAACTGCTCCAGATCTCCCCAGTCCTCCTAGAGTTACTCCAGCAAGACCTAGATCTTTGAACGCTAACAAAAATGGTGCTAAAGAAAAAGAATGTAGATAGTAGGATTAGAAGGGTGGATCCTAACATTAGAAAGGCATACTAAGGTACAGGACTGTCAAAAGAGTGGAAGTCCAGGCTCAAGGGGGTGACCATGCAGAGAGAGGGAGGCAAGTAGGAGACATTTGAATGCACAGGTGAAAAGGCATCCCAGTAACAGATGGGCTTTGTAGTTTGGCAGATCTAACCTTGAATCCTGGCTCTACCATTTACTATTTGACCTTGAGATAGTTACTTAATCCCTCTGAATTTTGTGTTATCTGTGGGATAATACAATGGGAATAATAATATATATGCCACAGGGTTGTTGTGAGAATTAATTAATTCTTGTGTGGTGCTCAGCACAAGGCTCAGCACATGACAAGTCAGCAAAAAATAGAAGCCTTTATATTTTTCCTCATTTGCTGCTGCCTTATGCCTTTCACTCTCAAGCTAGAGTTGTGTTTGGCAGGCTTCTGTGATGGCCCCCAATAATCGTTACTTCCTGGTATTCATGTCCTTGTGTAAGTACCTCTCTCCTTGGGTGCAGACGAAGACTCTCCTTGTAAGTTGCTTCTAACTCATAGAAAAAGATAAAGGTGATGGGCTGTGATTAAGTTACAAAATATTGGGCTTTTGCCATCTTCCTAGCAACTCCCCTCCTCTTCTTGGCTTGTACACTTTGATGAAACAAGCTGCCATGCTGGAGAAGCCCACAGAAAACAGTTGAGGGTTGGTTGGTTGGCCAACAGCCAACTAGAAGTAGAGGCCCTCAGTCCAGCAGGACTGAATAGTAAGTGAATCCTGCCATCAACCATAGAGACTTAGAAGTGGCTCCTTCTCCAGTTGAACCTTCAGATGAGATCCTAACCCTGGCTGACTCCTTTATCACAACCAGGTAGACACCCTGGAGCCCGCCACTTAGTAAAGCTATGCCTAGACTCCTGACCCACAGAAATTGTAAGATAATAAATGTGTGTTGGTTTAATCCATTAAGTCTGGGGATAATTTGTTATGCAATATAAGTAATACATAGAGTCAGTATCTTTCGTTATACAAAGTAATGCTAGACCTGGTGCTCCTGAACTCTCACTAAGGGCAGAATGGCGAACAAAGAGGGTTCTGACAGCAAAGGGGACCCTGACACAGCATCTAGCCATTATACAAGTCTGTTCCTAACCAAGTCAGGTGCACAGTGCAACAAAAATTAGTGCAGTTACTGTGGAAACTGGACAAAATAGCTCAAATGTGTACAGTTCTGGGAGACCTTCAGCATGTAGTTCCTTTCACCCCAATTTTACTCTCATCTCCAATATTCACTTCTTGTGGGTTGGTCCAGCACAAGCAAGATGGTTAGCTAGAGCTTTTGCCCTTTGGATCAGACAAGGAACCAAGACATCATCCCCAAAACACACCTTTAACTTAATGAAGCAGAGCCACATACTCTTTTTTCCTTTACAGGCATGTGATAGAAAGAAATTGGGATTGGACCCCCATCGCTACTACTTGAATATGACTTTGGGCAACTCTTCCCAACCTGCCTTGCCTCATCTATAAAAATAGAGGAGACCCTACTCTACTGCCTTCACAGAGTTATTGTGGGTATTATGTAAGAACTGGGTAAGTTCATTAACCTCTCTGTAAGTCAATTTAGGACAGTAGTACCTCAGGTTGTGAGGACTGAACAAGAAAAGATGTAAGCCGTGTAGCAAAACGCATGCTCAGAGGAGTTGCTCAGGGAATGTTAGTGCTTGTCACCATCATCACATGGTGTGCGTGAACACCGTGAAGAGCTATATGTCTGTAAACTGTAACTGACACTGGGTTCTCAGATATTGGCTCAAACAACAACAAAATGATTTAATGGCTGAGCAGTATTACATTGGCCAAGGTCAGTCCAAAGTGAGCTGGAAGACAATGGTTAGGCAAATTTCCCTCCACTTTGCCTTCAGATTGAGCAAGAAAGATTCTGCCCCTCAGCCACATTCTCACTCTATGGCCCATCTTTCAAGGAGCCTTGAGGAGTCACTGATTGTCTAATTGCCCAGTTAAAAGATGTCCCCCAGGCTGTCACCTGTATCTTTGTCCTTGCTCCCAGCTGTGCTATGTCAGCAGATTTCTTGCCCTCTCTGAACACCTGTTCTTTGGATGTCTCACATGACTTGGCCTGGCATCAACCAGTGCACAGTGCTTAAATCCAGTATTCTTGTCCTTCTTGGTTGTCTACTCACTGCGCAGTTCCAACCTGGCTTCTCAAATCAGCCCTCCTGTAGCTTCGGTCTGACCATCACATTTCCCTGCAGCTGCAACTCCCCCGCCAGGGTACCGCCACGGGCCTGGACTTCGCCATTCCCTCCCACTTCAATTCCATTTTAGTCTGGAGTGGCCAGATCGCATCAGTGAGTGCGGCCTAATTACCCTCTGATTGCCCGCAGGGACAGCTGCTTGAATGCGTGCGGTTTCCACCTCCAGCCCGTAGAGGATTTTTGTGTTTGATGATTTCCTCCTCCAGCTTTTCTCGCTGAGCCACCGGACACCACCTCTGCCAGAGGTGAGCAGGCACTTTTAGGAAGTCCTTCGGAATGGATTTTTGGTTTCCACGAGGGGCAGAATCCATCCCTCTCCTTTCACCTCCGCCGCTGGCACCGCAGTCCAGCGCATCGTCCCTTCCCGTCCTCCATCTAGGCTCGCTCTCTCCAATCCTTTCTCTGCATCACTGCCAAGGGATCCTCCCCAAACGCCAGGGATCACAGCGGCATCCCATAGCCTTTAGGACAAAGTCCCAACTCCTTAGTAATACCCTTGCAAGGCCTCAGGGAAGCTGGCATTATCCCAGCCTTATTCCTTGCCACTTCCGCTCTGCCCCAGCTGTGCTTCCTTCCTTCCTCACCCCTGCCCAGCTCTCGCTTCCCTTCAGGCCTCCCCGGATACTCCTCCCTCGGTTTGTATCACTCTCTCCTCCTTGCTCCCTGCTGTCCCTCCAAACCAGCAAATGTCAACTCATCCATCGGGTGGCAGCTTAGGGTCAATTCCTCCAAAGGCTTTTGCTTCAGTTGGGCAAGGGGCTTTGCTCTGGACCCCACAGTACTTGGCATGTCTCTACTCTTGGCACCAGACACGCTTCACTGAAATTCTTCAATTCATCGTCCTTGGCAGCATGACAGCTCTGCAGGCCAGGCTCCGTGGATCTTGTTCACCACTGTAGCCCCAGCATCTAGCACAAGGCCTGGCACACGGTAGGTGCCAATAAATATTTCTCAGTTGAATCAATGCATTTCCTGCTACTGCCAAGAAACAGCAGAAATAACAGCGGACATTTTTATGACATCTCACTTTGTCAAACACTTATTGGTCCAGAAAGCACTTCACATAAAACATGAATTTTTTCCTTTAACAAAGATATAACTGTCGCTTTCTAGCACGCCGGTAATGTTTTTACTTTCTACCTTTCTCTCTCTCATGTGCTTCATGGGGTCCCTGTAGCCTCTGAATTGACTTTGAAATACCATTCCCCCCTTTCCTTCTTAGTCACTGAAGTCCGAGCAGCTGCTTCCGTTCCTATCTGGGTCCCTGCCTCTGTATGAAAGGAGAAATGCCTTCATCTGTTTGCAGCTAGTGGATGAAATGGTTGTTTGGCTCTTTTCTTTTCTTTTCTCTCTTCTTTCCTTTTTTTCTGTTTGGCTTTTCTGTTTTCCTAGCCTTTTGTCATTCTTTCCCCCAATGGAGATACTTCCTCTGCCAAATGTACAAAAAAAATACTCCACTGTGCACCAAAAGCTCTCCCTTTGTCACCCTTCCAGCCTACTGCTATAACTGGGAGGTCATCTCCAGGGTCCTCTCCCTAGAAAATACACATCTAAGCAAAAAAACTGTCCAACCATCTCGTGGATTTGGACCCCACGTTAAGAATTACTGCTCTAGGGCCAATGGGGTGGCCCAGTAGGTTAAACACTGGACTCTTGGTTTCTGCTCAGGTCATGATCTTAGGGCTAAGAGAACAAGCCCCATGATGGGTTCTGTGCTGGGAGTAAAGCCTGCTTAAGATTCTCTTTCTCCCTCTGCCTCTGCTCTACCTTCCCCTTGTTTGTGTACACTCTGTCTCTAAGAAAAGAAAAAAAATTCCTGCTCCAGAAGGTAAGTAGAAAAAGATTTTTCATAAGTAACACTTAGGACAGCCAAAATGAAATGGAGCCAACAACTTGGTTTAGAGTTTTAGATCTTTCAGTTGATTTGTTGTGGTTGCTGTCATCCTTTTAAATCCTAGAGTTAGCAATGATTTTGAACAGGTTGTCTCCAGCTCAGCGGTGTCCTCCAACATCCCAAAGGGTGGGCAGCCCAGGAAGGGAAGCACTGTCAACTTAGAAGGGAGCACGTTCTCCTGTGTGGTCATTTGTGACTGTAAATCTTGTCCATAAACCAATGGCTTGCTTATTCACCTCCCACAGAGATTTACCATGTATTATGATATGATTGCCACAGACAGACATGTGTTTATGGTCCCTTTGATAATGGGAGGGGGCCTGCATGTAGCGGCTTCAGGTTGGTTCCTTCAGATATTTATTGGGGATCTCTGGGTGAGACACTGTGCCAGCCCCACGTGATGCTGGGGTGTGTCCCACAGAGCCTTCCAGCTGACCACCAGGATGCCTGGGCCAGTGCCATTGTGGTGGTAAAAAATATAAAAACAGGAGTGAGAGGTCCCTTCTTGTTTTCAATAGGATTGCTGGGGGGAAAAAAAAAAAAAAAAAAAAGAATTCCTATGGATTTTAATCCTGTCATCATATACAAACTTTTTTATTAAGCTTCTATTTAGCAATCGATGAAAGTATGTAAATCTGGAAGAAAGGTAGGGCAGTGTCCTCTGGAGAAAGTTGAAGGACTGGTTTTTTTCTTCTTTCAAAGTTATCTTGAGCATTTAAGAATCTTTGGTGATATTTTGTTACTGGTTCTTTATTTGCCAAAAAGTGCTGTTTGAATATTATAATTGTCCTAAAGTTTACTTAAACACTGTTGTTTCTGTCTAAATTGCTTTGGGGGGGAAGATACAGATGTAGTTATCTGAAGGGGCACCTGCACCCAATGCTTATGACAACAATGTCCACAATAGCCCAACTATGGAAAGAGCCCAGATGTCCATCGACAGATGAATGGATAAAGAAGATGTGGTATATATATATGAATTATATGTATATAATACACATTATATATATTATATATGTATATATAATGGAATATTACTCAGCCATCAAAAAGAATGAAGTCTTGCCATTTGCAACAATGTGGTTGGAACAAAGGGTATTATGCTAAATGAAATAAGTCAATCAGAGAAAGACAATCAGCTCTCACTGATATATGGAATTTAAGAAACAAGGCAGAGGATCATAGAGGAAGAGAAGAAAAAATGATACAAGACGAAACCAGAGGGGTCGACAAACGATACAGGACTCTTAATCCTAGGAAACAAACTGAGGGTTGCTGGAGGGGAGGTGGGTGGAGGGATGGGGTAACCAGGTGATGGGCATTGGGGAGGGTATGTGATGAAATGAGCACTGGGTGTGATATACGACTGATGAATGACAGACCTACACCCTTAAGCAAATAGTACATTATAAGTTAAATAATTGAATTTGAATAAAAAATACATAAATAATATAAATTGCTTTGGGGAGGATGCCAATAAATGATAAGGTTATATTTCTTGAGCAGCCGCCCACTCATAGCATTGAGACTGACAAGGCAGGTGTACCAGTCCACGTGGAGGGATTTCAGGGGTTCAAGGAAGAACCCTACCCCATGCTTAAATGTACACACTGAGAAACTTAGGTAACTGGGGGGTGGGGGAAATCCCTGGAACGCTATCTCAGCCTCCTCCAGCCACAGACCTCTAAGAGTTAAACAAGTTGGGTTTATTGCCCATCCCAACGAGGTCTGGAAGAGTTTGGCTGGAGATACAAACTGGAGATTTTTGAACACTATTTTTAGGACCTTTAGCTAACTAAAGGCCACCACCCATTTGTACATTTCTTAAGGTCTTTGTACATTTCTTATACATTCTTTGCACATTTCTTTGTACATTTCTTAAGCCTGACACCAGTCTTCTGCAAGCGGGCACCCAGGACTATCTCTCCAGAGGCAGGGTGCCCTGGGGCGGCAGGAGCCTCCTTTACCTGTGGGCCTGTGGGTGTACCTGGCCCCCAGCCAGAGGTGCGGAGCGGCTGGCCCAGCAACCTTGCCTGCAGCAGAGTCAGCCTGAGTCCACCCCAGCCCTCTCTCCCCTCCCCTCCTATCTCCCACGGGAGCCCTTCCTTGCTAAATCCTGTCCCCAAATCCTTGTCTCAGGGTCTGCTTCTGGGGAACCGACAGTTAAGTAATTTGACAAGGATTATTACGAAAAACAACATACTTCTGCCCTTCCCACCTTCACCCCAGGCTCCCTCCAATTTCGTCTTCAGAAGCAAACATTTTATGTTCCTCTCAGCTTTTTTTTTTTTTTTGTATGTTTATTTACATCCCCGAATCACATTTTTACAGTGCCATTGGCTTGTCATCCGTGGAGCGCTTGGTGGCTTCCCTAGAAACAACTCTCGGGAAGTGCTTAAAAAAATCTTTTGTCTACCCTCCCACTATATTGTTTGGCTGAGTATAGAATTCCAAGTTTGAAATGTTTTCTTTTCAGGAATTTGTGGTTTCATTGCCTTCTTGCCTCTAGCATTCTTTAGAAAATTCTGAACACATTTCGACTCCTCATCCTTTGTATATTACATGTTATCTATATCTCTGTATCTCATTTATGAATTGATTTTGTTTTTCCCTTGAGGACTCCGGAAGCTTTCAGCATCCTCTCCTTCTTGGTGTCCTGAGATCTCCCAGGGGTAGGCAGTGCTGCGTCTTGGTGTGGTCTCTTTGACCGCTGGGCCAGGCGGAGTGCACTCACATGTTCTGGAAACCTGTGTCCTGCAGTTGAAAGAGTCTGCTTTTTTAAAAGATTTTTTTTTTTTAATTTATTTATCTGATAGAGAGTCAGAGAATGAATATAAGCAAAGGGAGCGGGAGAGGGAGAAGCAGGCTCCCTGCTGAGCAGGGAGCACAATGAGGGGCTAGATCCCAAGACCCTGAGATCATGACCTGAGGCAAAGGCAGACACGTAACAGACTGAGCCACCTAGGCACCCCTCTCCTTAACTGATTCTTAAATGATGCCGTTCAGTTCCCTTATGTGCCCACCTTGTCTTTTTTCTTCTTCTTCTTCTTTTTTTTTTTTTTTAGAAGATTTTCTTTATTTATTTGATAGAGATCTCAAGTAGGGGGAGAGGCAGGCAGAGAGAGAGAAGAGGAAACAGGCTCCCTGCTGAGCAGAGAGCCAGATGCAGGGCTAGATCCCAGGACCCTGAGATCATGACCTGGGCCGAGGGCAGAGGTTTTCCCACTGAGCCACCCAGGCGCCCCTGTGCCCACATTTTCATTCCTACTTTTTAGTTCTTTGACTATTTTGCTCTGTTTTCTGGAAGATTTCCCTACCTTTATTTTTTAAGCTATACACTGAATTTTCTTAATATTCTACAATAACTGTATGTTTTTATATCTTCTGCTATCAAGTTTTGAAATTTTTAAAATTTGTTCTCAGGGTTTGTTTAAAACACACACACACACACACACACACACACACACACACACAAAATGGCATCCTGTTCCTGTTTCATGCATCTGGTATCTTCTCTTCTCTATTTGAGGATATTAATGATCATAGTTCTGAAATCTTCACCTCCTTGCCTAGATTCTGGTTACTCCACTCTGCTTTCTCCCCTTTGTGTTGAGCCTAGTCTTAGGTTACAAAGTTTCTTTAGCTGTGCAGCGATCCTTGGCAGCCCCCCTCAAATTTCCTTCAAGGCCAGTTTCATCCATGTGAGTGCTGACTGAGAGCTGCACCATGTCACTGGGAACCCTGGTGTTTTGAGGGCTGTCCTCTCCAGCTGGTCGCATGTACCAGGTTTCTGCAAAAGGTAATGCTTCTGGTTCTAGAATCCCAGAAGCTTTGCAGAGGAGGAGACTGGGAATCTCCCTGTTTGTTAGATACATTTTCTGTCTCCCCTACGCACCACTGTGCTAGACCCCCATCAATCCAAAGACCTCGTGTTTCACCCTCTTCACTGGGAGTAACTCCAAGCTTCTGATGGGAAGAGGCAAGGGGAGACTGCACAGCAAGGAGAGAGAGAGAGAGAGAGAGAGAGAGAGAGAGTGTGTGTGTGTGTGTGTGTGTGGCGCCTGTATGTGCACAGGCACACCAACACTGTACCTGGGGTCTGACCAGTTCTTAAACAGACTGTCAGTTCTGTTTCTTCCAGAAGTAGACATAATGCTGATGTCAGGCTGCCTGGAATTAATTCTAGCTTCCTCTCCACTTCCTAGCTGTGTGGACTTGAGCAAGTTATTTGATTCTTCTGTGCCTCCATTTCCTCATCTGAAAAATGGGGACATTGACAGGCCAAGGTTATTGTGATAAGTACATAAGGACATGAGCGCCCACACGCTGAGGGCTCCCTTTGGGCTTCTTAATAAAGATGGTGGACTAAGTATGAGCATTGATGGCTTGCTTCTGAAACCCTGATAAAAAGACTGAATGGATATGTTCCCCCAAAGCACATTATCCCAGAAGAACAAAAGAACAAGAGACAAGATTGCAGCAGGAAAATTTTGGAGGCTGCAAAGTAGAAATTTGGCTGGTAACTGACACAGCGTGAGTTAAGAAACTGAAGGAGTTGATACTTGGTAAACACTCAGAACAGTCAAATGCAGTGAAATCGTTTTGGAGGCTCTTAGCGTGGGAGAAAAAGACAATGCTGTGGAGATAATGAGATAAATGCCCAGACTTCCTTAGAAAAGGACCAGCAGGAGTTGGTACCATCTAGAAATAGGGAGAGGAAGGAATGGGAATGCAGCTAACATTCCTGACGGAAAGCAAGTCTTGAATCACCTAAGTTTGGGGTTTGGGAAAAGGATCATCTTAATACAAAGAGCCAAATGGAATAAAGTGTATATTAAAAATTGTATGCAGTTTCACCAGCATTGCATGTGGGGGAGAACGTCAGGCAGTGCACCCTCGATTGGAGGCTGATGCCCCATGGGTCCAGCATTGGGAAGAAAACCCAGGGCATCAGGGGCTTGAGAGAGAGGGAGGGACAAGGGGGCTGACGTTCACCGGTTCAAGCTGTTTGTCCAGTTTCGAGGATCCCCCCACCCCCCCAGGGCTTGTCTATGCTTCGCTAACGCGATTTGGTTCTGGAGCCCCTGTTGCTCCCCAGAAGAAACGGTACAGAGCCATCTTGTGGTGGCAAAAGGACACACAGGCTTCCGGTGAAGAAACTTTATTGGATTTTCTATGCCCTCAGCCGGTGTAAATACATCTGCATACTATTGTACCCTTGATTCCTCCCATACGGTCGGGCAGCATTTTAAAGTGGTCGGCAAATGTTTACAGCAATCTAGACTTGTCGCGCTAACACATTTACCACAGGTAATTATCTTAACTACCTGATAAAAATGTAATTGGCATGTTGTAATGCTATTGTCTGAAAGGCTTTGACAGTCACTTTCGTGGGATCCTTGGTTATCTTTATAGGTACATAATCCAATCCAATTTCGATCATTAGTTTGCGATGTGATTAAAGTAAACAGCCAAATTGGGTAACCGTGATCCTGAAAGATTGGCTCTTTGCCTCAGTTGCGTGGTTTTGCTTTTTATGTCGTGGGGAAATAAGAAACTCCCGATTGCTGCCACATGCCAGGCGGCCACTGCTCTGTTCTGAGGACAAACCGAATTTGTCCGAGACGGTACAAGGTGTGGAGTATCGGTTTGTCTTCTGGAAGCCTCCGTCAATTCGTGAGGGACTTTTCTCACATTCCAATCAGCACGGACACACGCTGACCCCTGAGACGGCGCAGAGCCCGACACCAGGCGTCGGGGACAGGCGTTCAGAGGCCCCCGCCGACCAGCTGCTGTCTGAGCCTGGCCGGCGGCTGCGTCTTCCGCTGGGCCTCCGGGCCGTTCCGCCAGCCTCACCCCCAGAGGGAGCGTCTGCGCCCGCGTCAGCTGCGCCCGCCGAGGTCCGTGTGCTTTTCTGCGTACAAACCTCAGGCCCCACATAAGCACACTGGATACTCACTGCGAGAGACATTTTAAACAATTTTGTTTATTTTTTAAAGATTGTTTATGTGAGAGAGAGCGCGAGCAGGGGGAGGGGCAGAGGGAGAGAGTGTGAGAGAGAGAGAGAATCCCAATCGGACTCCCGGCCGCCTCCCTGCCGAGCTCAGAGCCCTCCGCGGGGCTCGAATTCATGACTCTGAAATCACGACCTGAGCTGAGACTAAGAGTCGGATTCTTCAGTGACAGCCACCGAAAATTGAGAAGACAATTTTTTTTTTTTTTTTTTAATGTGATGACCAATACGTTTGTCTCACCTTCTCTATGTGTTTCCTTGGATGGGCAACTTCTCAGCCACTTGCCCAGTGCTGGGAAGAGAACTTCTGGGCCGTGTTTAGGAAAGCCAAGTCTCAGGACGACAAACAATGGAGCTATGAGCCCTGGCATGGTATAGAAGTTTCCAGGCACGGAGGAACCGCCCCAAACCAGACGGGGTGTGATCTGCTAGAAATGACTTTGACCATGCTCTCCAGCCCACGAAGACAGAATTCAGTTCGATTTTTAAAAACTAGCAGTTTTCTCCATGTCCTTAGGGCAACCTAGAATGTCATTTCTGCTCAACGATGCTCACCCAGCCCTTACCCCACACCAGCCTGATCTTTGCCCAGCAGACACAGAGGCGCCTGCCTGACCTCAGCCCTTAGCCCACGAGGGCCTCTGAGCCCGATGACTTCCTGCCGAGGCGTGCCCGCCTTGCCTGTGTGTTAGATCCTGGCTCTGCGGGTCTTATGTTGTTGTCTCATTCTTTCACGACTGCCACGTATCACCCACATCTGCCCAGGGAGGTGCCAAATACCACAAAGGCAACGGGCGACAAGTGTAGAACAGGTGTTGGGATCCATGTGGTCACTTGACAGACACGCACCGAGCGCGGACTCCGTGCCAGGCACTGCTCCAAGCCCTGGGAAGTCAGCAGTGAGTAAAACAGGCCAAGGTCCTGCTCTCACGAGCTTCGATTCCAGTGGGAAGACGATGAAAAAAGAAATTCATCACATTCTAGATGTAGAATCCGAAGCAGTTTGCAAGGTCACCCGGGACTCTGGGGGCTGGAGATGGGAATAAAATCAGAGCCTTCAGTGATGAAAGTGAGTGAGACTCCCCAGCTTTTAATGTCACTGGGCGTCAGTGTGTGTGATGCACACCGTCAGCGCGTTTGCAGGTGAGGAGGAGGCTCTGGGAAGTCTGTGCCTTGCTCACATTTTGGGTACTCCAGCCTTGAGTCCAGGGGTTCTCATAAAACCTGCAGCATCTCTCCTGCCTGGGGGGCTTGACTGAGAGCTGTCCTGGGCACCACGGCCTCCTGATAACACCCTGCAGGGCTCACCTCCACCCACAGCCCAGCAGCAGGAGGAAATCAAGGTCATTCGTGCTGCCGAATTCAAATTACCCTCGGCAAACACAGTTCATTTTATAGAGCAGACGGGATCACCCAGTTAACTTAAGGGGGAGAAGAGAAAGAACTTTACTCATCATTAATGTTTTACTACCTTTCTCCAAAAGTATAACCTTTAACCCCCAAATCAGCCCTGGACTGAGGCAGAGGAGGCCGGGCTGCTGGGTCAGCTCCGGGTGCCGTCTGTTGCTGGGCCAACGCTGTTTCCATCAGGAGAACAAATAAACAGAAAGATAAGCTCTTTAAAGCACATGGTGAAGCAGACCCAGGATTTCCCCCTCAGAGATAACCGGCTGCTCGGACCTCATCTGGATGACGGGGGGCCTGTCTGCCTAAGTGCCTGGCACGGACCTGGGCCTTTGTAGTGACCAGAGCCAGGGAAGCCCATCCATCCACCTGGAGAAGAAGGTAGCCTGCAGACATTCTGGGACCAACTCTGCCCCTGCCCCAGCTGACTCCCTGAGGACACGAAAGATCTGATGCGTCACTTGCTGGCCAGTAACTACCAGCATGGGTCTTCTTTAGCCCAAGGACTCCAAAGCCCGAGTCATGTTTGGTGGACAGAGTGGACAGAGCATCTGTGCATGAAGGGATGCCACAGAGCTCCCTAGGACATGGGCTGCCTGGGCTTGCCCTTGACGCACAGCCCACGAGCTGAGCAGGGAACAGAGGAAAACTTTCCCAAGTGTAAATGACAGGCACTTCCAGACACTTACATTTTTATAGATGACTGATGCCTGATGATTTGTGACCTCATCAGTGAGTCATTAGGAGTCAGTGCAATTTATCCTTCTCAAACCAAAATGAGCCTGGGACTGGAAGAAACTGACCGTTTCACTTGGGTTCCTTCCTGAGCAGCGTGGTTGGGATTCCTGCATTTCGGGGGGAGGAGCACTTGGTTATCAACCTCTGTCTTGAGTTGGTCATGCTTTGCAATTGCTGGCTTCTTTTGCTTTTAAATTAGAACTCACCGGCTGCTTTCGCTTTTTTATTGGCAGTTCCGTTTGTTGTGGTTGTTTGATTAGCCCTGCTGTGTGCAGTGGTGCAGCATCTGCCTCCACTCCCCCCGTAATTACACGGAAACACATCAATACACGTGTGTTTAAACATCATCCGTCCATGCCCCTATTGCTATATCAGAAATGCGCCTAACTCTGCCGGGGAAGGGACAGGACGAGGTCTGTTTTTATGCCATACAGAAACTGTTTGAAGTAAGGAGGCCATGATTTTTTGCTTGTCAAAGTGGGTTGTTGTCCAGAAAGTTTCTGGAGCACTCACTGTCCCAGAAGTCTGGAGTGCCATTGCACTGAGTATGTGTGGGTGTGCCAGTAGACATTTAGCAATCAACACTCAGGGGTAGTGTGTGTGTGTGATCTGTTTCATCTATAGCTTTATTCAAAATGTTACCGATGTAGAAGATGTCTGACCCATAATGTACAAATAAGACAATATACAGCATTGATTGGAAATTCCATACAGCCATATGACAGAATGGTTTAAGCGGATGCTTTAAGCGGATGTTTTTGAGGTTTTTAAAAATTATTTTTATTTTTTATTTTATTTTATTAACATATAATGTTTTATTTGCTTCAGGGGGTACAGGTCTGTGAATCATCAGTCCTATGCGATTCACAGCACTCACCTTAGCACATCCCCTCTCCAATGTCCATCACCCAACCACCCTCCCCTTCCCACCCTTCTCCCTCCAGCAACCATCAGCCCATTTCCTGAGATTAAGAGTCTCTTATGGTTTGTCTCCCTACCTGGTCCCATCTTGTTTTATTTTTTCCCTCCCTTCTCTGCCACAGCCCTTCCACACTGCCTCTCAAATCCCTCATATCAGAAAGATCATATGGTAATTATCTTTCTCGCTTTCAGCAGGTGTTTGTTGAGTTCTCATATCCCGTGTCCAAGCTATAGTTGCACCTGAGGACAAACTGTAGTTCTGACATAAATGTTAGTTGGTATTTTTAAGAGTGAGACCAAATAGAACGACAAAGGCGATGCCGAAACTTCAGCCATTTATCAAAGATGTGTGTGATGGCTAAATCAGCTAATGTCTGCAAACCCTGGAAAAATATATTTTCAGTTTTTTAGCTATTCACAACTGAGCAACTAACACATGACACACTTGTAAGTTTCATCGGCGGCATCACTGACATTTTTCTCTGTCCTTTTCTTTAAGTCCAGACAATCAACAAAACAATAAACTGAGCTCTGATTTATAACATTTTGCCCACTTTTATGGTGTAAACACTCGTGGCAGATTTCAGTTGACTGCCATGACGTCACTGAATGTGGAGGTGGGAACAATGTCCAGTTTTATGCCCTCCAAGAGTGTGTCCCCGGACTGGCCCAGAAACCCAAAGTCCCTGCAGGACAGGGCAGCTGGATGGCTTAGTTGGTTAAGCCTATGCCTTTGGCTCAGGTCTTGATGGGGTGGTGTGTCCTGGGATGGAGCCCCATGTCAGGCTCTGGGCTCAGCAGGGGTTCTGCTTCTCCCTCTCTCTCCCTCCATTCTCTCTCTCACTCTCTCTTAAGTAAATAAATAAAATCATTTTAAAAAAATGAAAAACAAGGACAAAACAAAAAACCAAAAAAGTACCTATAGAACAGAGTAAATGTAAAATGTAGTAAAAGCGAATTAGGGAAGTGATCATCTTCAAGTAGTCTTACCTTTGCCTTTCCATAATTTAATGACCAGTAATGGCTCTGTGTAATCACTGGTCTGGGAGATCCTTGCGAGCCGGAACCAGCTGGCCCGGCCCATCACTGAGTGTCTGGCAGGAAGACTACTGTGGCCTAAGAAAGACTAGTTATTTATTCAGACATGGTGATTGTATTTCCCATTCTCACTTCCTTGACTTTATAATTTGGCCAGCCGATCAGCCTGGGCTTGTCCCCTTCAGTGTCAGCCCCCCACCTGGAGGCCCTGCCTGCCCGAGATTCTGCAGGGAGCCTGGCGGGACAGGTCTGAACTTGCAGCCGGAAGCCCAGCCCCCGCCATAAAGAGGAAGTGCTAGGAGCAGTTTGAGAATTAGGAAGAGAGTGCCAGCCAGGGACTAAAAGCCTAGTGTGGCCATAAAAATCTGCCCCGGGTTATGTCTTGAGAAACAAGGTGTTGGCTTTCAAGGTGTTTAATTTTCTCTCCCTTAGAAACTTAACCAAAAACTTCGATTACACAGGCAGATCATAAAACTCAAATTCCAGGGTTGGAGGACATGTCTAGGGATCTGTATGGATGAAATACATTTTACAATGCTTTATCAGATGTCTAAAAATGCTCTTTTTTTTTAAAAAACCCTTTTTAACCCTCTTTTTTTTTTTTAAACTGCATTGTGCGATTATTGGTCAAGTGTGGAATTGTTGGAGTTTTATTTTGCACAGTATCTAATTGTCAGTGATGACAGGTCTCCATGTCTTTCGAGAAGGGTCCATTCGTTTAAAAAGAGAACAAGACAAAAACATTTCTCCATCTTCTACTCCCTTTTTTTTGTTGTTGAAATGACCTGGGATCCTGCAGATCTCAGGGGAGGTTGTGTCCTTGCCCTCCTCCCATGCAGGACTGTTCTAGACCGGCTCCCAGCTCCCTCGCTACTGTCATTCCAGTAAGGAAGTATCTTAGACTTGAAGACTATTCCCTTCTCGGAACACTCACCTGTGGACTTCTCGAGAAAAGGAGTTCAAATAAACAAATTCCTAATTTGGAAGCCATCCTAGAGTTTTGAACACAAAAATCTGCTCTTTGAAAGGCACTACAGAAAAAATAAATTTAAATACTCATACTAGTAAGTAATTCTGTTCCAGAAGTCCCTTCTACTCAGAACCGATGTTTAGTAATAGGGTGAAGAGGACAAAAGATCAACTCTTCTTGAATAAGAAGCCTGAGGAAAGTAGGCAGCCTCATAAATTCCTTTTTCATTAGGGAAATGGCCAGGTTGAGCTACAATGATCCGGTTTCCAAGAGGCACCTGGAGAAGTAGGAATGCAGGTAGCACTTGCTGAAACACAACCGTCAGCCACAGTTTGAATAACTGTGACACTAACAGCATTTACGAACATTCAAATGAGCTCTTTTCACCGTGCCCAGATGGCTATTGACATAACTCCTTTAATGAAAAGGTCTTTTGACGACAAAAGCATTTTAGTTTTTGAAGGAGGAAGCATTCCTTGCTGGGCTTAATTGATGAGGTTTCAATGTCCCCCTTTTTTCTAGTAAATCCAGCTCTCTACTGGGTCAGAATGCAGGAGCAGGGGATAGGGAGTGCCTGGTTTTGCCAGCACTCCCAGGAGCTCACTGTGTCCACCCACCCATCTGGGGTCTGCCCCCTTCTGTATCTCCATCTCTGCCTCTGTCTAATGGGTATTCTAACCTAGCAGTTAGTTCCCTCCTGTTCCTGGAGAGGTTGTAAGTGCCGTAAGATAGACCCTGTGAGCACGCATGCTTTATCTGGAATGTGCTATCACTTCAAGTCCTTCTCTGATTTCCCCCAGCCACAGCCCAGGGGCTAAGGGGTGGGGTGGGGTTCCACAACTGGCCAAGAATGTAAAACTAGCTATTTGAATCAAGGACTCTTTCATGAGTTTATGCAGGTGTCTATTATTGGAGCACAGTTGGTATGTTTGTCTTTAAACCCCAGAAGTTCAAGTTCCATTCTGGGGCCAGAGGGTAAGGAGGAGAAGGGGATGAAGCTGGAACTCCTTTCTGGGCTGTGGAACGGAGGGAAACAGTCTACTAGCTGCGCCTTGGGAGGACTAGCTCTGAACCCTAAAGCATCATTCATTTAATAAGAAGTTACTGACTTTGGGCACTTGGGTGGCTCAACTGTTAAGCGTCTGCCTTTGGCTCGGTCATCATCCCAGGGTGCTGGGATTGAGCCCCGCATCAGGCTCCCTGCTTAGCAGGAAGCCTGCTTCTCCCTCTCCCACTCCCCCTGCTTGTGTTTCCTCTCTCGCTGTGTCTCTCTCTGTCAAATAAATATATAAAATCTTTAAAAAACAAAAACAAAACAAGAAGTTACCGACTCAAGAGTATGTAACCCAAAGTAGAAAGTCCTCTGAACACATGGCCCAAATAATTACAAAGGGCTAAACTAGTTGGAATAAAATTCTTACTGAAATATTCCCATCTGTATTTTGGCCAGATTTCACCTTTGAGGATAAAATCATGCACTATATCACCAACAGCCTTTGATTAATAAAAGCACAGAAGAGGGGTGCCCGGGTGGCTCAGTGGGTTAAAGCCTCTGCCTTCGGCTCAGGTCATGATCCTAGGCTCCTGGGATCAGAGCCCCGCATCAGGCTCTCTGCTCAATGGGAAGCCTGCTTCCTCCTCTCTCTCTCTCTGCCTACTTGTGATCTCTGTCAAATAAATAAATAAAATCTTCAAAAAATAAAAAATAAAAATAAAAGCACAGAGGAAAACTTCAATGGAAACTGGAAATTCCAAGGCTTTTCAGAATTCAGAAATTTGGGAGATGGGAAGTGAACTATCCCCTACAGAAACTGGAATTGAGAGCATTTCCTAAGGCATTAACAATGGGTGTAGCTAAGTAGGACTGGGATTCCTGGCCACAAAACCCTTTGCTCTTTTCAAAGACAGATAATCACCCAGACTTCAAGGACCACACAGAACAAAAGTGGAAATTCGATAAATATTTAATAAACATTTTTCATGCTCGTGATAACCAGGAGTGTTTTTATATTTGGATCAGTACAGTAAGATGCCTATAGGTTTATATCGGGCATGACACCACTGGTCTAAGGTCCAAAGAAATATAATACTTCATATCAATGTGTCCACAATATATACTAACATTCTCCCCATGTGGGCGTACATCATGCTTTGTACTTCTAGAACATAACCTCACACATTTGAACCTTACAAAAAAGCTAGAAGAAAATGTATGATTCCTAGTTTATAAATAAATAAGCTCACATACGGAAAGTTTTCTCTTTTTTCAAGAGTTTATTTATTTGTTTGAAAGAGAGAGAGTGAGCAAGAGAGAGAGCACAAGTGGTGGGAAGTGCAGAGGCAGAGAGAGAAGCAGCTTCCCTGCTGAGCAGGGAGCCGGACGCAGAACTCGATTCCAGAACATGAGCCGAAGGCAGATGCTTAAACGACTGAGCCACCCAGGTATCCCTGAACAATTATATTTCTGATAACAACTCTATCAACAAATATATTTATTCTAATAAATTCTTTAACTTTTTTTATGTTTATTCCCATAAACATAATGCAAATTATGAAATCTGCCACTCTAAATCCTAATGGTTTTCAGCTGTACAGTTTAGTGGCATTATGTATCTTCTGTTGTAAACCATCCCCGCCATCCAGCCCCAGAAACCTCATCTCACAAAACTGAAACCCCTTATCTAGTGAACAAGAAGTCCCTGTTCCCTTTTCCAGGCAGCCCCTGGCAGCCACCATTCCACTTTCTGACTACTTCAGACACCTATCTAGGTGGAATTATACGGAATTTGTTCTTTTGCAACTGGCTTATTTCATGTAACGTCATGTCCTCAAGGCTCATCCATGAGGTACTGTGTGTCAGAATTCTCCTTTTAAGGCTGAATAATAAATATTGCATTGTATATACCTCGTGTCTTGTTAATTCCTTCATCTGTCAATGGACAATTGAATTACTTCCAGTTTTTAGCTAATATGACTAGTGCTGTTATGAACATGGATGAACAAATATCTGTTCAAGGGGCGCCAGGGTGGCTCAGTCATAAAGCATACGACCTTGGCTCAGGTTGTGATCCCAAGGTCCCGGGATCAAGCCCTGCATCTGGCTCCCTGCTCAGCAGGAAGCCTGCTTCTCCCTCTCCCACTCTCCCTGCTTGTGTTCCCTCTCTCTCTGTGTCTCTCTGTCAAATAAATTAAAAAAAAATCTGTTCAAGTACCTGTTTTTCATTCTTTTGGGAGATATACCCAGAAGTAGAATTGCTGGATTATAGAGTAATTCTATTTAAAAAATGTTTAATCATGGCAAAAAAACAAAAACAAAAACAAACCCACACATAACAAAAAAATTAACACTTAAGTATTTCCAAGTGCACAGTTAAGTAGTGTTCAACTATTTCCAATTTTTTGAGGAACCACCATACTGTTTTCCAGAGTCTCTAACACATTCCTGTTTTCATCAGCAGCCAAAGAGATAAGACAAGCGAAGCTCTTAGAAGAGTACATTTAAATTCAATAAATATTAACCAACAATAAGAACAGCAACACTAAAAACAGTAATGATGCAATTCAGGGACGATTTATAGGGGGTTTTTATTGTGGGACACCGTGCCAGGCATGGTGAATGATGTAAAATCCCGTAGGACAATCTCTTTGCCTTCACCATGGTTATAAATCTCCCTGGAGGGACAAATATTGTAGGCATCTAACTCATCATTTAAGCAGAAACGCAGAAGGGCGTGAGGAGGTGTGCCGAAGCCGGGGTATCCGGGCAAGAGCCCAGCCCATCGGTCCGTCTCAGTGGTGTTTCAAAGTCAGCTAGAGTGGGGGTGTTTCTACCACGGGAATCTCAAACACCACAAATCAGGGCTCACTTTCTGCCCAAAGAGCTGGTTGTTACACATTTACCAGCCTACCACTGAGCACAGTTATCTGCGCTTTGGGAAATCCATCCATGGACTCTGCTCTCTCTTGCCTTTTTTTTTTTTTTTTTAATATCAATCATGAATTTGTTTCTCAGCACCATGCTCTGAAGGAGAAATGACAGTAGGAGCCAATCTGTGGAACACATCCCTCAGAAATCAAGTCAGAAGGGCCCATTGATGACCCTGTGTGCTGGGATCGAACCAAGGACCTTTCGACCATGAGTAGACCATCTTTCAAGTGAGAGGAACGCAGCGAAAAGCTGATAAGAATGCAGCGCTGTGGGTACAGATTCTCCCAATCCTGGACATTTTCCGCTTAGTTTAATCTAAATTATCGAAATCACTGAAACCACACTTCCCCTTCAGGGTTGATGGGATTTAATGATTTACATGAAAAGAAAAGAAGTTTCTTCGAAAGGGTGTTGTCGCAAAGATCACATGAACTGACATTACATCAAAAAGTTTTGTAAATTGTAAAACGCCATGCAAAATCAGAGACATGATAATAACGTATTTGTAAAAAAAAAAAAAATGAGGGTCCGCATGCTCCGTTAATTTCTTCTGCTTTTTGTTATCACTACATAAACAGCTTTTAAAAGAATTATTGAACCATTAAATGTTTATGAAAGGTATTTGGTGCCCAAAGAAGACACTATATGGTCTTTTGTATGTATGTTCCCAGTCTTGAATAGAAATGCAAAGAAATCACGGTTATCGTCTTGACCTGGGAAAGGCATATATGTTGGTTATATATCCTCTGAGAGAGGGTTTCTAGCCAGCTGGAGCATCCGGTGAGATTACCACAATGTTTTCAGTAACTACCTATATTTGACTTTGGCACCTTTTTAAAAGTCAAAAGAGGCCTTTGCCAGGAGGCATAAAAAGTCATTCCATATGCAGAACAACTGAAGCTCTTTAGCATCTGGAGAAGGAAACACATCTGTCTTCTGTCTATTTCTTCCCTAAATGTCTCCCTGAATCCACTTTTATGGGGGTGGGGGAGGTACGAGGAGGTCGTAAATATCCCATTCTATTGGAATCCCAGAGTTAACAATACCCCAGCGACTATAAACACAAGACGCTGCCTTCGGGAAAGAGGTGCACTCAAGGAAGCAGAGATCTTTGTGACAGTGGCCTCGGTGTGGGCCACAGGCCAGCTAATCACATTACCATGAGCGCCAAGAGGTGGCCTGCAGACCGTGAAATAAAGAGGAGGGGGAAAGCAAGACTAATCTCGTTAAAAGGAAAGCGAATATGGACGCTGATTTTATATAGCTGCTCTGAACGCCCCGTTTTCCCAGGACTGGGTCACCTGCGCGTCCTTGGGAGCTCGGGCTGGTTTCCTTGCATTGTTCAGTTCAGGCAAACGCTGGGGCCTCCTGGGCTCGCTCAGATCTCATCTCCAGAGTATTCTGTTTAAGGAGAAAGGAAAAAAAAAAAAAAAGACATCACACCCTTTCCCCACAAAAAGCCTTCTGGAGGTGCCCTTTTCCTTCATGATCCTATTTTCCATACACATCCCTTAGGTTGTCGAAAAGGACAAAATTCTCTAAAGACTTGAAGAACGGGTCAAGCTTTTCACGTGTTCTGCAGCTTCGAGGAAAGAAGCACGTAAATGAAATCTGGAGAAATCCACCAGATGGGCCTTTCTCAAAGTGTGGTCCGTGGGTCCCTGGGGGAGCCCTTGCTTCCAGGGGCCCCTCCTGGCTCTCCCTTTTTCAACTGCAGAGCTGTGGGAGGTGGGGTTTCCTTACAGAGTTCAGCCCAATGAATAGACGAAGACAGATCCAGACAGGGGAATCATCTGTTGGCAAGATAGGCCAACTAGAAAGCAAGGCACTGAAGATTTACAAAAATGGAAAGCCATGCTATTCTTTTCACTAAATGTTATGCTGTTTCAGAAAGTAGAACTCTTTCTGATAAAAATACTTATGTTAACACGTAAAGGATTTATTACTGCTATTTTTAAGTGAATTTGTACAATATTTTTAAAATTCCTTTGTTTTTATTCTAGTGCAGTAAATACGGGTAGACAGAAGGCACATAAACAAAAGATCTTTGGGACCCTCAGTAACTTTTAGAAATCTAAAGAGGTCCTAAGACCGAAAAATCTCAGAACTGCTGCCCTGGAAAGACCTGAGAACAATTCATTATAAACATTGCTCATTGCACTAAATCTCCATTTTTAAGACTGTGGACTAAACAGTAGAGATTATCCTCAAACTGCTGCAAGGGCCTTCTAAGGCTAGAGCCTTAAATTAGACTTTGATCAGAGGCACATGATGTACAGGGAATGAAGAACTGTAGAAATCCCGTGAGCCCAGGAAAATGGCCAAGAGGTGAGGGATAAGTCACTTAGCAAAAAAGATGAATCTCTGGAGATCCGTCCAATTTGCTGTGCGTATGAGAAGCTTGTTTTTTCTTATTGCTGAGGAGAATTCTGTGGTGTAGACGTACCATAGCTCATCTGACTCTTCACTTACCAAAGGACATTCAGGTTGGCTGCAGTTTGAGGCTATTACAAATAAACATTTGCATATAGGTTTTTGTGTGAACCAAAGTCTTCATTGCATGGGGATACATTTCCAGTTGCTGGGTCATATGTTAATTATAAGTTTAGTTTTTTAAGAAACTGGCAGACTGCAGAGTGGTGGTACTATTGTGTTCCCAAGAGCAATGTGTGACCAATCCAGTTTCTCACCAACTTCATCAGTATTTAGTGTTGGCTCTGCTTTTTATTTTTACCACTCTGGTAAATGCAGAGTGGGATCTCATATGGTTTTAATTTGCATTTCCCTAATAGCTAATGATGTTGAGTGTTTGTTTGTTTTCTTTTTTTTGTACACTTCTCCTGTGCAATGTCTTTGCCCACATTTTAATGAGTTTTTTTTAAACTATTGAGTTTTAGGGGTTCTTTATATATTCTAGATAGTAGATAGTAATCTTTTATCAGATATATGGTTTGTAAATATTTTCTCCCACTTTGTAGCTGGCTTTTTCATCTTCTTAATAACAAGGATCTTTCACAGGCAAAATTCTAAATTTTGAAGTCAAGTTTATCAGTTTTTCTTTTTATGGCACATGCTTTTGGTGTCAAATCTAAGAACTCTACCTAGCTCTGGATCCTGAAGATTTTCTTTCATGTTTTCTCTAAAAGTTTCAGAATTTTACTTTTTACATTTAAGTTCATATTCCACTTGAAGTTAATTTTTCTAAGAGGAAGACCCTTTGCTCCAGCACCATTTTTGAAAAGGCTACTCTTCCTCCACTGAATTGCTTTTGGTCCTTTATCAAAAATTGGTGGAGTGTATTCCTGTGGGTCTATTTCTGGGTTCTCTCTTTGGGTCCACAGAGCCCAGTATTTGTCCCTCTACCAATACCACCCACTCTTGATTATCGTAGATATATAATCAGCCTTGAAATCAGGAAGCCTGCAATGAATTCTATTTTGGAAAATTTATTTACAGACCTAAAGTCTTAGTCTTTGATCATAATAAATGTAGTAGTTCAAACATTTACATTTTCTTGACATCTCATCGATGATCACAACTTGTGTTTTTTTCATTGAAATGCACACTTTTCCTCAGGTCCTGAAACTTACTTTGTGCAAGTTACTTGACCGCTCTGGGTCCCAGTGTCCCCATCTGTGAAATGGGGAGAAGAGCCCCTCCTTAGGAGTTTGTACCTACTTTGTGGGAGACACTGCCAGTCAGACTGTACAAGGCCACGAGAAAAGCAGCGAGCGTGGGGCCTGGCAAGCAGCCCAGACTATGCGCCCATCCTCCTTTCTCTTGGCTCAGAGTGATTCTGGCACTTCTGCTGATAGTATGTGGAGTTGTCCCTTATCTTTCTGCCACTTGCTCTCGTTTCCCAAACCTGATAGCATGTGAAGGGATACACCGCTCTCCTAACAACCCATCACTAATCTATACTGTAATTCATCGATGTTAAAGTCTAGAAATGAACTAAGCTGTTGGCTGGCGGGTAGATGGGACAGTTTGGTCCTTGAAAGGGCTCTGCTGGCTGCTGGAGGCACAGCAAATCCATAAAGATGGCCAGAGGCTAAGCTGGTAATAATAGTAGACACATCCTCTCCCGTTACTCAGAACAGTCCCCTCTGCTCTGCCCTGCATAACACACCCCAAAATGAAAGTTTTATTCCAAGTCCTCGTCTTCCCCCCAAAGCAATATATTTTAGGGTTTTCTTTCCTCTAAGCATCTCAGTCTATCCTAGTGAGCTACTATTTTTTTCCATTTTATGTTTTTTCTTTATAAATCATCATTTAACCTGGACACTCAGACGCCTATTTCTAAACTGCTAACTCAGCAAAAAAGCGCTGTTGTCAACACATTTAGGTGTTTTGCATCCCTTATGTATGCCTAGTTTCTCTGATGTGCTTTACATGAGTGTGATTTCTATGACTCAGTGGTTTAGCCAACTTTATAGACAATTAGGTCCACAGGGATGTTTTATAAGTGATACATTTTTCTTTATAGACAATGTTTATGTTATTATGTTATGTAGTCCTGTTTATTATTATGTTTCTCATACCTTTTTAAAATTCCTTTGCTTAACTTTTGTATTTTAACTTTTTAATCGAGAGATGTAAAACACATCCAGAAAGGTGCACATAAATCAATGTCCAGCTTCATAACTCATTTAACATTGTGTGCCCATGCATTCCCCAGCCAGATGATCCAAAGAACATTTCCAGAATCCCAGATGTGTCTACATGTCCCTTCTCCTTTATTTCCCTCTCCCCACCCGATAACCACTGTCCTGTCTTCTAGAATGATCACATTCTTTGGAGTGAATTGTAGAGTTCAACACATCTCTGTGTGTCCCCTTTAGCAACCGATGTATAAACAATGTAACTCTATCTTGTTTGTCTTGCTTCCTCCCCCAGCATTACTTTTGCAGAAGGTCTCCATGGTTTATGCATCTTCATTGCATGTGATTATACATCAGTATTCAAGTACATATTTATCTTTTTCTTTGTATTCCTTTGTATTCCTTCCAGTGTTTGGCTGATATTGGTTTATTGCTGATGAACATTTGTATTATTTCCAGTATTTAGCTGGTATTGGTTTATTGCTGGTGAATATTTGTATCGTTTCTGGTATTTGGCTGGTGTTGGTTCATTGTTGACAAACACTTGCTTTGTTTCCAGCATTAGGCAGTTGTGAACAATCTTGCTAGCACATTCTTTTGTACTTGTGCCTGGGTACACATATCTCTGAGGTAGATCGAAGAGCTGGGGTTTGTGGGTCATATCATCTATGATAAGGACATCTGCATAAGGACTGAGAATGTGCACACTTCTGGTGAGGAGGACCTCAGTCTCCCTGTCCTCAGCCTATGCCATCGACAGAGGGTACCAAGCGCCAGGATCGATTGCTGGTTTTAAACATGGCACAAAAATGACCTTCCTAAGTGCTGATGTGTGAGAAGGGCAATTGAGGGGGGCCTACCATCTGCAGCCTGTAATGTTTCTTTCTAAAAAAATTTGTTGTTCCAAAATAAAAGGAGCTCCATAAAAGTGATACTTAATAAGATCTTATTTATTCTGTCCTTTTGAAATGCTGAAGAACTTCAGGGACCATCCAAAACAAACTCTGGGCAATATGCTAGGCTAACAGCTACAAAACAGAATATTTCAACCCAGCTTTCCTGGAGCTCACTTGGTGTATAAATGGGGCAGGATGACGATCCGTTACAAGTAAATGTTTGCTGGAAAAAAGAATTAGCCAAAGTACCTCGCCCCAAGCCACACTAGTACTCTGCCTACTGCAGAGCATTCTCTCCCTACCTGTACTTCTGCTGTCCCCACTCTGGCTGCAAATTGCCTTAGGCAAAGTATCCACTCTTCACCAGATCTGACTTTTTAAAAAAAAGTCTCATATTGTTCCACATTTCAAAAAACTGAGAACCTGTTACCCTTTCTCTTTTTAAAAATGTTTGTTATGGCAATTTTAAGCATACATAAAAGTCCATAGAATGAAAAAATGAGCCCCGAATACCCACCACTCCACTGCAAAAATTACCAATTTATGACCAGTTTATGTTATCTACCTCCCCTCTCACCACCACCAGGACTACTTGGAAGCAAAAAACCCCCAAAAAACCCAGATGTGATTTAATCTGTCATCACAGCATAAGAATGAAAAACAACAACAACAACAACAACAACAAAAACCTCAAATTCTTAATGCCATTATCAAAAGTACACACACAAAAATGAACAATAACTCCTTAATTTCATGAAATATCCGATATGAGCATTTCTTTGGTTTTGATACAAACCTTTTTTTTTTTTTTTTTTTAAAGATTTTATTTATTTATTTGACAGAGAGAAATCACAAGTAGACGGAGAGGCAGGCAGAGAGAGAGAGAGAAGGAAGCAGGCTCCCTGCTGAGCAGAGAGCCCGATGCGGGACTCGATCCCAGGACCCTGAGATCATGACCTGAGCCGAAGGCAGCGGCTTAACCCACTGAGCCACCCAGGCGCCCGCCCCTTTTTTTTTTTTTTTAAAGATTTTATTTATTTACTTGACAGAGAGAGATCACAAGTAGGCAGAGATGCAGGCAGAGAGAGAGAGGAGGAAGCAGGCTCCCTGCCGAGCAGAGAGCCTGATGCGGGGCTCGATCCCAGGACCCTGAGATCATGACCTGAACTGAAGGCAGCGGCTTAACCCACCGGGCCACCCAGGCACCCAAACCTTTTTTTTTTTTTTAAATAACGTTTTTATTTCAATGAAGATTTAAAGATCCCTGTATTGTGATAGTGTACATCCTTGTGAAAACTTCAGATATATGGTTTGTACACCAACAATAATATCTGGGAAAACCCTGGAAAATAGCCAGGCCGGAGAGAGAATGGGATAGTCTGAGCACACATTAGACTATACTGTAAAATCTGTATAATGAAACTGTTTAACTTGGGCCCAAGGATAGATAATAGGCAGACCAAAGAACCAGGAAAGAAAATTCAGAAGCAGACCCAGCTGGATATAAGAATGCAGCAGCCTGTTAAGGAGACGTCCCAGGGGCACCTGGGTGGCTCAGTGGGTTAAGCCTCTGCCTTCGGCTCGGGTCGTGATCCCAGGGTCCTGGGATCGAGCCCCACCTCGGGCTTTCTGCTCTGCGGGTAGCCTGCTTCCTCCTCTCTCTCTGCCTGCCTCTCTGCCTACTTGTGATCTCTGTCAGATAAATAAAGAAAAAAAAAAAAAAAAAAAAGGAGACGTCCCAAATCCACATGCCAGAAATAGAATGAAGTTCCCTCACTCTGTTTCAAACCCAGAAGAAGGGATTGATAAACATGCTTCTAGAAAATAATGACAACAACAAATACCTTATACATGGCAAAAAGCCCTATGATAAAGAAAGACAAACGACAAAAGGAAACACATTTGCACCCTTATTACAGAGGGTTCTAAAATCTACTCCACCTATGGAAAAATGGGAGGGAAATGAGAACGTGGTTCCCAAGAACTGTGAATAGCTGTGTGTCCGTCACCCAAAGGCCCTCAACCTCACTCAGATGCAGAGAAACTCCACGTTGAGTTGTGCTGAGATAATGATTTTTCCGCTAACAGGTTAAGGGAAATGCAGCCATTTGACACCACGCAATGCTAGCCAGGCTGGGAGGAAACAGCTTCTCCTATAAGTATGGTGGGAGGGGCACGGGGGAATGTCTAGAAAAAAATGATATGCACTTCTCTTTGACCCAGCAATTTCCCTTCTACAAATCCATCCCAAGAGTACACTGGCCCAAATCTGAAAATACATACGCCTTGTTTGTACTAGCAACAGTCTAAACATGACCTGGATGTGCACCAATGGGAGATCGGTCGACTGAATTAGGGTCCTTGTGGCCACTGCAGCTGTGTGAAAAGACGAGGAAGCTCTGCAGATAGGCCCGTGCAAGGATCCCTCGGGTATACTGTTGGCACAAAAAGCCAGGCAGAGACAAGCATTTATTATATGCAGCTGTTTGAGAAAATACAACACACACACACACACACACACACACACACACACACACATTACAAAAGAATGAATTTTGTGGTTTGTAAATGAAATCTCAATACAGCTCTTACACAAATATATACAAGCATTTAAACATGGGAGAAAATACATGCCCGTGTGGCCCAGTCAGTTGAGCATCTGCCTTTGGCTCAGGTCATGATCTCGGGGTCCTCGGATTGAGTCCCACATCAGACTCTCCCCTCAGTGGGGAACCTGCTTCTCCCTCTGCCTGCCACTCCCCCTGCTTGATCTCTCCCTCTTTCTCTCTGCCAAATAAATAAATAAAATCTTGGGGCACCTGGGCGACTCAGTGCAGGGTCTTGGGACTGAGCCCCAAGTCGGGCTCTCTACTCAGTAGGGAACCTGCTTCCCCCTCACTCTCTGCCTGCCTCTCTACCTACTTGTGATCTCGGTCTGTCAAATGAATAAATAAAATCTTTAAAAATAAATAAATAAATAAATAACATCTTTTAAAACAATAAAAATAAAAATGGAAGAAGAAGCTATAAATTTCCAATGCTTACAAGTAGAGGAAGGGAGAGGATAAGCCACAGGAGGCAAGGATAAAGGTCGACTTGTTTCCTACACCAGGTTCTAGCTCATTTATTTTGGAGCCATAAGTATTTTACGTAATTTTACTGAACAAAATTAAATCAAAAAGCAGTGTTGATAAACTGAGTGGAAGGAAACAAACGGACTGAAGCATGTACCCCGCTGCCCTCGACTATGAAGAACTGCCACTTGATGGTACATTCTTAGTGGGCTTACTCCCAGCACAGAAAGAACTAGAAACAGAGCCATAAATAGCTCTCAGGAATCTAGAGCTATTGGTAATGGTCATGTTCGCACGATTATTCTGAGATTATTCTTTCTGTTCGGTGGGCTAAATCAAATGCGTAACTACACTGTGTGTCTTCAGGGACTTTTCTCTGTGGCTGATGAAGTCAAATCCCTGTGGTCCTGGGTGTGAGGTCAAGTATCAGAAAATCACCTTGTGATTAATCTTACAGAGCAAGTGTTCCAGCTCTGTCCATGGGAAAGGCCTGGACACAATGACCTTCCCGGTGGGAATTAGCACTCCCAACACTGAGACTGCGATCTCCAGGAAGCATCGTCCTCTAAAAATAATCAGGAATCCTTGAAGAAATGGCCCATTGCAGGGGTGGGGCCTCCAACATAGCCTGTTTCCTCATATCAGGAAGCAAGGAAGCTATCTTTCTACTCAGGTGGCCTCAACGTTCTCGAACCAAGCTTGAAAAGCTCTCGTCCGCCAAAAATAAGACCATTTCAATATCTTTGGTAAGGACGAAAAGTGCGGTGGATTGAAGTAAGTCCCACACGTCTGAGCTCCCCGAGATAGAAAAGGCCACCAAAGAGAAAACTACTCAAGTCACCACCCTTGGGTGATGTTAAGGAACCAAATCTCTATTCACCTTTGAACTGGGAAAGAACCAAGCAGGGACGCCTGGATGGCTCAGTCAGTTAAGCATCTGAGTAACTCAGGTCATGATCTCAGGGTGACATGGAGCCCCACGTTGAGCCCTGCATGGGGCTATGTGCTCAGCGGGAAGTCTTGAGACTTGACCCTGCAGAATCTTGAGATTCTCCCTCCCTCCCTCTCCCCTTGCCACCACCAACAGCTCCCTCTCCCCACCCCTCTCTAAAATAAATAAATAAATAAATCTTTTAAAAAGAGAAAGAAAAAATTCAAGCATTTGTTCTTTATTCTTCCCTCCCCTTTTTTTTGGGTCTTGTATTAATCATATTTATTATTTTCTGTGTCTTATGATGTTTTAACATTTCAGGAGGGCGTACAGACCTGGAGAGAGACTGCCCATTTCAGGACCGGCTAATTCCTTTTTCTTTCTTTTTTTTTTTTTTTTTCCGTCTTTATTTTCTATGTGATCTGGACCTCAGGATAACCAAAGAGTAGATGAGAGAGGTTTTACTTTGTAATATGCCAGCTAATAGATGAAGAAGGAAGAATAGAATTAGAATATCATCATCTTGCTATTCCCAATAAATAAATAAATCTGGCTAGTGGTCATCAATGCTTAGTAACATTTCAAGAGGAAAGGAACCTGGGCATCATACACTTGCTGTTAGAAATACACCCACCTTTAAAGCAGACTTGCATGCAAACACTAACCCGCCCAACCAAGACTCCAGATCTGCAAATATAAGGGATAGAGAGCAGCTTAAAATTCATTATAAGAATCCCATCGGCAAGATTCAGCCTGTAGGCAACTCTAAAGAAGGGACAACTTAATTTCTGAGGGGTTGTAGGAACCTACAGATTAAAAGATACTCAAGAGACATATGTCAATGCATTGATCTCTTGTAGACCGCAAATTGAACAAGCAAAGTATAAAAGAATTATTAGGCAATCAGAGAAACATGAACATTGACTCTATATTTGATATTGGGGGATCATTAGTCATTTCTTAGGTGCACTATTATTGTAGCTATATTTTTTAAAAACCTTTATCATTACTAAAATATTTACGAACTATGAGCTACCTGGGATTTGCTTCAGAACAATCTGGGGGGCGGTCATGGAGGGGTTGTCCAAGAAGACAAAACAAGTTTGGCCATATGGAAGCTGGGGGATGGGTAGATGGGGGTCGTTATCCTGTTCTCTGTGCTTAAGAATATCCCAGTTTGTTCAATGAAGACCCTATCTGCCCTCCTGCTCAAGAGCCTCCATAACTCAAGCTAGGCAGACAGTAGTTCCCTGAAAGAGGAGTTTAGACAGAACAAGGGGATGGTCCATCTACTTCCCTTTGGTTGCAAAAGGGAGTCTCTGTGGCTACCTGGGGCCCAGCACAGATAAGCATAAGTGGAATGAAGGAATGACCAAGTATCAAGGTGGGGGAGAGATGGGGGAGGGGGATGGGAAACCCATTCAGCATGCTCCAGTCAAGAGATAACAGATTGTTAAGTGTCTGGATAACAATCTTAGTGTAGCTGAGATGCATGATTCAGATCGCCAGAGCCGATTACAGATGAGGTAAAGTAGGTCAAAGTTGCCTTAAGAATAAAGAGATGCCAAAAACTCAGGTTCCTTTTTTATCTTCTAGAAACAGCACTTCTTGCCTCTGCTCTCAGCTGTGCTTCCCGCCTCCCATCTCCCACTCGCCCCGCTCCTCCTTCCCCTCCTCTCCCCACTCCCCTCCGTCCCCCTCTCCTCCTCTTCCCCTTCTCTTTCCCCCCACTATTCCCTTGTCCTCAAGTCTCCCTCGCTCCCTCCATGCCCCCCACTCGTTAGTCACATCCCCTTCCCTAGGCAGTGAGGGTCCATAGCCCAGCCCCCCTCCCTCCTTCCTCCACATCCTGGTCCTGAGCAAGGTGGGAGCAGGAGGAAATGTTCAAGAGCCTGTCACCTTCTTGCTGTGTGTCTGTTTCTCCCTAGTACACCTCAGTGAGAATCCAAGATGAAAGGAATGGCTTCCCCTGTTCGGGAATGACTTGACAACAACCGCTCATCTCTGGCATCCATTTGTACACGTATCTTAGGCTGTGGGAGACCGAAGCTGGTGCCGGCCAACTCACAGCACCATCTCCTTCTCTCCCCTTTCTTCCTTTTTCCTTTTTATTTTATTTTATTTACTGAAGTTTATGTATTTGTGTTTGTCATCTCTACACCCAATGTGGGGTTTGAACTCACCACCCTGCGATCAAGAATTGTATACTCCTCTGACTGAGCCAGCCATGCACCCCTCCCTTTACTTTTTAAAGCTGCTGGCATATGGGGGGCCCTTGGGTGGTGGCTCAATTAGTTAAGCACCTGCCTTGGGTCGTGGGATCAAGCCCCACATCGGGCTCCCTGCTCAGTGGGGAGACTGCTTCTCCCTCTCCCTCTGCCCCAACTCCACTCATGTTTCTCTCTCTCTCAAATGAATAAAATAAAATCTTTTTCTTTTTTTTTTTTAAAGATTTTATTTATTTATTTGACAGACACAGATCACAAGTAGGCAGAGAGGCAGGCAGAGAGAGAGGAGGAAGCAGGCTCCCTGCTGAACAGAGAACCCTACGTGGGGCTAGATCCCAGGACTCTGGGATCATGACCAGAGCCAAGGCAGAGGCTTTAACCCACTGAACCACCCAGGCACCCTGAATAAAATAAAATCTTAAAAAAAAATCAAGCTCTGGTGTCACTGTAGCTGGGCTGGGCATGTTACAAATGATCAGAAAAGCCACCCTGAGAAGCTTCAAGACCTAAAACGGAACTGTGTGGGCTCCAAGGGAGCCGTGTGAGGCCCGTGAGGTTGTGGCCGCAGAAGGAGCCTGGCCAGGCCGCGTGGAGGTAGAGAGCGGCTGCAATCACACTTCCCTCCCCCTTTCCTGCCCCAGCTCCCTGAGCTTCACACACCGGCTGCTGCAATCCACAGAGCTTACGGTGACATGCGCTGACTTGTGTCCCCCCAAAACCCATATCCCCAGTATCTCACAATGTGACTGTATTTGGAGATAAGTCTTTGAGGAGGTGATTAAGTTAAACGAGGTCATGAGTCCCATGGGACGCATCTCTCTAATACGGGGATGAGGGCACAGATGTGAGCAGAGAAGGCCACATGGGACGCAGTGAGAAGACAACCATCTGCAAGCCAGCGAGACAGGTGTCACGTGAACAGAGCGTGCCAGCGCCGTGATCTGGGACTTCCAGCCTCCAGAACGATGTGGAGAGCACATGCCCCATACATAAGGCATCTGGTCAGGGGCGCTGTTTTATGGCAGCCTGAGCAGGGCTGCTACAGTGACCAGCTCCTCATGATTCGGAAGTTGATAGGAGGCAAGTGGCATGTCACATCATTTAGACTATGCCACACTGGAAAAGTCAGTAAACTCCCCATACAGCGTCCAGGCCACATTTCTGCTCCCATCTCTCCTGCTGCCTGCCTGCCTCCTGCGCCCGGAACGACACGGAATTACCGACCCACAGAACCAGGGCCCCTTAGTGACTACTGAATGCATGAGGAAACAAAGGCACAGGGAAGTCCCGGAAGAACAAACGGAAATGGCCAGAAAGTGGCCCAACCAAGATTTGAACTGGCTCTTTTCTCCAGAGTTCGTATTCCTGACACGGCCCTCCCCCAAACCCAACTCCATGCCCAGCTTCCCCACCTTGCCCTGAGCCGTCCCTCTCCCGCACACTGTCCCCTGCAAAACAGTCCTTTCTCCACTGCAGCCTGCTTCTGACTGTCCCTGGCACGCACTACACAATGAGAATGCCAGCTTGGACCCAGAGCACCCAACCCTCCTCTCTGCCCCTCACACTCTATTCCCCTGGGAAGTGCTCTTGTGATTTGCTGACAGCCCTAGCTGATTGCTCTCCAAAGTTCCCCCCCTCCCCAACCTGGGGGTTGCTAATGCTGATCACATCATAGGGTCTGGAGGAAGTCACTTCCCCATCTGATCCCTGAGGATGTGTGAGCCCTTGGGGTACTGAATGGCTCTGATCAGAGGTCTCAGAGCTGGGACCACAAAGGCGCTTTGGGTGCAGGGAAGAGAGTAGCCTGCCAGGCCCCACGCAAAAGTAAAATGTCTTTGGAGATATTGTTTCATTTGTAAATTCCACCTACCTGCTGCATTTTAATCTGTAACATATTCATGTGTGATTTCATATAAAAGTTAAGTTTACTTTAGGTGCCAGAATGAAAAGAGAACCCAAGGCTAACTTTACAAATCTTTCACTGAAATTTACCCCCCATTTGTCGGCTGGGATCTGGGTCCCTGGCATGGTACCTCAC
This sequence comes from Mustela nivalis, assembly GCF_964662115.1. Lineage (NCBI taxonomy): Eukaryota > Metazoa > Chordata > Mammalia > Carnivora > Mustelidae > Mustela > Mustela nivalis. The sequence goes on along the minus strand of NC_139034.1, from coordinate 12,920,231 downwards.
GGAGCAGATCTCCTGAAGAATATAGGCAGTGCCCTGCTCAGGAAGCCCGGGTGCTGTGCAGAGTCTGCAGGTGGGATCCGGGCATGACTTCTGGGCTGCCCCTCATACACCAGGTCTTCTCCACCCCCAGATTCCCCGGCCATAGGAGGGACGGCCCCCATCTCCAGGGGCCACGGCATGGTTGAATGGGATCACACGTGGCTTGCAGTAGGTAACTGTTGATCTCACGGAATATTGAATCTCTTCCTTTCCCTCTTCCCCCTGGAGCTCATCTTGGGCTGGGCGCCATCAGACTGGGACCCTCCTCAGAGGAGGCTCAGGAAAAGAAATCAATATGCAAAACATGGTAGAAAGTTGACCAAGCTCCAGGAACACCTCTGGGTCACCAAGCCCAGTGGTGTGGCCCTGATGGTCTATAGGTAGGGTCAGCAAAGCGACACTGGCCTGCAGAGAAGGGTGGCCCCTAAAATAATGTAGGGGCTCAAAAGCTAGGAGCCTTGTAAATGAAAAGCCATACATTCTCGGGATACCTTATCTGTACTTCTGGCACAGTGCCAACAGCTTTGGTTAAAGTTAGTTCTTCACTTGTTTATTTGAACTCAAGCTTCTTTGAGAAAGAGGCACCATCTTATTTATTTTCTACCTCATATCTCCACATCTGGGCAGTTTCAGAAATAGACACCCAAAGAAACGAATTCCTATCTGTTCTCCCGTGAAGTATTCCTAAGTTACTCCTGCTGATATTTAATTGGCAGACCTTGAAATTCTAGAGATTTATTCTTTATGGAAGGCAACACTTACTCCAGAAGATACACCTCGCCAGGAACCCAGTGCCTCCCACCAGTTTCACTCTCAAGCAAGGAAGAGTGGTCCTCTGCCACCTTCGTCCAAAATCCTGCATGCCTTTAAAATCATTTGCTTCTCAGATGCCTGGCTCAATAGGTTAAAGCCTCTGCCTTCAACTCAGGTCATGATCTCAGGGTTCTGGGATCAAGTCCCACACTGGGCTCTCTGCTCAGCAGGGAGCCTGCTCCTCCCCACCCCCCTTTCTCTGGCTGCCTCTCTGCCTACTTGTGATATCTCTCTGTCAAATAAACAAATAAAATAGTAATAAATAAATAAATAAAAACTTTTGCATCTGTGTTTGTTTGCTTTGTGGTTAGGGACTGTGTCATTCATTTCTGTATCTCCATTGTCTAGATCAGCACTTAGCACAAGGTAGGTACCAATGTCCCAAACCAACTCCATTCAGAATATATGGGACAGTGACATTTTCTCACTGATGAAGGAATCTGAAGTGTTCATAAATGAGAAGAGCTGATCGGTTGTATTGGGTAACTCTATTTTCATAATTTCTTTTTTCATTTTTCAGAATTTGTGGGGAGTGATACAAAGTTTTCCTCCACTGGGAAGGAGGGAGGGAAGGAGCTAGGGGAAGGGAGGAAGCCATAATGCCCGAGCTTCGCCTATGTCATCTCAAGTGATCTGCATAATAGGACCACTGGGTTGGGGAGGAGGCTGGCAGGACCTTCATTTTACAGATGAGAAAACAGAGGCTTGGAGATGTTAAGTAACTCATCCGATTACTAAGTTGAGGGGATGAGATTCAAAACCAGCTATCTGATTTCAGAGACCATTTCCCTTGTACCGTGTTCTCCTCTGACAAAGAACTGGTTTGTCAGCGCTGAGGGGGCGAGAGCCCCATGGGTCTTGCTTCCCTTAAGATATCCTGAGTCAAGTGAGCTGACCTCCATCAGGTCCTCTTGATGGTGGCAGCCTTTCCTTTTTGGTAACTCTACCTGACAGCCACCTTGGCCTGGATCCCTGGAAGCCCCAATGACCTTCACAGGAAGCCCCAGTGACTCAGCATCATGGGTGAAGGACAAGCATGCCTGCTTCACAGCAGCAAAGGGGGGACCCACAGGAAGCAGCCTTCAGGGAAGCCAGCAGGACAGTACCCTCAGGAAAGACACCTGCTGCCACCCTTTGGCCCTCACAGCTCAGGAAGAGGAAGTCTTGGGGGTGTTGTCCCCAGGCAGCTGACCTTTCTTTGGCAGAGTAGGGAGATTTGTATCAAGCGGGGAGCCTTGGAGACCCTTGCTTCTTATGTGTTACCAAATGCCCAGAGGGTGTGAAATGCTTCCTAAAGTTGGACATAACGTGACTTCCTACCAGTACAATTAATCTCTCTCCTTTGTTACTCGGAAAGTTATTTGTCCTGTTTTGTTGTTAGCTAGAAGGGAATGCACAGATCATAATACAAAAAGAGAGCAGTCTTAGGAAAACACCAGAGTAACTGAACTTGTATTAGAATGTGCTGGAAATCAAATTACAGAAACTAAAGGCATTTGACAGAATGGGCTTCATTGCTAATTTTCTTTCATATTCTCCTAACGAAAGCATCCTGAGTGTTACAGGACAAAGCTCTTCCCTTTTAGCCGCAAGACTGATCTAAGAAGGGAGGGAAAAGTAATTGGAGTGTCAAAAGAGACATTTTCAGCTGGGCTTTGCATTTGGGAGGACCCAACTTCAACAAAGTTTGCCTGCTGAAGAGTCATATTACATACTTAAAGGGAAAAAGGTCCCACCTGATGCCTCTTCCATGCACCTCTGATGACTCCTTTTCATGATTAGTATAAACATGACCTTTGTGTGATTTTTTGGCAAAAAAAAAAAAAAATCTGGCAGCCTTTCTTTCTGAGCATGAACAACAGACTAGGCTATAGGACCTCAACACAGCTTACTTCCAAGAATCATGTTAGCTTTACTTGGCACTACCGTTCTCCCAAAGTAACAGCACCTGGAATGGATTCTTGGGGAGAATGAAACAGGGGTATGTATGTGTACAGCTTGCCCCACTTAGGATGGGACTGTGTCCCCCACATCTGGCTGGCCCCTGCCTGGTTGCCTGGCCTCCAGTAGGTGCCCATTTGTTGAATGAACAAGGAGGAGATGAGGTCCTTGGGACATTTCAGGCATAACTATCCTCCACCTTAACAAACCTTTATCTTCCTCCTGGCCACCCACAGGCCACAGGACAGCTGCCCTGGGGAATGTGGTTCCCTCGGGTGACACTCCCCACCTCACACCTTTCCAGCCTGATAGTTGGGGCCTGAGAGGCATTTCTTCCAGAGACAACTGCCCTGCAGCCCTCTTATTCCAGGAACCTGCTGAAGTCCATTATAAAGGAATTTGTAGAGGAGTGGAAAAGCTGACTGAGCTCTGTGCCCCGGGCCATGACTCTTTGGAGGTCACAAAGCCAGGGGACCCTGCCTTCTCCCCACTCCCTGGGGGTCAGGTCGGAATGTGGGACCAGCACCTGGGGGGGAAAGGAGCACCCTCCCCCTCCTCCCCAGCCCCCTCCTCTTCCTCCTCACCTCCCTCCCCCGCTGCACCCCTTCCCCTGGATCCCAGCTTGTGTGTGTGTGTGTGTGTGTGTGTGTTGGGGGGTGTGTTGTGTCCTGGCAGCCACACTGAGAGGAAGCCCCTTCCCTGCACGTGGGCTTCCCTACAGCTCCTGGCCAACCGAATCCCCACAGCCCTTCACTCTCACTCGCTGTAAACACTTTTATTTTCCCTTCAGTTTATGGCCTCCCCTTCCAAGGGATCACAACTTGTTTAAACGAGCTCTAAACAAAGGGCCCTGGTGATTACAGACATGCTGCTGGTTTTATGGTGGTCTTCCTTTGTCTCCTGTTCCCCCCATGGTCTTCCTTCCTCCCCAACCCCCACCGCCAGGTACCTGGGGCTTCTAAGGGGGAGGCCTGGCCACAGCTGCGGGGAGGGGGGGGGAGGCTGTGGTCTGCTTCCCACCACCTCAGTCTGGTTCCCCTCAGCTGCAGGGCTGGTCCCACTGACAGGAGGTGGGGGATGAAAGGACCAGGAATCCTAACATTGGAGGTCAGGCCGCAGCCTGCCCCAACCCCCCAGTGAGCGGGGGCTCGGGCCCTGGCCTGGGGGTACACCTGGCCTGCCTGTATGCCCCAGGGCTCCCTCTGAGGGATGTCAACAGACAACCCAGCCCTAGTCCTTCAGCACCCTCCACTCAGCTGTGTGCCCCAAAGTCAGCTGGCGAGTGTGCCCCTGTGGGCACACTCAGCCTGGGCCACAAACACTGGGAAGGGCTCCCCCCTCAGCAGGGACCCACCCTCTATGGAGTTGGAAAGAGGCTCCAAGCTGGCAGCCTTCTAGTTATTACCTGGGGCTGATTCTTTCTCTCAGGTCAGTGCTAATTCCCTGCTGGGGCTTCCTCTCCCTGAGGTGGAAAGGGCAGAAGGTACTGAGGAAGCCTGAGGCCCCCGAGGATGTGACAATTCCCTGAGGTTCCTGGGCTCACCAGTCCCTAGGAGAGTGGACTGGGGCTGCTGCAGGTGACATTAGCAGCCGGGGGCGCGGGGGGGGGGGCACCGGCCTCTGTGCCCATGGTGGGGGGCCTCCCAGGGCTGCACACACAGCTCACCCTAAATACTGAACGAAGGAGAGACAATGACCCATGAAAAGGAAAGGTTGTAGGACCCCACTGGCTGACCTCCCTTTGTTTCAGCCTGAGGATTTCTCTTTGGCAGAGGGTATCTGTCCAAGGGAGTCCAAAGCAAGCCTTTGAAAGAAGGGTCTAGGGCTGTGACAGAGGGAGGGTGGAGACGGAGAGGAGGCTCAGACCTTCGAATTTTCTAAACAAGCTGATTCAAAGAGAAGGAGGATTGTCTCCAGTGTGTGCCCTAGTCATACAAAAACACACAAATGGCCTCAACTCAACTCAGAACATGCTCCTGGGAACGGAAGAGGGACAGTCCCGTGGCAAAAGCCCATTCCCCATTGGCAGTGCCTGGTCACATTCTCTCCAGGTGTGACATTCTATATGGAACCAGTGCAAAGGCAGATCTACCCAGAACTGGACCTGGCACAAAGCAGGCGTATTTGGGAAATAAATCATAGTGTGATTCTCTGCTCAGGGTCCAGGCTACAAAGTAAAAGATGTGAGAAGGCAAACACATAGACAACCTGTGGGGGAGGGGGAGGTGTCTGGGCAGGAAAATCTCCGCAGCCCCTCCTCACCCTCTCCCTGAACCCCAGCCTCTTGAGGTAGAAGCCGGAGTCAAAGAAGGAGGAACCCACCCATGACCAGATTCCAGAGTTGCTCCAAACTCTTTAAAATCTGACATTATAGGCAGATTTTACCCCAGTGCCCGTGTGTATTCTTTCTCTTTGTATAATAAAAGTCCTGTTCCTTTAGTTTCTATAGTAGATGCCCCCCCACCCCAGTTTGCAAATACACTGTCTCATGGAATGCTCAGGATTGCTCATTATGGATTTTTATCTTATTTTTTAGAAGAGGGATCAGGCTATAGAAAAGGTAAATGACTTAACTACAGATCAATATGATCAAAATAAAAATACCAGCGGTCCATTTTGTTTTAGAAATTGGCCACTACATGCTTCCAAAATTGAAGTGGAGATATAAAGGCCCCCTAATACCTATGACGACCAGAAAGAAGGAAATTAGAGTGCCTACCAGGTGTCAAGGATTATTATAAACATACAGTATTTAAGATGATGGGGTATTGATGCAAAGATAGAAAAATTGCCAATGGCACAGAACAGTCCATAAATAAGTCCACACGTAAGAAAACACTGGATTTATGCCAAAAGGTCCAGCATGCGGAGTGGAGAGGATGGTCTGCTCAGTAATCAACACTGGGGCAACTGGATATCTATATTTAAAAAAAAAAAAAAATCCTGATCCCTGCCTCACACCATATACAAAAATTAGTTCCAGATGGATTGATTGTCTAAATGTAAAATAATATGGGTGGCTCAGTGGGTTAAGCCTCTGCCTTAGGTCCTGCTCTCAGGCTCTCTGCTTAGCGGGGAGCCTGCTTCCTCCTCTCTCTGTCTTCCTCTCTGATTACTTGTGATCTCTCTCTCTGTGTCAAATAAATAAATAAAATCTTTTTAAAAAATAAATAAATGTAAAAAATAAAACAACGTTTCTAGAAGAAAACAGGAAAATACCTTCCTGACTTTGAGCTAAGGGGAAAAAAATGTTCAAACAGGACACCAAAATCATTAACCATAAAGGAAATAGGTAAGTCCAGCCCTATTAACATTCAGAAGAACTTCTGTTCTTCAAAAACCCAGAGAGAGTGAAAAGGCAAACAAGCCAAGAGTACAAGACAATGTTGGTAAGCATGTAACAGCGAAAGGACTTGTAACTGCAATATATAAAGAACTCACACAGATCAAGTGAAAGACACTCACACTGCATCTTTAGTGGAAGGTGGCTTTGGAATAGGAACAGGCATTTGGGGGATCCTGCTAAGGAGAAGCTGAATAGAGATACATCCCATTTGGGCTGATGAGATGTACTAATTCCTTTGGGCTCGCAGTCACTTCTGGGTACAGCTAAATTGTTGCTAATTCTCCTGGTGTAACAATGGCTTCAGAGAATATGTTCACTTCCCACTGCACATGTATGCCTGGCATCAGGACACAAAGCTGAAACATTGTTTTAATCACTAGGCACTCAGTGTCCCTGAGCATGTGACTCTTGATCTCTGGGTTGTGAGTTCGAGAGCCACCTTGAGTGTAGAGATAAATACAAACTGTTATGCTAATTGAAATAAGCCAAAAGGAAAGGTTGCTATACAATTCCACTTATATGAGTTCCCCAGAGGAAGCAAATTCACAGAGACACAAAGTAGAATGGCAGTGGCCAGAGGGAAGGGGAAGGGAAATGGGAAGTTAATGTTGGAGGCGACAGTTTCTTTCAGTTTGGGAAGACGACCGAGTTTTTGAGACAGCCAATGGTTGCCCAGCAATGGGAAAGTAGTTGGTGCCACAGAACTGTATACTTAAACATGGTTAAAATGTTAATTTTAGAGGCACCTCGGTGGCTCAATGGGTTAAGTCTCTGTCTTGGGTTAAAGTCGTGATCTCAGGGTCCTGGGTTGCAGCCCCACATCGTGGTCTCTGCTCAGTGGGGAGCCCGCTTCCCCCTCTCTCTCTGCCTGCCTCTCTGCCTACTTGTGATCTCTCTCTGTGTCAAATAAATAAATACAATCTTTAAAATAAAATAAAATGTTAATTTTATCTTTTGTATTACTGCAATTTTTTAAATGAAGGAAAAATTGTTCTAGAGATATACTAGGTAGTTCATTAACTTAAACATTATGTTACTTTTCTGAATTTTGAAGTGATGATAGTATTGGTCAGTTCTTAAAAGTTTTGTGATTTCTTTTCTTATTCTCAATGAATATTCACTTTTATACATCATGGTTTTTAGGGTTATTATTTTTGTGAAATGTAGTTCGTTCTTGAAAATGAGGCCAATAATATACAACTTCTAGAGTTAGTAAAAATGTTGGATGAATTGATAGATAAAATAAAAACCTAATTCATGTTATGTAAAATACATAAATTTTAGAATGTATAAAATAGATTTCAATATTTTTAAAAGGATTTTATTTATTTGATAGAGAGGGAGATCACAAGTATACAGAGAGTGAGGGGGCAGCAGGCTCCTCGCTGAGCAGAGAGCCCAATACAGGGCTCAATCCCAGGACCCTGAGACCATGACCTGAGCCGAAAGCAGAGGCTTAGCCACCCAGGTGCCCCAGATTTAAATATTTTTAAGAAAGCCATGACTTGTTGCCCAACACTCCTTTGTGTTATGCTAAAGGAAAAGAGAGTTATAAAATAAAAACAAGGTGCACCTGGGTGGCTCAGTTGGATAAGCATCTGCCTTGGGCTCTGGTCATGATCTTAGGGGTATTGGGATGGAAGCCCATGTTGGGCTTCACCCTCAAGGGGAGTCTGCTTCTTCCTCTGCCCCTCCCTCCCCCTAATCCCTCCCCCTCCCATGCTCTCTCTCTCTGTCATCTCAAATAAATAAATATAATCTTAAAAATTTTTAAAAACAAAACAAAATAAAATATAAGAAATGTCCCCCAAAAGTGCTGTCGAACTTGATGGCTGAGCCCCCTCTAGTGTGATTTTTTAATTTTCCAAATTCATCAACAGCGGGTTCTCAATTCATTGCTTTCATGCATCCTTGATTACTTTCTTTGGAGGTCCCAGCTTAGTTGAGGTCCCCTATATCTGTGGGCTGCCTTCCATTTACCACACTGTGCTAGCCCTTGGGAATGCACACAGATAAATCCTACACCCTCCCCTGAATGGGGCGACAGACACAGAAACAGTTTCAATTTGGCGGGATTGGTGGCCTGGACTTTATTTCATCTGTTGCTCCCCAAAACCTTAATGGCTAGACCATAGCCTGGATGATGAACAGGGAAGGGAAAAGCTTTTGTGAGAAGGTAACTGGGAAGAAGGAAGGGGGAAGGTGAAGGCAGGGAGGTGGTCTCCGAAGAGAATGGAAGCAGAAGAGTGGAGACCCCTGGTGGGGGGACATGGTAGAGGCTGTCAGGGGCAGCCAAGGCCCATGGCAGGATTCCAACATAAATATCTGGGAAATCAATAGAAAGCTGATTGTTTAGGATCATCCCTTTTCTTAGAAAGTGTCTTTGTTTCAACTCCCACTCCCCTCTCCTGGTCCTACTATGTCAGTTTACGGTTTGCAAAGCCCTTTCCCACATATCTAATTTATTTCAGTTCTGCTAACATTTGTTTTACATCATTGATACATTAGTTACCTCTTGACTACAAAGCCCTTGAAGCTTTTTTGTTTTGTTGTTGATAACCAAAATTTTATTGTTACTTATACCCAAATTCCTCCTATTCCATGTAGGGCCACTAGAAAAATTAGACACAAAACTGCTAAATAGGGCACCTGGGTGGCTCAGTGGGTTAAGCCTCTGCCTTTGGCTCAGGTCATGATCTCAGAGTCCTGGGATCGAGTCCCACATCGGGCTCTCCGCTTGGCGGGGAGCCTACTTCCTCCTCTCTCTGCCTGCCTCTCTGCCTACTTATGATCTCGCTCTGTCAAATAAATAAATAAAATCTTTAAAAAAAACTGCTAAATATTTTTTTCTAGTGTTTTTCTTCAGTAAATCAGGATTTTCAAAACCACCGATAAGATAGTTTTTATACAATGCACTTTTTTATTCTTAACAGTCCCTAAACACACATATGCAATTACAATTTTATGTTCTGAATTTGTTATATGGTTAGGCAAACCAATTTTCAAATTAACTGAGGAATTCAGGAGTATAAACAGTTGGTGTCAATACCACTTAGGGATTCAACCCAAAATCCATACACTCACCCTCACTTCAGGACCAAAGAACTAGCCCTCTATCATTTTAACCAGAAAAGACGCCAGTAAATGTGCTATCCTGACCTTCTGAAGACCATGTTGTTACACAGCAGGTTCTTCAAGGTGTTCTGGTCCAGGTAAAAGGTAGATTACATTTCCTGGGTCAGAAGAGCCCAGCAGCGCTCACAGGTAGAGAGATGGCCCTGCCCAGAGGACTGGGGGTGGAGGTGGGGCTGGTAAGGATCATTACCAGGGAAGTGCCTGGGAAGAAGACAGTGGCTACACAGTGCCCCCTCCTGGTCATTGCAGGAATGCAGAAAGCCCACAGAAAGGACAAGAGCATGCTGATTTCTGGACCTCTGAAAAACAGAGAAGTAAATGTGGCTGGATGATTTTTTCTGCACATTATGAACATAAGATTTCCAGGAATGGTATGCATCCATAAATACCTACCACATGGAGGCCATCAGATCAAATGGGAGGCTCATAGCAGATGCTGACTCCACAGAACACAGTCTGGGCTAGAGTCAGGGACGACACTCTAATTATCGCTAGACTGGCCGGTCATGTGTTTGCTCACTAGGTCAAGAGCTGATTGAATCAGTAACAGCAGGTAGAAACTGCCCCTCTCTTCACCTTCACCAGAAAATGGCACTTCTAGGCACCAGAATGTCTAGGGCTAGCTTTGAGAACTGGGGTGTGACAAGCCTATTGTCTACTGACACTTCCCTCATCTTCCAATCCTTTCCAAAGAAGAATCTCTTGGGATTTTCCAAAGTCCCCTCCTTGGCCTGCCCCCACTGCCAAGTCAGGGTTTTGTGGGGCACTCCCCACAGAAGATCTTAGTAGCCAAGGAAAAAAGATGGCGGCTTGGTCTGAGGAGGAGCAGGCAAGAGGCAGCATGTGGGCATGGCCTGCAGTTCAAGTCTGAGAGGGAGCTCACCATGCTTGTGGGGGTGGTTCAACAAATTCTATTTTATTTTGCTGCTGGTTAGAGCTTTGAAACTGCAGAAGGCATTGCCTGCTATTTAGATGGCAAGATCCACTGGACGTCTACCAAGGAGACTCCATTTAGCACAAAATATCTGGTACTTTCAAGATGGACCAGAGTGAAGCATAACAAAACCTTTGTAAACCTCAAAGAGCTTCCAAATGTAAGAATAGTGGGAAATAGAGACAAACATTATCCTTCCTGGGCCAGAAAACATTACATTTCCACAAGGTGTCCTTGGGGTGAGAAACCAGAAAGGTCCCTAGGATGGGGTGGGGCTAGGAGCGGGCTGGATACTCAACAGGGAGAAATGCCACAGAAATGAGACCGGAAGCAGAGTCTGGCCACCAGCTGTTTTTATGAAGCCCCTTTGTGTCAAGAGCCATTCCAACTAAAATGCTACGTCAGTTAAGTCAAGGTCCTGACAAGCATTTCAGGCTCTCAGTATCCTGTCTGGAAGGATCCTTGATGCTGGAAATAACACACCAGCAACGCCACCCAAAACCTCATAACCCAGTGGTTAGCAGATAGACAAATGCCAGGATTTCCTGAGGATTTACTGTGTATGAGCCTCTGTTCTAAGTACCTTATATTATCAGCTTATAGAATCTTCCTAGCAAGATTCATAGTCCCATTTTACAGGTGAGGAAACTGAGTTGCAGAGAGGTTAAGCCAGTCCAGCGGGAACCAGGATATAAATACGGTCAGCCTTGCTTTGGACACTGCTTTCACGACCACTCTGCTAACTTCTTTTCACCAAGAAAAAGAGGTCTGGGAGAACCAGGGACTCTCACATCTCATATTGTTCTCTGCCATCTGGGTAGATGTTTCTGGACACTTTTGTCTGAAAGCTTTATTTCTTGGTACATGTTTTTGAAACGATGTACCAGGGTAGCCGTCTGATAAGGAAAAGCCAGAAGAGCCTTCCTCGTGCCTGCTGCTCCGGTCCCGGGCCGGGAAGTGCTTCTCGGTGGCTTGCTCAGGCGGTCTGTTTGCAGACAACACACACTGCAAACAAGGGCTCTGGTGGGGACATCCGGGGAGCAGCTGCTCAGTGTCGAGGAGAGCTCGAGTGTGGTCTGCAAAGCAAACGGACTCTAATTGGGACAAATACTGTGGTGCCCTGGGAGCGAAGCGAGATAAAGCAGCAAGGGTGTGTTGACATGAATGTTTCCATGGGCGAAGTAAGGAAATAGAGGAGCGGCCCCGGATGCCGGGGGTCCTCCCGCCCCGAAGCTGAGTTCACTGCTGTCAAGGACTCAACCTCGAGGACCCAAGAGGAAATCGATCTAAACCCAGAGGCGCCCCCAGGACCCAGGGAGAGAGTTGCTAGAGGGAAGGCGGAGGCTGCTTGGGAGGAAGCGGCCTTTGATCTAGGTGTTGTTTCAGTGTTTCTGCCAGTTTAACAGCCTTGCAGGTCACCCTGGGCTCAGCTCTCAGAAGAACAAGCTGGTGGGAGGAAAGAAAACAAATAAAAATTGTTGAGAGAGCCAAGTCTCCACACGCGCTGTCTAGTCCAGAGTGTCGCAGGTTACACCGCTGTGGGCACACCAACCTAGAGGCAAGTGGATCTAGGTTGGAGCCTTGAGGTTGCCTCCTCCCAGCTGTATGTCTTGGGCAAGCCACCTTGCCTTGCGGACAGTCTCTCCATTGGTACCATCAGCACCTGCCTCACAGGGTCACTGTGGAGATGGACTGAGGTCACCTAAGTAGAAGGCAGAGCACAGTGCCTGGTGCATGGCATTCGTCCTCAGAAAGGCAACGAATTTTGTTTTCTGCATTGGCGTCAACATGTATTCATTCAACAAACACGCAGCTCTGTGGTGGAATCTTGTGGTGCCCCACGAGTGCCCAGGTGGGTGTTGAAGGCTAATACAGCTGCTCCATCCTCTAGGGAACTGCCCTCCACTGCAGGGTCCCACATCACATGGAAATAACTGGAAAGTTGCCCCCACGGGCTGACTTTTACAGCTACAAGAACCTGGTCCCCTTATGCACAGTTGGACACTTTTATGCTACTGTTCATGTTCCAGAACTCTCTGTGGGATCAGCCTGAGGCCAGACTTCAACGGAAGCCACATTTTTGCTTAGCATCTACCCTACGGAGACTCCCTCTCCTCCCTACATATTCCTCCTGAGAGTGGTTCCTCCATCAGTGGCTTGCTTGCCTCAGACTCTGCTTCTCTGGGCCCTGCCCTAGGCGACCATGATTGCCACACTCAGGTGATACCACAGTGAAGAAGGAGGGGGTCCCTGCCCAAGGGAGCGTGTATTCTGTGGGAGGAGGTGTGACCAGCAGAGAGACAATCAGAGTGGACAATTCCCCAGAGCTTAGCTCTGAGGGAGCATGAGAGCTCGTAGGCCAGGCCTCCACCCCAGGAAAAGGGCGTTCAGGAGGAAGAGACACCTAAGCCACGACTTAGCAGGCCAGTAGGCCTGAGCCCGGCAAAGCAGTAGTGACGGGGGTGCTGGGAAGAGAAAGGCCAGGGGTGGGAAGGAGGAGCTGTGAAGATGTGAATGGTTTGAGGATGTGAATGGTGGCCCAGTAACCAAGGAGTGCATTTGCCAGCTCTGGAGTTACCCATAATCCTTCCCTTCCAGGAGCACAGAGGTGAGCCCTGAGCAGAGCGGTCATGGCAACACAGCCGGCACTCCCGGAGGCTGTCCGGTGGGAGTATTCCATCAGCATAAAATAGGTGCGGTGACGTCACACAGTGATTCCTGCCCGTGAATTCCTTCCTGGGCTCTGACCACAGTGAACCTCTGCCCTCCTTCCCACCTGCCACAGAAAAGAATCAGGTGTTGTCCCCGTAACACAAATACTGTGTGATTCCACGTATGGGAGTCCCTGGACCAGTCGGATTCAGAGAGACTGAGAGCAGGACGGGGGTTGCCAGGGCCTGGAGTTGGTTTAATGGGGACAGAGCTTCATTTGGGGATGACGATCAAGTTCTGGAGATGGATAGTGGCGATGGCTGCACAACAGTGGGAATGTCCTTAATGCCACAGAACTGGACACTTCAAAGCGACTAAAATAATAAATTTCATCTGGTGTACATTTCACCACAATAATCATAATAAAAAGAATGAGACTGTTGTCGAAATCTACACTCTGGATAGGGAGTGATGTTTTTTCTTATTGTGTATGACTAAGAAGTTACTGGAGAATTTTTTTGGAGACCAATTTTTTTTTTAAAGATTTTATCTATTTATTTGTCAGGGAGAGAGCACAAGCAGGGGGAGCAGGAGGCAGAGCAGGCAGAGGGAGAAGCAGGCTCCCCGCTTCTCCAAAAGTGGGATTCAATCCCACGACTCTGGGATCATGACCTGAGCCCAAGGCAGACACTTAACTGACTGAGCCACCTAGGCATCCCTTTTGGAGACCAATTTTTAAAAAACCTCACTTGGTACCAGAAAGTGGATGATGGGATAATCATATCTCCCCAACCATGTGTCTGTTGTGGTGCTGACTACCTCTCCCAGAAGCAGCATCCTTGTGAGTTCCGGCTGCTTCTGCCATGATTCATCTGCCCAGCGAAGCCCCTTCTGGTGAGCGCAATCTCCTCATCAGCCTTTCTAGAATCACACTGAAGGTGACGAGACAAATGCTAACAGGGTTTCCTACTCTGAGGTCACAGAATATCTATGTCATTTGAGGACCTTCGTTCAGACAAGCAGAATAGAAACAAGGGGACTGGGTGCCTGGGTGGCTCAGTGGGTTAAGCCTCTGCCTTTGGCTCAGGTCATGATCTCAGGGTCCTGGGATCAAGTCTGCACAGCAGGGAGCCTGCTTCACTCTATCTCTCTGCCTGACTCTCTGCCTATTTGTGATCTTTGTCTGCCCAATAAATAAAGAAAAACCTTAAAAAAAAAGAAAGAAAGAAAGAAAGGAAAGAAACCAGGGCACTCTCTTCCTGTGAGCACAGGCATTCCTTCCTGATCTCAGCCCCTGCCCCACCCCCAGGCCAGCACAGGGACTGATACACAGAAGGTGCTCAAGGGATGTCTCAGAAAGACGGGAGGACGGAGCCGGAGACGGAGAAGGGAAGAAGGGTTCCCAGACTGCCCTGCACCTAACTCCCCCTTGTTCAGATGCAGGGAAACTCGGTCCAAGACAGACAGGTTAAGTCCAAAGCCACATGTTTCGGCTAGGTAAGTGATGACCCTGGCTGGGGCAGAACCAGGCCTCCTGGGCCCCAACCCAAGACTCCTCCCACTGTGTTATCCTAAAATTTGACACCTTGAGACTCTATTTGATGACTTTGGTTAAGTCTAATGAACACCTACCTGGAATAACCGAACTTTTGTATTTCTCTTATTTGTTTCTTCGATACCTAGTGTTTGCCCAAGTAAAGTAAACTTTTTAAAAGATACAGAGCAAGGTCAGAGGCCTTGCTTTTTACACAGCGATAAGTTTAAGAGATTGACTATGTCTCCGCAGGGTTCATTTGATTAACAAATTGAGGTTTCATAAATTGTGTTATATTCCGAACTGCCTCCCTTGTGTTTGGATCAAAGGGAAAAAAAGGAGCCAGAAATTATTAAGCAATTATTGTCAAATGCTGGCTTGCAATGTCTTCTGCTTTAATCCTCAAGGAAATCCAGAGGTGTCGTTATCTCCATGGTGACAGGAGAGGCAGCTGTGGCTCAGGAGCCCTAGGGCACTAGACTAGACTCAGCTGGGGTTGAATTTGGTGAGTGGCATGGTTGATATGTAGGCAGCACAATGCCTGGCATTCAGCGGATGTTTGTTGAATGAATAAACAAACTGAGCGTCCATCTGTCGCAGCATCCCTAGCCTTTCTCCTCTGCCACATCCACTGCCATTATTTGGAAGATGTCGTGTAGACCATAGAGATAGATCGTCCCCAGTCCCAAGCAGAGGGCGACAGTGTAGTTAGACAAGAGATAAAGACACATGAAAGAGGAGAAGAATAAGCAAAGCAGGGCTTATTCAGCATTCAAGCAGATGGAAGTGAGGGTGACGAGGGGGTGTTGCACAATTAGCTGGTGAAGGTTCACATTTTGAGGGGCGCCTGGGTGACTCAGCTGGTTAAGCCTCCGCCTTCAGCTCAGGTCATGCTCCCAGGGTCCTGCCATCCAGCCCCGCAGCAGGCTCCCAGCTCAGAGGGAAGCCGGCTTCTCCCTCTGTCTCTGCGGCTCCCGCTCCCCTTGTGCTCTCTCTCTCGGCCAAATAAATAAATAAAATCTTTTTTAAAAAAGTTCAAACTTGGAAACAAAATATACAAGAGAATCCATGTCCGCGGGTCCCCAAGCAGTCAAGTCAGCAGAGCAGCACAGCTGGGGGTGTCGCTGAAGAAAAGGGGATCCTCTGAGTTAACTCTCATGGTTCTTACCTTTCCCCACTCACAGGACAGAGCTTCAAACCGAAAGAAGCCTCATAAAGGCTTTGAAGCCTCCCAGGCAGAGAGGTTCCCCGGCCGGAATGCTTCCTGGCCCCAGCGCTCTGGCCACCGCTCCTGGGGGTCCGCGGAACACACCATCCCAAGGATCCGAGAAGCCATCGCTCAGGGACACCCACCCAGACCACCTGGACCCAACCAGAGGTCCCTTTCATGGCTGCCCTCCCCCGGGGATTCAGTCATTTAGATCCCCGCCCTCCGAAAATCTGCGCAGCGTCTTTTCAACTAAAGGAGGCCCAGTGCGGTTCCAGCAAAACCTACTCCAGACCCCGCGACACGGCAGTTTGGCAATGGTCAGCTACCCCGGTGTAATAACTTAAATTTTGTTTCCAGCCTGCGACGGGGCAGCAGCAGCGGGGTGGGGGCGGGGAAGGGTGAAATCAATACTCCAAGCACACCCGGATTGGGCGGGCTGCCTGCTTTCTTTTTCACCTGAGCCCTTGTTGAAGCCTAATTGAAAGGTTATGCAAATATGATTAGTCAGCTCCCGGGCCATTCGTTCCAACTGATTTTTGCTTTTTTGGGAAACGTCAGACTTCTTTTGCAGCAGAGAGGAAAGTCCCAGAGGGGTTGGCAATGAACTGTGAGAGCTTTGCCTCACTGGGACTGTTCTATGGATTTCGGAGATGGGACGTTGTTATATCACCACTATTTGCTTGTCAATCTGAATACACCGTGGTCCTGCCCGGCCTCTGGAGGGAAAAGAAGGCATCACAAACAAATGTTTGTGTGGCTAGACAAGTGCAGCACATCTGAATCACAAAAAAAGTGGGCAAGTTTAAAAATGTGAATTCCAAAACTTCTTTGCCTCTGGGCAGCCCTTCCAAAACTATTAGACTATCCCAAGAAGAGGGATGTAAGGTAAGCTGTAGGGGGTGCGTGTGAGAGATGGCCAGTGGAAAGAGCTCAACCTTTGGGGCCTCCTGAGATAAAACTTGGAGCAAATTAATCTCTTAGAGGCTCTGTTAGAGTAATTGTGAATTGAGGATTTCATCATGACCAATTTCCCATTTCAGAAAAACATTTTTTCTCTGGATTTAGTCTATTTAAGAAAGAACTCAAATTCTGGACATGGAACCCATTGGAGCTAAGGTGTCCACAACATCCAATTCTACAGCTCCGTAAGTAGGCCTAACGTCAGAGATTTCAAGAGGGGCACCCGGTTTACTCAGTTGGTAGAGCATGCAACTCTTGACCTTGGGGTTATAAATTTGAGCCCCACACTGGGTGTAGAGATTACTTAAAAATTAAAAAAAAAAAGATTTTTTTTTAAGGGAATTGCAAAAGAATACACACATCCAAGAACAAAGCCATGCTTCTTCACCAGCATGTTAAGCAGGGCATAGCCTACGTGATCCATTAATCTGACAAAGTCATTGGCCAAAGGTCCGCAGGGGGATGCTCCCTGAGGCTGCTCCTGTCTTTGGGTCACTCTCCGCAGGTCATTCCCAGCTTGGAGGCTACCTTGGGCACCCATCACGGCCACTGAAATCCAGTGGTCCCTGCTCCTGTCCTCTCTGCGGGGTGTTCGATGCAAACTCCTTCCTATCCACCATCAGTCTCCTCTCATAGTCTAACTTTCATGCTGGTTTTGAGATACTCACTCCCTCCAGGTGTCCAAGATAGAATTAGAAATTCATAAGGAACCTACAGAACAAGAAGGTGAAGATTTGGGGAAATGTTGAAGTGGTTGACGTTCAGAAAGAAAACAGACTCAACTACTGGGCTCTTTGGCTTCTTTCTCTCTGTGCAAGGGGAGAAGGAACTCAAGGAGCAAGGATGGGATACACAAGACACAGAAGGAGCTGGAGCGGGGTGGGGGGCAGGAGACAAAGTACGTCTCTCGCCCCAGGAGCCGCACCCCACCCTATGTCAGGAGCCCTCTGGTTATTAAGGTCCTGTCAGAAATCCTGACAGGCAAGGGGGAGTGGGGGATGGGTGGGGGCCTAGAAAACGCAGATGCTGCTCAGTTTTCTGCATTCTCTACACTATATTCTAGACACTTCATCTTGGCCAAACCCTAGGAAGGATGACAAGCAGATGCCTCGACCACAGGGATGGTCAGGAGACGCAGTCAGGCAGATTCACCTCAGGTCCTTTCCTGAAGAGTTATCAGATGGGGAAATCAGCAAGACATGTAGATAAAATCAATCCTAAGATTCATAGAAAATGGCAACTTACACTTCATTTTTTTTTAATGTAGCCTCCATGCCCAGTATGGAGCCCAGTACGGGGCTTGAACTCATGACCCTGACATCAAGACCCAAGCCAAAATCAAGAGTGGGAGGCTTAACTGACTGAGCCACCCAGGTACCCGTGGCACCTTACTCTTTTGAATGGATGTGAGACCAAGGCCCATAGAGACACAGGGATTCACACTGGTCATAGCTGGGGAGGGCAGAGCTTTTTCCTGGAACCTTGGCTCCTTACTCCCTTAGTGCAGGACCCTTTGGGAAAAGAAGGCAGTTTGACCAGTGCTTTCTGTATTCTAGATGTCTCATGCATTTTCTCAGTTCCTACCACAGAGGAACCCTTACCCATAATGTGGATGAACAAACAGACCCAGAGAGCAGGGAGCATCTGCCCGGTGCCCATGGTAGCAAGCGGGGAGGTAGGCAACAAACACCACGTATCATGCCCTTTTTGCTTTTTATTATTTATTTATTTATTTATTTATTTATTTATATTAGGGAGAGAAGCAGAGGGAGAAGGAGAGAAAGAACCTCGAGCAGACTCCATGCTGAGCACAGAGCTCAACGCGGGGCTCCATCTCACAACCCCGAGATCATGACCTGAGCAGAAATCAAGTCAGACGCGTAAGTGACTGGGCCACGCAGACGCCCCTGCTCTTTAACTGAACCATTTTCAAAGTCTTTCAGAATTTCTTTGTGAGAAAGGTGGAGAAACATGAGGAGTTTGACAATGTGAAAGGCAGATTCAGTTTTGGTTGACAAAAAGACGAGGACGGCATGTTCGGTCATGTGCCGAGAGGCTCCTGCGTCTTTAATGTGCTTCTCAGTGATGTAGAGAAGACATGGAGACATGGTTATGAAGTGTCTTAGCTGAAGAAACAGCTGACGGGACCAAGACAGCGATCCAGACACCAGACCGCCCTGGGAAGCAGGATGACCCGTCGAAATCATGGGGTGAAGCCAAAAAGGAAAGGCCCTCAAGTCCTCCCCTGAGGGCCCAGCAATTTCAGAAGCTTGGCACAGGGGAGACCTGACTGTCACCTCAGTGGACCTCATCCCTTTGTTGCTGATTCCCCTGCTGTGGGCTCTCAGAGGGCAGACACCCTGGCGCGAAGGCAGGGACCTCACCTGCACCACACCGACCAGCCCACGCCTGGCACGGACTCCACATTCAACTCGTATTTGCCAAGAGAACGATCTTGTGCATGCTAACAACCCACAAGTGATTTTACACCATGTTAAGAGAGGCACAAAAAGCAGAGATCTGACGATAGCAGAGCTGGCGTGGGAATCCAGGCAGGAACGGCCTGACCTGGAGGCAGGTGGCCAGGAGGGACAGTGGAGTGAGGGGCTCCGATTTTAGTGCAGTGAAGTGAGGTCCCATTAAACTTGGGATGATAGAGTAGAATGGACCCTCTAAACTACTTTTCACATGGTCACAACTGTGAGAGAAACCCTAAGTTAGAAGTGGTTCTTGTCAGGCCTGCCATCACCATGTCCCAGACGGTGGGGGTGGACAGGGTTGGAGACCCGGGCCTGCCCCAAGGGATCCCGGCCCAGCCCACCTGTCATGGCCCAAAGGCAGGGTCACTGGGGTGAGGCCACCTTGGGACTGCTGACCTTTGGTGAACTTGGTTAAATGGCACTCTCCTGCTCACCCAGCATGTAGCTTATCTGGGGTCATGAAGATCTGACCTCCCAGGATATAAGAAGAGTCAGGGACCCAGAAACCTCGGACCCCAGACAGCTGCCTGCAGGGAATCTTCTCACGGCACAGGCAGGAGGGAGACAGATGTCAACTCTACTGTTCAGGCTGGGGAGGGAAGCCAGGACATCCTTGGGGCGTGCTGGGGGACTTTGAAGATGGTTTAACACAGGGGTTTTGGGGGACAGACATTGGGGGTGGGTAGATCTGCCCTCTCTCCCCAGCCCATGGAATGTATTGGGAATAGACTGCACCCACCGGAACTGAGGCCTGAATGTCCCTAAGATATTTTATCATGACCTGGATGTTCTATAAATTGTCAGCCACAAGAGTCTGGAGGCCCATCAGGCCATAAACAAGGCCTTGCCCTTGGCAAACAGTTCTCTTTCCATTGCAGTGAACCTGCCCCAAGGAAGGAACAGCTTTATGGGAGGCAGGAATAAGTTCCTCAGAGAAGACTTGGCATGTGACCAGAGACAAGGCCATCTGTATCTGCAGACGGGACTTCAAGTCCCCAGATAGTGGCAGTGACAGGGAGGGCAGGGGAGAGTGGAACCCAGGGCTCAGGGGTAGACCTCTAGCTAGGCAGGAAAGGCCCCGTGACCATGCAGCCTGTCTGGACAGGCTTGGGGAAAGTCCAAGCCCCACAGGGGCCCCAAGTCAGCACTTGGCACCGATCAGTGCTGGTCCCCAGGAGAAGGTGGTACCATCATGTGAAGAAAACAGAGACAAGCACACTCAAATATAAAATTAAAATAAAGTAAAAATAAAACTTACTAAGCTAACTAACTGAAAGATGTATCCTGACTCTCAGGAGGTCAGTGGACTAGATGTGTGTTAATGTTCTTCTGCCAACCCCCGAAATGAATGACCCTGAAGATCATTGACAATGATCCATGCTCAGCCCTTTGCCTTAGGACCAGCCTCTTCCAGGTATCCTCCCCACCCCCACCCCTACCCCCAAGTTTGCCAAGTGGGTCCTGACACTTCATGTCTTGTGGAATGGTGACATCTGCTGGCCGTCGCTGTCACTAGAAGCAAGTTCTCTGAAATTAAAAGGGGGTTGTGGGGGACAGCACTTGGGTATGAGCCTTGACATGCTATGACCTCTACGCGGGGGTGGGGGTGGGGGCTGGCATTTTGTTATGAACACACACGCGTGCGCGCATGCACACACACACAGACACACACACACACACACAGACACACACACACACACACAGACACACACGTCCTCTCCACATTAGAGAGCAGAAAGGCCCAGTGAGGGCTGATACGCTTGGAAGAGGTTATTGAAAAAGGATATGAACCTCCTCCCAGCAGAACCGAGACACAGCCTCATTGGTCCAGAATGACCGCTCAGTGAGTTGATAGAGCATTCCGTGATCTCTTTAGAGCTAGACCGATCCACATGCTTCATGCTTTCACTGCTTCCTGCAGAATCAGATGCATTTTTGTCATTCCTCTTGTTCCCTGGTCCCTGGGCCAGCACAGGGCAGGAATGCCTGCCAAGCTGGCAGAGGAGTCCAGCTTTATTTTACTTTATTTATTTATTTTTTTAAAGATTTTGTTTATTTATTTGACAGACAGATCACAAGTAGGCAGAGAGGCAGGCAGAGAAAGAGGGGGAAGCAGGCTCCCTGCTGAGCAGAGAGCTCGATGTGGGGCTTGATCCCAGGACCCTGAGATCATGACCTGAGCCAAAATCAGAGGCCCATCCCACGGAGCCAGCCAGGCGCCCCAGGAGTCCAGCTTTTAAAGTAAAATTAATAAATTTATTCAACAAATACTTGCAGAGTGCCTCTACTTCTAGGCGCCATATGCTGCCCGTAAAGCCAGGAACAGGAGGGTGATGTGAATGGTGCGCACGTTGCGGCTGGGAGAGACTCGCAGAACATAAGTAGACAAAGGCACTTCCTGATGTTGGGAGGGAGAGTCAATATTTTGTGATAATATTATCATGGCAAGGACTCCCTTAGATTGGCAGTATTTGGGCGCAGCCTGGAATGATCCGAGGAGCCAGGCAGGAAGAGGAAGACTATTCCCAGGAAAGCCAGCAGGTGCACAGACCTGGGTGAGATGCTGAGGGGGGGCCACCTGCAATGTGTCTGCTCTGGGGCGCAAAGAGGGCGCAGGAGATGACTTGCAAGCAGAAGCTACTTGTACAGGTATCATCCTGAAAGGGAATTTTTTTAAAGCTTTCCTTTTTTTTTTGTTTTTAAGATTTTATTTACTTGAGAGAGAAAGAGAGCACAAGCAGAGGAAGGGGCAGAAGCAGGCTCCCCACTGAAGGGGAGCCCTACACAGCACTCGATCCCAGGACCCTGGGATCATGACCTGAGCTGAAGGCAGATGATTAACCGACTGAGCCACCCAGGTGCCCCAGTGATTTTTTTTTTAATAAAAAAGAAATGGGCACGTCCCCACAATATAGAATATATTCATATATATGGATATGGATATGAATATGTATATATATATCCATCTATCGTATGGATTTACATTGCTCAAGGAGAATTTCCCCTTCAGAAAAGAAACCTTTGCCCAAGATGAAAAATTCATCAAGACAGGAATCCAGGGGCACCTGGGTGGCTCAGTGGGTTAAAGCCTCTGTCTTTGGCTCAGGTCATGATCCCAGCCCCGAATTGGGCTCTCTGCTCGGCAGGGAGACTGCTCCCCGCCTCACCCGCCCCTCTGCCTGCTTCTCTGCCTACTTGTGATCTCTGTCTGTAAAATAAATAAATAAAATCTTAAAAAAAAAAAAGACAGGAATCCAGATAGTTTTTCAGTCGAAATGGCTTATGATGGGGAAAGAAAAATTCATATAGAGTTTGGTTTTGAAAGCAGGGGCAGATTCTTTAAAGAAGGGGACATGGACTGTCTGCGCTAGGACAAAGTCAAGGCCTGTGTGAGCATTTCGCCACCAAGTGGCGCTGTAGCCTCACAAAAGTGGAGCACGAGTCCCAAGCCCTTGGAAATACAGCCTGGACCCCAAGTGTTTCCTCTCTCCAGAGGGAAGGAGAGCTGCAGAAACGTGTCCATCTCAAATATTAACACGGGCTTGCTTTTGATTTTTTTTTTTCACAGCACAGCAAGTCTTGATTATCTCCCTTTCATATCATTTTGTGTCCTGAGGTTCCCTCCGAGCCAACACGTGTTCCCTCAGCCAGTGTGTCCCCAAGACAGGAAGTGCGTGGGAAAATGGGAAGTTTAATGAAATCAGCCCTTCTAGTCCCTGATGAAAGCCTTGCAGGAGTGTGCTTGTTAGGAGGTGGGAGTTAAAGAGGTATGAGGTTTGGATCAGCTACCCATGTGAAAATAAGGACAAACCAGGTTTCCACCATAGCATGGGTGCATTTCCACCTCTCATTCCTAAAGCTGCCTTGAAACCTTTGATTCACGTGTGTCTTTTCCCTATTAACTTCTTTTTAAAAAAAGATTTTATTTATTCATTTGACACACAGAGGGAGGTCACAAGTAGACAGAGAAGCAGGCAGAGAGGGAGGGGGAAGCAGGCTCCCTGCTGAGCAGAGAACCCCATGCAGGGCTCCATCCCAGGACTCTGACACCATGAGCCGAGCCCAAGGCAGAGGCTCAACCCACTGAGCCACCCAGGCGCCCCCTTATTTACTTCTTAATGATGGAAACAGTCTTGTTTATTTTTGCATCCCCAGGTATTGATTACAGATATCCACCTAGTTAATAAATCTTTTGAATTCATTAGGTTTACTAGTTAGAAAATCACATTTTTTGAATTGAGGAAAATGCACATAATGCAAAGGTTACCACCCTAAGCCTCCTTGAACTCACCTTCTGGTGACCTCATGTATATTTTCTCATTGTTGGACCCCCATGGCTACCACCCATGCACGGAGCTCTTTGCATCTTGCAAAACTGCACAGAGCTCTTTGCATCTTGCAAAACTGCACGGAGCTCTTTGCATCTTGCAAAACTGAAACTCTGTCTCCATTAAACAACAATTCTCTATTCCCCTGCTCCCAGCCCCCCATGAAACCACATCCAGCTTTCCTGCTGGATGAATTTGACCACTCCTAGTACCTCATATATGTGGAATCATACCATCTTTGCTTTTTTGTGACTGGCTTGCTTCAATTTCTTCATGTCTCAAGGCTCATCGATGCTATAGTTTCAATAATCATCACCTTTCATATCACATATTTTTTCAACAAAAAAGAGTAAACGAGGAGGGCACCTGAGTGTCTCGGGGGTTAAACCTTTGACTTTTTTTTTTTTTTAAGTTCCTTTTCAGTGTAACAGAATCCATTGTTTATGCACCACACCCAGTGCTCCATGCAATAGTGCCCTCCACAGTACTCACCCCCCTCCCACCCCCCTTTCAAAACCCTCAGATTGTTTTTCAGAGTCCACAGTCTCTCATGGTTCATCTCCTCCTCCAATTTCCCTCAACCCCCTTCTCCTCTCCATCTCCCCATGTCCTCCATGTTATTTCAAATAAGACAAAACCATCTGATAATTGACTCTCTCTGCTTGCCTTATTTCACTCAGCATAGTCTCTTCCAGTCCCGTCCATGTTGACAGAAAAGTTGGGTGTTCATCCTTTCTGATGGAGGCATAATACTCCATAGTGTATATGGACCACATCTTCCTTATCCATTCGTCCGTTGATGGGCATCTGGGTTCTTTCCACGGTTTGGCGACCGTGGCCATTGCTGCTATGAACATTGGGGTACAGATGGCCCTTCTTTTCACTACATCTGTATCTTTGGGGCAAATACCAGTGGTGCAATTGCAGGGTCATAGGGAAGCTCTATTTTTAATTTCTTAAGGAATTTCCACACTGCTCTCCAAAGTGGCTGCACCAGCTTGCATTCCCACCAACAGTGTAAGAGGGTTCCCCTTTCTCCACATCGTCTCCAACACACGTTGTTTCTTGTCTTGCTAATTTTGGCCATTCTAACTGGTGTAAGGTGATATCTCAATTAAACCACCAACTCTTGATTTCAGCTCAGGTCAGGATCTCAGGGTCTTGGGATTCAGCCCTGCATCGGGCTCCACCCTCAGCACAGAGCCTGTTTGACGATTTTCTCTCTCATCTGCCTGTCCCACTGGCTCATGCTCTCCTTCTCTCTCTCTGAAAATAAATAAATAAATCTCTCTTTTTTTCTTTTTATCTTTTTTTTAAGATTTTGTTTATTTATTTGACAGACAGAGATCACAAGCAGGCAGAGAGGCAGGCAGAGAGAGAAGGGGTAAGCAGGCTCCTGGCTGAGCAGAGAGCCCAATGCAAGGCTCGATCCCAGAGTCCTGGGATCACGACCCAAGCTGAAGGCAGAGGCCTCAACCCACTGAGCCACCCAGGGGCCCCATCTTTTTTTTTCTTTTTAAAGAGCAAACATCTATTGAATGTTCCAGGGTGTTAAGCAATTTTAAATTTTAATTTAAAATTTAAACTTAAGATTTTAAATTTTAATCATGTTAAGTGATTTTGTCTCCACCTGCTGACTTGAGCCTCCAAACAGCCCCGCGTGGTAAGGGCTATCAGGATCCATGATCTCAGATGAGAAAACAGGAGGCCAAGGTTGTATCACCAGCACGCGGTAGAGACAGGATTTGGCCGCGGGCAGCTTCCCCCAGATCTCATGCTCGAGTTAGCATTACCCTGCCGTATGGCTTCTCTCTCTCTTAAAAGACTTGTGTTTTTGGAGGAGAACATAACTGAATTGAAATCTATACTTTAGCAAGGACCATAGAAATTAAGAAAGGTAACCAACCAACTCAGGTCACCTAAAATATACTTAAGGGATATGTCCGTGGGAAGTTGAAGAAGATAATCAGAATGCAGTTAGAAGAGGCATAACCTTGGGTGTGGCTAAAATGGGGAGGAAGAGGAAGGGTCCAGAAAGGCAGCTTTGTATTTAATCAGTATAAATAAAGAAGAATTTTTGATTAGTTTGAGGAGAATGGAAAATAACCTAGAAGACCACGGCTGAGAGCTACTACAAAGAAGGGATAGGAAAATAGATCATATATCCAAAGTCCCTTCCAACTATAAGAGTCAGCAGTTTGATGCAAGCCTGGAAGAATGTATGCTTTGGACCTCGGTGCCTGGAAGAATCCAGGACGTCCCGGAGATAGGAAAATTATAAGGAAGGACTGATTTGGAAAAGCAAGACAAATCTGGTTTGGGGCAAATGTGGCTTTTTGTATGGCAGAAAGGGAGTTTTTGTTTCTTGAAGTATTGTAGGAGGTCCTCCGGAGGTGAATGCTGAAGAAAGTATAAGAAAAAGATGGGCGAGAAGAGCCTTTTGGGAGGGAGGTTCTGCCTGAACAGGACCAAGCCTGGAACAGCCTCCCTTCCTGGGGTGGAAACGCCTTTGGGTGGCAGCCTGCTGTCAGCCTACAGAGGCCTGCGCTGGTTCCAGGAGAGGCTACCCGGGCCGCAGGGACAGGACGTCGGCCCAGTTGTGGGTGGCTCTCGGGTGGCAGAGGGCCTAGGACACCAGTCATCCTAAGCCATGAAAGGGCTGGAGCAGAGTGACACAAAGCAACTCAGCCTACAGGAAACAGTCCATGGGCGGGTTTCGGACTGATCATCAGTGGGGCGAGGCTGGAAACAGGGGGTTGCCAGAAGAATTATTGCACTGCTCCCCTGCCCTGAAGGGCCCCCCTTCCTGGCCCCTCTGCCTCCTCCCTGGCAAACCCCAGTTCACCCTTAAGACTCAGGTGAGGATCTTCTCCCTGGAGAAGCCGCAGCCCAGCTCCCAGGTCACCCCCACCCCCACCCCCACCCCAGCCTAACCCACAGACCTCCATTGACTGCAGCTGGAACGCAGGGCTGTGTTGTATCCATGTTGTAACGCTGGGGCTGCGGGGCATCCGCAGGCTGTATGTGCTGAGCGGGTGTGAGTAAGGAAGAGGCGAGGGGCTGGAGAATACGGGGACAGGCTGTGGGGACAGCCCTTGTAGAGAGACTTAAGGATGCGCGAGAACGCAGAAGGTCTTCCCTTCCCCTCTCTGACCGCCCTCAGAAGCAACCTGAGGGTTTTGAAGGGGCGGGCGAGGGGTGGGAGGTTGGGTGAGCCTGGTGGTGCGTATTAAGGAGGGCGCGTATTGCATGGAGCACAGGGTGTGGTGCAAAAACAATGAATACTGTTACGCTGAAAAGAAATTTAAAATAAATAAATAAATAAAAAGAAGTTCATCACAGTCCTCCTTGGGTCCGATGGTGCCCGGTGACAGGGAGACTGCAGGGGCAAGGGACCAGAATGTGCAACCCGGCCATGGTCTCTGGCAGCTGGAGGGGCGGGTCGCTCAGCAGGACCCAGAGCCGGGGCTGGTCCAGGAGGAAACTGGCAATTCTGCACCAGCTCCGTGCCACCTGCCAGGCCCACGGGCCAGGAGACTTTCCTGTCTCTGGACCGGTGCTTTTCCTCATGAGACAAACATGAATCACTCTGTATAGCTCGTTTCGTCTGTGCTTCATCACTTACCCACGCGTCACTTTCACATGTGTATCACTGCTTGTCGCCCGCCTCAACACTTTTGGTGACACCGATGTCTGCATGTACCAGTACCTGCGCTTTGTCTGAGGGACACTCTTGGAGCCCTGGGAATCACAGCAAACTTCCGAAACTCTTCCTTCTCTGGAAAGAAGCAGAGCACCATAAAGAAGAAAACTCCAGGACTGGATGTGGCCTGTTTCCCCAGTGACTTGTCTCTGAAGCCCCCCCTGCTCCGGAGAAGGGCGGAGGGATCAGCGCCATCCCAGCTCTGCTAATCGTTGGCTGTGTCGCTTTGGACAAGGTACTTAACCTCTCTGAGCTGCGGCATTGTCATCGGTCAGTCTAAGGTAATCCTAACCCCCCTCACCCCACTCCCCAACCCAGGGACAGTGTCCTGAAAACCCTTAACAGAACACTTGACAGCGTTCCGGAAGGGAGCTGTTCTTCCCTCCCGTGCGAACCTTCCTTGCTAGCTCCTGCCTCTGAGTGTTCTCTCCACGGCGGGGATGAGGCTGTTTTGTATGCGGCCAACCAACGACTGAACAGAATGGTGTATCTCTTTCAACCCAGAACATAACCTCTTAAATGGAACACAGTGAGGTTTTAAGCAGACGTGCAAAGTGGTTTCTCTCTGACTGTTACCAAACATGAATCTGGGGTTTGGGAATCTCTGGCAGTGGCTTTCCTCCATTGACCCCAGCATTTGACGAGGGCCCAGAAGACCTGTCCGTGACCTTGTCCTTGAAAGGCTGGAGTCATGCTCCCCAAATCCATGTTTTTCCGTGAGAGTTGTCTCGTTCACCCCTGCACCTCCTGAACATCACTGACCTTATTCGCTTTTTTGAGCCGAACAATATGAATACGAGACCAGGGTGTTAACCAGCCAAGGCGACGCCTGAGGCTGAGCCCATCCACAGCCCACTACAGGCTCGGGAGCATCACAAACACGCAAAACCTAAGGACTCTGAGCAAATATTTATTAAATCCAGTACACTGAAGGCACAGGCCTTGGCTGCAGCTCTCTGGAAAAGTAATCATGATTTCCCCAGCTGGTAAGTCAGCTGGTTTATCTTCCGCATATTTTTTAACGAAGATCTGTTATGATTTCCCTTTACAGTGGTTAAGGCTCAGCACGCCAATTAGTTTGGATTTATTCCACTTGACATCATCTCCTAAATTGGGTTTTTGCCTCTTTGTGCCCTGATAACTCATCCAAGCACCCATTTTATGGCTTCTGTTGGTAATACCTGAAGCCCGGATGCTTATTACTGAAATCGTTCCTTCGCTTCCCCATTTCTGTGCAAGGGAAAAGCTGGCACAAATCTCCTTTGGTGTGTGAGATGGATGCCCTATTTGCCTTACCAGTGGCCAGATACTCTCCTCTGACCAAGACCTTGCCCACAGGCTACAATGCCAGGGCCAGCCGACAGCGTCTGCTTTCCAGAACAAATTCCACCTCTGGGCGATGATGGTACTCTCTTCCCAGGACACAGCCCTCAGTTGATGCAGTTGCCTCCTTGGTGGGCTCTCATTTCCCCTATGTCTCCCCCAGGCCAGGTTTTCTTTCAGGGCAACGAGGCTAAGTGGAACCTGGGCAGCTGCACCAGCAGCACTGACAGAGGCAGCCAGTGAGGGGCCCAGCACCAGACCCTGAGTCGGACATCACCTCTATGACCCGGGGCGAGCAACCTAGAATTTTCAGCTCCATTTCCTCACTAGCAGAATGAGGTTAATAAAGGAAAGCCTACCTTGAATAATTAGAAATAATCATTAGATCTGGGTTTCTCCAGGCCATGCCAGCTAAGTCTTATGTTAAGCCCCCCCCCCCCCCAAACAGCATCCCTTGGCATTTCCAAGGAATGGTCTATGGGGGTCTTCCCTCTCCATCAGGGGCCCTCATTTGCTCATGATCAGCACCCCAGCTATGGCCTGGTGTTGGCCAACTCCTGCCCTCTACCATGGCCTATTTCAGTGGTATGGGAACATGAGGCCCCTGATCCTTGCCCCAGAGCCTTGGGGATGCACAAAACTGAAGCCACAGAAGAAATCCAAAGATCCAATGGTGATGAGCACACAGGTGCCCCTTCCTGTGGCTGCTGAAGTTGCTGGCCCCATGGAGCCTGTTGAGACCATCCTCTGAATAGTAAGGGGCACCTCCTTCTGTTCCCATTGGTTATTTCATTGTACCATCTTCTACTGAGGCTAAGTTCAGGGGGGCAGGAAGATGTCAGGTGATAGATCTCAGTAGTTCTAGGACACACTCCTCCTCTCCCGACCCTGACCCATTCATTCACTTATCCAGCAGCTACATCTCCAGTCCCAACTACTTAGCAGGCATTGGGGTCTGCCCCAGGGATACAATGGTGAACAAAATCAGGGCAACCCTTGGCCTTATGGAACTCACAGGCTGCTGGGGGACAGTGGACAGCCAGCGTGGTAAATGCTCTGATAGGAAATATAGGGTGCTCTGTCTTAGGTACTGGGCACCGGGAGCTCAAGGAAGGCTTCCCAGAGGTAGCCTATTCAAAGTTTGAATAGCAGCTTTCTCACCTCTGGGAGGCTCTCTTCAAGAGACCCCCACCAACAGACTCTTTGCAGGGCACTCCATGGGTCCTGCAGGCAAGTCACACAGCCCTCTGTCCTGGGGAAGCCCTAGGTGAGCTCGACCCAGACACCCAAATGCGTGTGCAAAGAGCCCAGCACAGTGCCTGGCCCAGAGCAAGTCAGTGAAAGAGAAAAGGGAACTTGTTTTTTCTTACTTACAGGCTTTTAGCCAATGATATGGGGCTTGTCTGATAGTGGGTAGTCATTTGAAACAGTCCTAAGATGGGCTTAGGGGAAGTGGGGGTGCAAAGGTAGAGAGAATTCACATGACAGGGGACCCAAGGACATGCTTCCCCGTGGCCACCGGGGTTCCCCTAAATGATTTCTTCCCATGGTAATTTCGTGCAGTGTCTTTTTGCTGATAGAACAGCAGTAACTTGCATTTTCTGTAGCAAGAAGTTTTTCTTTCTTTTCCTCTTATTCCTCAGGTTTGTCTCTTTATGGTTTCCTGTGTTCTGACATCTTCTCCTTTCTTCACTTGAAAGTAAAGCAAATTAAACTGGATGAAAATCCTCTGTAAAGAGACATCTTGATCCACCAGCAGCTTGGCAGCCAAGGGAAATTTGCATCTCTTCAATTCCTTGTAATTATTCATTTCCTTTCTCTTTCCCCTCTTGAACAGAATGGCAGCAGCACAGCATGCACAGTTTTTCCCTAGATAAGAACTTGAAAGGGTGAAACTGAGGGCAATGACTCAGCTTTCTTTTCCAGACTCCTCAGTGTCCCTGAATTTTTGCCCTAGAGTTCCTGAGGAGGAGGGCCACTCCAGCCCCAAGCAAAGACTAGCAATGGATGCATTAAGTAATATTCCTCTGAAAATGTATTGTCATGCCATTAAGGGTTTTCTGTTTAATATTTATTACCCACTTATAGTGCATTTGGTGTTAAGTGAAGCCATAAAAAGTTCAAAATCAAATATAGTAACAATAACGGCTCCTATTTGCAGTTTATGGTTTAAGGTTTGGTTCCCCCTGCATTTACAGGTTGTGCAGTTAAGTGGCTGGCTCAAACAGCCCAGCCAGGGTTCAAACCTGCTTCGAGAGAAGGCAGCTCCAACCTGCCATGGAATGGAAGTCACAGACTTCCCTCACCCAACCCCCCAAACTGGAGCCCTCCTTGCTGTCGCCATGGTGACATGAAGATCCACCTCCTTTTTTAAATGCCAATCACCATCTCCAGTTGAGACCTGTCCCAAGTGACAGACTTGTAGACATAGTAGCTTCCTGTACGTCACATCAAACTCAACCCTTCTGAGGCTAAATGAGAACGTTCTGCACTAAAACCTGTGCCTCCTACCAGCTTCCCAAGCTACAGGGCTGGGATTTCTGTCACCTCTCCCCGATTGCTCAGGGAAGGAAGGAGCTGGAGCAATGGTCCTTTCTCCAGGCATTAACCACACTCCAGTGAATCCATCCCAAACACTGTCGTATGTAATGAGAAGAACCTGCAAAGGTTAAACTCTACCCAACTCCTGTCTCACTGAGGTCCATTTGTTCATGACCTGAGAAGAGAACTAGCCTAGGGTAAAAAATGACTCAATTTTATTGTATGGTGATACTTGTCGCCTTCAAGCACAACAGAGTTGGAAGACGGGAAGTAAATTGGTTGAACAGAACTTCTAAGAGAAGGCCAGCAAGGGCTACGTGTGTTGTGCCCTGCAAAAATTCCTATTGGCTGCCTGCCTGAAGGTCAGAGTCATTCCAGGAGAAGCATTGTTTGGCTTGGTGACGACCACGAGCCTGGTGAGCCTCAAGAGCTGTGCCGCTCCAGAACTGTGGACTGCGGCTGGCACAGATTGACGTGACTGGGGTGAATCCCTTTCTCACCAACACGCAGGAGGATGGTGGTGCAGATGGTGAGAGGCAGAAGACAGATGAAGAAGGGCGGAGACCAGAAGCTGGTCTGGAGAATTCCAAAAAGGCAGAGTCTGGCCCCTGAGAAATCTGTCAGCAGGGGCATTCCTGTGTGGTCCAAAGGTCCTCCCCTGCTGCCCCCCTGCACTATTGTGCAGTCCATTCCAGACTGTGCCACCGTAACCCCCAGCCCAATCCCAGGCTTTGATGCAGAGCCAGATGTCTTCCACCCTCCCTGGGTCTACGGTTGATGGACATTGTAACTCTTCCGTCCTCACCTGCAGACCTGTGGGGGCAGCCGGTTATCTGCCAGAGATGTTTTTTTAGCTATTCTCATGTGCAGCAATAAGCCTGAAACTGGGAGTTCAAGGAACTTGGAAGAAGGATACTTTCATCTACCCACCCTGGATTTTCCCATTAGCTTTTCCCTCCCCAACAGGGAGCTCAGCAGGAGTGCAGAATCGAAAGCTACATATGTAACATTTAGAGCGAAGCTGCCCCCAGGGCCAGAGCAGTGAGGAAGATTGCAAAGCCAGCTCCCTTCTGATACTCAGAAATTTCCCTACAAGAGGGATTTGCTTTGATTTGCTCAAGGAGAGCAGCACCTTGGGACTGAGGCATATCTGAATTCTTAGAGAGTTGCTGCCTAAGCAACTTAAGCAGCCCAGGGAGTCAGGTGGAGGGGATAGTGGGTAAAGCGTGTTCCAGTGTTGGTGTTTACAGGAATCATTCCTAAGGAAACAGACATTTATGGCACAGACATGCTTATCGCTTACTTTATGAGGGTCAAATAACTGGAAATGAATTAGTTGTTCAACAGAGGCGTTTCCTGAATGCTGTCACTGAGAATGCCCAAGGGGACAGAGCAACAGTGTCTGTCCACTGAGGGGACATAAGGAAGAACAAGAGCACAGCCCCGGAACCTTCCCCGGCCCACTCTGTCACATACATGTGCGCACATGTGCACACACGCGAGCGCGCGCACACACACACACACACACACACTACACTTAGAGGGAAAGGCAGGGAAGAAGGATGCCATGTGTGATGGGGGATTATTCCTTGGTAGAAGGAACGTGCCTTCTTTTTTTCATCTTTAAATCATTATTGACTAAATAGACATAGTCTGGATAAAGATTAAAGAACTCTTTATGACCTAACTTGTTAGTAAGAAAGGAGAATATTTAAGATATGATTTTAATATTTGATAAGATGCCCATAAGAATAGTTGAAACGCAGACTACCCCGGAAATTGAAAGCATGTAAAGGTGTCTCCTGGACCCAGACATTTCTCTCATGGTTTCTGCTTTTCAAGGCATGCTTCTAAAAGGGAAACCTAGCTCAGAATGAAAATAGTTCATTTGGAGGCTTCCCGTGATCTTTGTTCTTTCAGGAACATTCCTATGTAATAAAATGTTATTTGTATAACAAAGTTTGAAGAGGGGAATCACACTTGTGTTCTGCAGACACACAGAGAAGGCCATATTGTAGGATTCCAGCAGAGGAAAATCCAAGTCGAGGTGAAGTGGCCGAGACAGAGAGCAGAGCAGCGGTTGCAGGGACTGGGCGAGGGACAGAGCAGTGAGCGATGAGGAGCGCGGGTGTCTCTGTGACGGAAACGTCGTAGAATGACATGGTTGTGCAACACCCTGAATGGACCTAATGAAACCTCCATATCCCACTGCAAAGGATGCGAGTAAAATGTTATGTAAATCAAGTTCTACTTTATTTAATATATTAAATCTATGAAGTAATTATAGAGGTGAACACAGAACACAAATATGATAAAAAAGGAAATGACAGGGGAGGGGGAGATATGCTCTGGGGGTCCAACCAGCACAAGCTGCTGCTCAGGGGCCAAGCCTGCTTGCTCCACGGAGACAGGGGGCGGCAGCTTGGGGACCGAGCCTGCTTGCTCCACGGAGGCAGGGGGCGTCAGCTCGGGGGCCGAGCCTGCTTGCTCCACGGAGGCAGGGGGCGTCAGCTCGGGGGCCGAGCCTGCTTGCTCCACGGAGGCAGGTGGCGGCAGCTCGGGGGCAGGACCCTGCTGGTCATCCAGGAAAGTCAAAAGGCCTGGTGGCTCTTCCGTGGCAGAGAAGTGAACGAGGGCCCTGACGACCATCTGCCCTGGCCCCAACGGGTCAGAGGGGGTCACTGGTCTTCCTATCCCATAGTGAGCAGCCGCAGCAGGGATGGCGGGGGCCAGCTCAGGCCCCAGAGGTGCCGCGGGTGCCAGAGTGGCTGCTGGAACAACTTCCCGAGACTCATCCTGATCTGGCTCTGGGGCCGGTGCTGTAGCTCCAAGAAGAGAAAGCATCATCAGCTTGATTGACTTCCCTCTCACCTTTCCCTTTCCCCACCACTCAGCGTGGCCTGCGTTCAAGACCCAGCCCCTGGAAGGTGTCCGCAAGGGAAGCCCATGGGGACAGGGATCTGAGACGACTCACTCTTCTCGGCCCAATTACAATCTACGGAGGCTTCCTCAGGGTGGCCCACCCTGCCTCCTCCTCAGGCCCACATCAGTCAACCCCAGTCCTCCTCACCCCCAGCCTCTGGTTCTGTTGTCTCAGCGCGCTGCCTTTCTGGCAGCAGAAGCTGGGCACGGCGCTGCAGGTCCGAGCCCGGCACATAGACCTGCAGGTAGGCGAGCAGCGTATGCAAGCTGGGAAACTCCGGAGGCTCCACAAAATCCCCTGGATACTTTTCCACCCAGGTGTTTAGGATGGCATAGACGGCCCTGGGGACAGACATGGAGGCAGAGAAGTCAGAGGACAAGGTATGCATCCAAACCAATATCCCAGGGAACCCCTGTGCGAACCTGGGCCCCTGGGCTTCCAGCTCCTGTCCGAGACCAGTCGGAGTCCTTGTCCACCTGCGACCTGGCAGTCCTGCCTGAGACAGGCCTGCTCCCACACGGCAGGCTGGCCAAAAGCTGCTAGGAGTGGGAGTCCTTGGTCAGTGGGGGGAGCATTTCTGGACTTCTTAGGGGAGCTGGACACACTCCTCAGTCTGTCTCCTTGCCCACGAGCCACTTGAATTCAACTGCATGTGTCCAGGGAGGGGTGGTGCCTGGCCTCTTAATTACCCTCACTGCACTCGCCTCTGCTCAGTGAAGATCCAACCGAGGAGGGAACAAAGGGACTCTGTCTCTAGCCAGGCCTTCCCAGGACCCTCCCCATACCTCCACCATTACCTCCTCTGCCCATTCACTAGGTGCCATGAGAGTGGGTCTGTTTCCACTGACACTCATCTCCTACAGGGTGTGGGATGTCTGCTGCTCCCTGGGCTCTACTGGGTCACCACTCTCCCTGAGCCCCCTCTGTGCACCCAGCGTGCAGGTGCCAACAGACTGCTGTGCGATGGTTCCTAAATCCTGCGTTCTGGGTCCCAGAATTGGGGCAGAGAGAGGGCTGGGAGGGGGCAGGGATGGAGCATGACCCTCTCAGGGGTGGAAGCTGTCCTCCAACCCCCTCTGCTCTCCCACAGTGCTCACACACCTACCCCAGGTCCCCAGGGCACCTTCCCAGTTTCCAGTAGAAGCTCTCAGACCTTTACCCTAAAGCAGGAATCACAGAGGTGTGCATGAAGGTCCAGCAGCCCCTCGAACTCACAGGACCCTCACTGCCCTGCTGGAGAGGGAAGGCCCTCCTGGAGCAGCCAAAGCTTACTCACATGTCGCGCTGGTCCTGGGATCTCTTGACCTCTTCATACGTGGAGTAATAGCATCCGAATCTAGAGGAGGCCAGGGGGCATCACATGAGATGTCTGTGGATGTTGGCTTTCACCATCTGACCCTCGACTAGCCTGCAGCCCTGGGGTGCTGTCTGTTCTGTGCCGGGATCCCATTCAGCTCCGAGACAATCGCCTCCTACTGGGGCTTCCTGAATGCTTGCTGAATGAAAGGGCCCCAACCAGCCCATCACCGACATCTGAGTGGGCCTGGCCCTGCTCACCCCCGGGGATGCCTGCTCTGGATTCACCCACACACAGACCCCAGAAGGAGTCTCAGATCTCCCTTTCAATGGCAAAGGAGCCCAGCTCAAGATCACAGTGAGAGTCAGGGATTAGGCAGAGGCTTCATCATGAGGGGCACGGGAATGTTCAAAGAGCATGCCCACAGGCCCTCCGGCAGACTTTTCCACCGGCGCAGGCTGCCAGGTATCCTTTCAGACACCTGCCATTGAGTCCCTATAATACCTCTGCCCCAGTTAGGAGTAAGGGAAAGTTTGGGGAAGCTTGGGGACCTGCCAAAGTCTCACAACCAGGCATTGGCCTATTCCCACGGGACAGTTAGGGGCAGGGGAGGGTGCTCACCTTGCACATAGTTGGTCCAGCACCTCCTCGGTGCTGGCAAAGGTGTAGTATGTGTCCAGAAAGGTGTGGACACAGTGTAGATCTTGTCTGAGGATGGCAGGCACCAGGTGATCAATTGCGGCCTCCAGCTTGTCGGCCCGCTCTGCCATCAGCAGTGAGGTCCTCGTCCTCTTCCTGGTTGAACCATTTTTCCCCTGAGGTGAATCAGAGGAGACATGAGTCAGTGCTCTGGCCACCAGGAAGGTTGGGGCTTGGAGAGCAGAATGAGCCCCCAGATCTCAGGGACTTCTGTAAGAGGTGGGACAAGAGAGCCCAGAGTCCGAAAAACAATCACGTGACTCAGTGTCTCATTGGGTTCAGCCTAAGGCTCTTGGTTTTGCTTCAGGTCATGGTCTCCGTGTCCTGAGGCTTTGTTCCTCATAGAACTGGCTGTGTCCATAGGGCAGTGTCTGCTTGAGGATTCTGTCTCTCCCTCTGCTTCTCCCCACTCTCCCCTTATCTCTCTCTCAATCCATCAATCAGCCAATCAGTTAAGAAACCTTTAAGGTAAAGAGAAAATGTTCTTGGTATCCATACAAAGAATTGAAAGAAATGATGTCTGAACTTGCTAGTATCTCAGGACCCTTTGTGAGTAGAGTATCGATAGCATGTCCCTGCATGAGTGGCATGGATCCTATGATTTCTGATGACATAGCCCATTCTTTTTATTTTTTTCAAAAGACATTTTATTTATTTATTTGACACAGAGAGAGGTCACAAGTAGGCAGAGAGACAGCCAGACAGAGAGGGGGAAGCAGGCTCCCCACTCAGCAGAGACTCCTGACGTGTGCCTCGATCCCAGGACCCTGAGACCACGACCTGAACTGCAGGCAGAGGTTGAACCCCCTGAGCCACCCAGGCACCCCAAATATCTTGAGATGAGAACACAGAGATGTTTTAGGCGAGAGGGCTTAATATTGGAGGGCACGGAGGCTGTAGGATGCAGCACTGTGCCTTGGTCACAGAAAGGGATTACATCCAGTCCTGCCCCAGTAAAGGGCTCCATGGCTGTGATCAATGACTGGTCTTCTGGACTGCCGTTCAGCGCAGTGCAGTGAGGGCCCTGTTCCTGTCCCTGGGAGGGCCCCATCCATGTGTTCCATCAATACCAAAGCGCAGAGCAAGAGACAGAGTACCATGGGCCCCATGTCCCTTTGGATCAGAGTTTCCCAACTCACTCTTGCAAATGATGATTTGCAAGACTTGAAGAACTTGAGGAAGGACTGTTGGGCCAATGGGGACACCTGGGAGCACGAGTTAGGAAAATGCCTAGGCCAGGGCAAAAGGAGTCTAGATCAGTGGGATGATCCGTGGTCTAAAGTCTCTTTAATGATACTCCTATAAGTATGTGGACAGTGGCTCTGCTTCTATCCAATGCATGGCCAGGACCATGAGGGCCAGTTTGGGGAAGAGAGGGGATGCAGATTCACGGGAGTACAGGACTTAGGAGGCCAGGCTGGCTTCTAGTAAGTGGGGCCCTTGGTGCTGCATCAGATTCCCAGGGGTCGGGTCTCCCCAGCACCTGCACTCACCCTGAGCCAGCGCCAGACTCTGTTGGCCCTGTGCGGCTTCTTGTCCTTGGAGGAAGGAGAGCAAGGATTCTCCTCGTTCACCTCCTCCACCATGTCCTCTGGAGCGTTCTGTAAAGACAGTGCCCAGCAGCCAGGCAGGAGGCCTTAGAGCCCTGTCTGGAAACCTTTGCTGGTCTTCAGACCCAGGGCGCTCCATTGCAGACACACCACAGCCCAGGTGGCAGAGCCCTCCCCCAAGGAGAGAAACGTGGCCCAGCTTCAGGGCCTTGGATGTGCTCTGGCACAGCTAAGAGGCACCTCAGGAATCCCCTGTGCACCCTGCCCACCCTGACATTGGTGTAAACAAGAAGGGATCACCAGGGTATCCACTGTGCTCACCTTCCTCCAGCCCATGGGCGGGAACCCCCACATATCCCTCCTCCCCTCAAACTCCAGAGGAAGGGATGGGGCTTCCCTAGGACGGTTCAGAGGGGTGGGCATCGCCTAGTCTCTTCAGTAGTAAGTACCTTATGGCGTCTCCCTCGAAATGTGTTGAGGCATCGGGGGGGTGGTTTCAGCCAATGTCTACAGCATGGGAACAAGCCATTTTCCTGGGGTTTCTGATACCCAGAGCCCCGGAAACTCGGCACACAAGAGGAAAACATATTTTTGTGTCAGATGTCCTGAGCCCAGTAACCCTGCTACCGGACTAGAATGTGGGTGCCTAGTTGCAGGGGTTCCAAGTTCTGGGGGCGGGTGGTCAAGGAAGTGACATCACTGCCTGAGATCCCCTACCGGGACCCACTCCTGGTTGGACCCCTACATGATCAGTGCTCCGGTCTGCCATCTCCTCATCCCCTTTCTGCATGCAAGGACACGTCTTATCTGTACACAGTGACCCCAACACACCCCTCTCCACAGGCCCCCAGGGAAGGTCTGGGAGCAGCCAGGGCCCCAGCTTGCAAACACACCTGGTTTCAGACACAACTGTCGATTCTTACCTGGTTTTGACCCTAGATAAGCCATTGTGCCTGACAGGGATGGGCTTCTCTGCAAAATATGGATGTTTCCAGCATGTCTTTCTATCAGATGTCCACAGGCATAGGTTGGATAATAGCTCTGATGTTAGAGGAGTGCTGTCACAGGTAGGAAATACCTCCGACCCAATTTCCTCCCTCCTATCAACTTCTTGGAATCTGCTACTAATGGGATTCCACCCCACAGTCCCTCCTGGGGTGTGTGTATTTGTGTGCACCAGCACACTCGCTCCTGTGTGCACACATGTGTTCATCGGTGCTCACATTCTGGAGTCCCAGAAGAGGACAGCCCCACTTACAGAGGGCTGGGTAATACCTTCCCACGATCTTAGGCTTTGAATTTTCAACGCAAACCCTAAAGAAGGGACTGGAGTTGGCCCTTGATGGTCAGAATGTACCATTACCCCTAGAGACCGCCTGTCCTGGGATGCAGGCTGTTCCCTCCTTTCCAAAGGGTGTGATGCAGGTAGGGGTCCATGCAGTGGGTCGCCATGAGCTGGTATCCTCCTCAGACAAGAACCTGGCGAGATGTGTCCTATCTAGGATATCAATGATCACCCTCAGCCCCATAACATTTCCAGGTCGACAGCCCCTTCCTTCTAGACAACCTTTTCCAGAGCCCCCAGTGAATGGCTAGGTGCATGCAGGACCCCGACTTTGAGGACACTCAAAGAGCTGGGTTCATGCCTTCTAAGCTTCCCTACCAGTCTGATTCTGGGCAAGGCCCGGACCCTGCAGGGATCTTCACAGTCTCCCTTCGGGGGTTCCATTGGTTCCCCAACTCCTCTGTAGACATGTTTTTTTGACCCCCTCCCCAGACTGTAGTCCGGACTTGGTGATTCACTTCCATGTCATACAACGTGGCAACGTGATCCAAAGGCCCTTCTGAGATTTCGTTCGAAAACTCATTGCCCAGCCCCATGTTGACTTGGATCCATGTTCTCTCTCCAATCTTCATACTGGAGCACAAGCCCCTAGGTTGAACCATGACCCAGACATAGGCATGTGGCCCAGCCCTGTGGGCCCACAGCAGACAGAAGTCAGGTCTTTGAGATGGGCTGTATCTGGCCCATGCCCCTGAGTGTGCTCAGGTTCTCGGTGAAGCAGGTCCTCCCTTGGTGTTGTCAGCAGCCCAGTTTAAGGAGAGTCTCTGGC
Source organism: Mustela nivalis (assembly GCF_964662115.1). NCBI lineage: Eukaryota > Metazoa > Chordata > Mammalia > Carnivora > Mustelidae > Mustela > Mustela nivalis. Next base: position 12,880,709 of record NC_139034.1, on the reverse strand, counting down.
AGGAGCCCCCAGCAGAGCACTGCTGGATTCCTGATCCCCTGAGACCACGAGGCAGCGTTTGTGGGTTCAGCCACTGAGTGTGGGGAAGTGCGGTCACACAGCCCTGGGAGAAGGGCACTGATACTGACCAACTTCCTGGGCCCTGGCCCTCCTCCCCTCCCACTCTCGTCCTTCCTCAGCTTCTCTGGCCACCCTGGCCCCCTTTCTAACCTCCAGTCCTCTGCTCCATGGTGCCCTCCACCAGGTGGAATGCACTCGCATTTGTGCAGGGCTGTCTCCTTCTTTTCCTCCCGCAGGAATTCTCCGTGTCATCTCAGCACAGCCTTGTCATACCCCTCACCGGGTGGAGTTTGGGCCTTAGTCGTGTCCCTTGGTCTTTTGCTGTGGAGCAATCGCTTTTCCCGTTCACATTTTGGTTTCTCGTTTGTCCATCTTCTCCTCTAGACCCTGAGCTCTCACGAGGAGAACCCGCTGGGCTGATAAGCCCTGGCACCATCTGAGTGCGCAGTGCCCAGTGGCTGAATGAACGGGAGACAGGATCCGTCCCAGCACAGACCAGCTCCGTTGTTTGAGCCTCACTGATTTTGGTCCTGTGTAAGCCTTTTGTTTTGTTTTTTAAGTTAACTGTGCCTGATGTGGGCCTCGAACTTATAACACTGAGATCAAGGATCCTAGTGCCTGAGGAAGCCAGGTGCCCCTTTGATCCTCTTTAAAGGTTTTAGGCTGATCACTATTGAAGTGAACTTGGTCATTTCCACATGCTGTACGGAGGTATATTACATTACGCTGAATGACCAAGTAACTCCCCAGATTTTGGTAGCCTGTCACCACAGAGTCCACCCCCCCTCGCCCCATGACAGTGCTGAGTGGTTCTTCAGATTAGAGACTGAAATCCTATATGTGGTCTTTGAGGACCCAGAGTCCCTCCACCATCGGCCTTCTCCCTCCCTGGGATGACATGCACCTCTGATGCCATCAGTACAAGAGGAAAGATGACAAGAAAATACATACAGGAGGTTGTTTCCGGCCAGGCCTCAAGGTACACTTTGACACTCAATCTTTTAGAATTTTATTTCTTTATTAGAAGGAAAAGAGCACAAGCAGGGGGAGGGGTAGAGGGAGGAGAACCAGAGAGATGCTGATCTGAGGAGGACAGGGGGTGGCTGATATAGACCTGTGCAGGGAACAGCGGAGGCCGCCCAGACCTAGCCTCTGTCATCTGGTGGGCCGGGAGTAAGGAGTAGCCTCAGATCCCTGTGCCCATGATCTGCTATCAGGGGAGACCCTCTCGGGATTGCTTCCTGGACTCAGAGAACATTGAACGGTGGGGAAATTTTCCTTGATTTAGGAGCGATGCAAAAGTCAATCATGGGGTTGATACTTTCTCTTCTTGGACCGACAGCCCCAGCCCCAGAAGAAGATGCTGAACCACCTCAAGAGTTACCTCCAGCTCCTACTGTGGTGCCTGCGGCAGCTCCAGAGGCCAAGGGGCCTGGGTGGGAACCAGTTGTGCGGGTGATCTGGCTGTGGAAACAGCTGAGGGGAGGCACCTGCCTGAAGGAGCCTACTGCAAAGTTTCTATGGACAACCAGGTGCATGATTGAAAGACTTAGGTAGGGGTCTACCCCTGTGGGGGACATTCCTGGCTTACAAGTGTTCAAGCGGTGAAGTGGGCGATATCCCAGGTGTGACAGCATGATCTCAGGATCCCAGGGGTCCCCAGAGGACAAGCCATACCCAGAGGCTTGCTTCTACCATCGAGGAGGGAAAGGGGCACAGAAGGGAGGGGGCAGCTCTGCAAAAGTACTCTGGGGTGTCGCTTCCCTGGGAGGGTCTCAGGCATGAGTATGGGACTCAACACTTCCTGGGACCTTGGACATTCTTGCAGAGCTGTGGGTGAGACAAGACTTCCTAATAAAATATTGGTGCAGTAAGGATGTCCTTTATCTATCTATCTATCTATCTATCTATTTATTTATTTATTTATTATTTTAAAATTTTATTTATTTGATTTTAATTATTTGTTTTTTAAAGATTTTTATCTATTTATTTGACAGAGATCACAAGTAGGCAGAGAGAGAGAGAGAGGAGGAAGCATGCTCCCTGCTGAGCAGAAAGCCCGAAGTGGGGTTCAATCCCAGAACGCTGGGATCATGACCTGAGCTGAAGACAGAGGCTTTAACCCACTAAGCCACCCAGGCACCTCAGATATCCTTTATTTTTAAAAGCTGTCGTTCTATGTCAGAGTCTTAGCGGTCGATGTTTCCAGCATGACCCCTCTTCAACGACTGGTTAGTTTGGGGAAATTCAAGAAGGGTCCTTGCTGAATTCATCCTTAAAACTGAGAACTTTTGAGGAACAAGGCAGGGACTGGAAGTAGTTTGCAAAACAGCCCAACTTCAAAGCATGATGTGCAGTGAGTGACTACAGTTCCGACAGAAATCTCTGAGAGCTCTGCACGCAGCCACGCTTCTCCTGGCTGGAGGCATGCCTTCTGCTGTGTGCAGGGAGGTGCTAGTCTTCCACAGCTTGTCTTTTACTCCCTTGTGTTTCATTTCAGCACCTCTTACGTTGGGTACTTTCCAGCCAGTAGGCACTGTGCCTAGGAGTTCAAGTTTACTTCTAAAGAGCTTTCGTGTTGCCATAGAAATTAATTGCTAGCATAGTTCAAGGGAGTAGATATACACTGTAAAATGGTAAGGGCTTTCTAATAAGGACCCTGAGGAGTTGAAACCTTTCCTCCAGCAGGTAGGGGAGAGAGATTTCAGAGAAGGAGCTCGCTTCATGACTTCCTTGCTAGTTTATGGGCGGCTAAGCTGCAGGGTTTTATCACTGGATATGGACCAATGGAAGAAGGCATCAATTACGAAGATGAAATCAGGCGTTATAAAGAGGTGATTCAGAGCCTGGGTGTCCCGCACACAGTAGACACTAGGTGAACTCCAATTTAAATGGCCACATGGGAGAGAGAACTACGGATCACTAGAATGAATGGGTCTGAGGGCTCCAAAAATATTTAAGGCAACTTGGAAACTGTATACTTCAGATGCAGCTTTAATACCCTACTCTTTCTTTTCTTTCTTTCTTTCTTTTTTTTTTTTTTGACAGAGAGAGCGGGATCACAAGTAGGCAGAGGGGCAGACAGAGAGAGAGAGAGAGGGGAAAGCAGGCTCCCCTCTGAGCAGAGAGCCCATGTGGACCCTGAGATTTTGACCTGAGCTGAAGGCAGAGGCTCCACCCACTGAGCCACCTAGGCGCCCCACCCTACTCTCACTTTTTAAATGTTGATTTAAAATACTTCTTTGTTATATACAATGCCAAGGTAACTGCAACTCTGTTTAAGCTTTCAAATTCCCAATTAGTTAGGTCTGAATTAATGGGACTTTGGTGTACTATCACATGGGTGCTTTAAGCAGGATGAACAGCCTGGAGTGCCCTTAGCAGATGAAATGTAGGTTTGTTAACTTCAAATTTAAACCATTCACTTAGCTCAGGCTTCACACACTTGAGGAATCATAAAGCCACAGCCTATTTCACTGTACAGAAGAATGTAAACCAAGTCTGGAAGTTACATACAGAATAGCATCTGCATATTGCATTGTCTTTTTCGTGAGAAAGGGCTGTAGCTAGTTTGGAGTGTGAGGGCTCCAACCTGCTCACATGTCACAGTATCTTGAGAGAACAAACCCTCTAAATTCTCTGGATTCCCTTCTTTCCACCCACAAGGCCTCCCTAAGGCAGCACCAGAGAACTCCTCGTTTCGCTGACTGGCTCCAGAATGAATGGAGCGTGTAATTCCCCACACCTATGCAGGCTGTGCACAGTGACTTCCATCCGGGGCGATAGGGAAGAGGGAAGAGCAAGCAAGTTTACTGTGGAGAAACGTGACACACCCTCTATCAGGCCAGGTGGGCAAGGTCAACGCCAACAGCCACAGGTCGTGCTGACAGTAGGCAGCCTCGCTGTCACATGAGGACAATGGCACTCAACCTGCAAACTCATCACCCCGGTCTAATTAAGATCTAATTAAGAGGGGGGAAAAGCAGACAGATTCCAATAGAGGGCATCCTACAACACCCCCGACCAGTGCTCGCCATTGTCAAGGTCCTCCTAAGCAAGGGAAGTCTGAGAAAATGGCCCCAGCAAGAGGAGCCCAAGGAGGCATAATGAGATGTAATGTGGCAGCCTGGAGGGGATTCTGGGACAGACACACAAGGGACACCAGGCTGACATTCTCCCTCTGGAATGCCCAGGCTCTTCAGAAGGTAGAGAATCTGATACTTAATGTTCGGCTTTATTTTATTTATTTTTAAAAATATTTATTTATTTGGCAGAGAGAAATACAGTGAGAGAGGGAAGGAACACTAGCGGGGGGAGTGTGAGAGGGAGAAGCAGACTCCCCGCTGAGCAAGGAGCCCAACTAGGGGCTCAATCCCAGGACACTGGGATCATGATCTGAGCCAAAGGTAGACACGTAATGACTGAGTCATCCAGGTGCCCCAAATGTCCAATTTTAAAAACTGCTACAGATAGCGCTAATTAAGCACCTTCCTAGCAAGTTTTTCTTCTTCCTAATACACATCCATGACCATAAAAGTATAGTTTAACAAAACCTTTTATTTATTTATTTAAAGATTTTATTTATTTGACAGACAGAGATCACAAGTAGGCAGAGAGACAGGCAGAGAGAGGAAGGGAAGCAGGCTCCCTGCTGAGCAGAGAGCCTAATGTGGGGCCATCCCAGGAAGCTGGGATCATGACCTGAGCCAAAGGCAGAGGCCTTAATCCTCTGAGCCACCCAGGTGCCCCTAACAAAAACTTTTAAAAGACAAAAAAATAGTGGCTAGCCCCGGGAGGTTTGTAAAGATTTCTCTCCCCAAAAGAGGTAATGCCACTTAAGCCAAGTCAGCCTGAGTAGGCACAGGTGTGATGGCGGTTCTTAAATGAGGCAAGGAGTGGGAAGAACCGAGGGGAGTGGTGGGCAGGAAGGGGGACTGGGGAGGGGGACAGATCATGAAGGGGCTTTTCTGCAACCCCAAGATCCCTAAACATGGAAATGAACAGAACAATGACCAAAGTTAGGGTTTAGGAAATTTGCCGAACGGAATTCAGACTGAGGGGCACCTGGTGAGCGGCTGCCTTGGTTTGGGTCATGAGCTCAGGGTCCTCGGATCAAGTCCCACATTGGGCCCTCTGCTCAGTGGGGAGTCTGTTTCTTCTCCTCCCTTGTGTTCTCTCTCAAATAATAATAAAAAATCTTTAAAAAGAATGAGTTCACACAGAGAAAGAGTGGAGGTAGGTAAGCACATGAGAAAACTCAGAAGTCTGGGTGCAGAAGTGAGTCCTCCGGACTGCAGGAGCCACAGCGCTGGGGCCTGAGCAGCCCTCAGAATTGCAAGGTGGCATCTGACGGGCCTTACAGCACTGAGGGTGCTTAGGTCAAAGCCATGTAAAGGCAAATGAGGCCTGCAGAGCTCCACCCTCACAGGGAGGGTGATTCTCTCCAAAGTGTGGAGTATGGACAGGCCGGGCCAGAGAAAGCTGGCTAGGCGGCGCTCCAGCTATGCCTCCCAATATGAGGCACAAGGGCCACGCACCGAAGGGCTACGACAGGCGTGTGTGTGGAAAGACTGGAGTGTGTGGGTAGCCCCCTGGAGTCACAGGGGGCAGATGGCACCCTGGAGCCACCCAGAAGATGGCTGAGGGATTGGACCATATAGGCCTTGGTCGGAACTTAAATTTGCTAGGAAATCAGGAACATCTTTCTTCAATTAAAAATTTGTTTTCTTTACAAGATAGGATCAGGAGGGAGACAAACCACAAGTGACTCTTAATCTCACAAAACAAACTGAGGGTTGCTGAGGAGCCGGGAGCCGGGAGAGGGGGTGGGGTTATGGACATTGGGGACGGTATGTGCTATGGTGAGTGCTGTGAAGTGTGTAAACCTGGCGATTCACAGACTTGTACCCCTGGGGATAAAAATACATTATATGTTTATAAAAATTTTTTAAAAAGTTAAAATAAAATTAGATTCTACTTTGAAAAAAAAATTATTTTCTTTAAAGCAGAGAATGACCAAAGCCCTCGGAGGACCAGGCAGCACAAGGTCAGGCCTGCCTGGCCTGCTCAGTGCTGTGCGCGTGAAGCTCTGAAGAGGGCTCGTCACAAGGAGACATTTCTTTTTTCCTTTCTTTTTACCATGTCTGCGTGAGAAGGTGGATGTTAGCCGAACATCCTGTGGTGACCATTTAACAATGTGTATAAATCAGACCATCATGCTGTAGTGATGTCTGTGTGTGATGTGATGTGTGTGATGTGTGTCAATTATTATAGTGATGTGTGTCAATTATTTCTCAATAAAACTGGAAAATAGGCATAGAAAAAGACTGGCAGGAAATCCACACACACAAAAAAAACACACACAACATAAAACCCAACAACTCTACTTTATATCAGCCCATATACCCAAGATATTAGCACTTTGACACGTGGCTTGGTGGCATTTCCAGTATTCAGTGACCCCACATATTGAACAACATGGTCTAGAGGCAGTGTGTGGGCAAAATTTCCAATAATCAGCAGAGGTCACATGTGTTGTGCCTACAGGAGGAAGGATCAGAAGACGAACTTGTGATTCTGGGGTGTGAAGCTTGGGACACCGTACTGGGGACAGCGGGGCCATGAACAAAGATTGCATACAGAGTCAATGTCTGCTGCTCAAGAAAAGAGATGGTGCCACTAGTATGGAAAGGATGACTTTTATTTCCATCCTAAATAATCACACCATTATTAAAACACATTTGAAAAATCCTGGAATAATGTAAACTGAAGGCACAGAACAAATCAAAATATTTGAACTATTTATGCTTAAGATGAGAAAATTCAAATATTTCAACAGTAACAATAAATTATGAACAAGTTTCCATCATCAAATATCATTCTGACCAAAAACTATCATGTTTTGTAATAAAACCAAATGAGTTAGCTTAAGCTGAGTCTGAGATTTCCATGATAAAAATAATGTCAAAAAAAAGTGTCTTCTTCAAAATACTAATTATATCCCCAGGTTCAATGTAAGTATTTTACATATAACAAAGTAGCCATTAGGATATTTGTCAGTGGATGGCCACGCCCCAAGAAATGACACATTCTTACAAAATGTTTAAAAAAAATAGCAAAGTAGGATATAAAATTCTATTTGGGGAGCAGGAAAACAAACAAACAAACAAACAAACAAACTTGTTCCGTGTCAATTAGAATATCAAAGCATTTCAATGCCAAATTGCTTCAAAAGCCAATCATCACATAACAGTAATATACTGTATGGGGCATCCCACTGTATTTCGGTTATATGTTGACCATACAGTGTAGCTAAGGGGTTGAACAAATCAGTAGCAATTACAGTTGCCACTTCTTATTCACAAGGGATAGTTTAAAACAAACTCACTAAAAAACTAATAGGAATAATCAGTGACATGCTAGAGACACAATAAAACCTAGCAATGCAATTGCTAGTTTGAAAACAAAGTGGTCATGCTTCATAATATACTGTAGTATTTTTGAAATACATTCTGTGATAATCAATACCATTTACGACAGAGGTCACTTGTAAATGAGCTCAGATTCTGAACTAGGTTTCTAAGTGAACTCTTTTCAAGTATGCATAATATTAAGAAAGTACGGAAACTCTGATCTCACTTGCTTCTTTATGCGTTCTTCCAAGGGACAATTAGTGGAATGAAGGACTAATAAAACGGGCTGGTTGTAGTTTTCAAAAACATTTAGAAAAATAAGAAATAGCCTAGTGACCAAGAAATGACTGAAAGATATTAACATCTAAAACCCAATATTTTAGATAAAAATCCAGGACTCTTCAGTCTTTTTCTTGAAATAATTAAGTTCACAAGAAATAATGGGGAAAAAATAAGGACTTCTAGAACACTGAAGGCTCTTCTTGGAATGAAATACAAAAGGTCTACCTTCTCCTACACTGAGCTGCAATATAGTTGAAGGTGTGTGGAATAGCAACACGGCTTGATCTTTAGTTTAACTGCATAAATCACAAAAAAGCACGTCCAGCCAAGACTGCTGATAAGTATAATACAAACTCTAGAAAATGAATTTTAGCAAAAACGGCTTCAAAATTTCCCTGCATAACAAAACATTCCTTTGGAAAGGAATCTTTAATGCTTTTGGCATTCTGCAATAAGTGTGACTTTTACCATCTCCAGCAGTAAATTATAATTACCTCCCAAATGCCTTTGTCAATGGAAAACATGATCTTTGATTATCTAGTATTCTAATTAATGGTACATTATTTTTTGAAAAGCTCTTTAGTAGTGTCAGACTTCTGTCTTCATCATCTACGAGTACTAAAAGATTAAAGGAGAAATCAAACAAGTCAGAAAAATCGTTTTATAAACAGTGAGAAGTTTTGAAATGTTGGCACCAATGGGGGGAAAAATAGGGAAGTGTGACTGGCTCCACGGAAGATGTCTGTACCCATTTGTGGCACTGGCTGCAACAGGGGCAGTGAATGCCACCACCGCGGAGTGCAACGGCCCCAGCACTGGGGTGTGGAACTCATCTTATGACTCGGTTAGGGGAAACAAAGGACTGCCCCAAGTTCTCTAATCCAGCTGGCTCAGTCGCCGTCTGCACACACTTCTTGCGTTATAGTAGGTCCCATTCTGACAACGGAGAGTCTCATTTTTGAAAATATGAACTTACGAGGCTTAGTGGAAGACTGCTCCCAAGCTAAAAGAAACGTTCCTAACTTGAAGAAAACCCTTCTAATAATAACAACAGGACAATCTCAGTGGTTTGGGTCCTACAAATACCAGTTATGCCTGTGGCTTCCAACTGGAAACACAATCCAACAAAAGGGGTTTCTTTCCAAAGCTTCAAAAGGAAGACAGATTCAAAACTGATTTCAAAACCTACACCAGGCTTCCAGGCCAGCAAATAACTGTCAGAGTGACTTTGTTCCTCTGCTCCTTCAACATGGGCACTAGTGCAGAATGGCTCATGCCCATGGTTGACAGGCCATTGACCGCTACGATCATGTCTCCATATCTGGACAAAGACAAACAGAAATGGACTGTTAACTATTTCCATGGGTTTAGAAAACATTATCCTAAGGGAGATCTGCTTGGCATGAAATTCATAGTTTCACTTAACCATTAGCCATCAATGGTGAGGCTATGTTTTCTGCTTTGCAAGATGTCTGGGGAAATTTTTAACCCTATACTGGCCTTCCATTGCAATCAGGGCCACCCCTGGCTGAGCAGTTAGAACTGCTCAGTGATTTTGAGGGCAAGCAGAAAAATTTTCAAGAAAGCTTGAGCAAAATGTAATGAGAATAAATGTGCTGCCTCTTTAAGGAATACTAAATAAGGCATTTGGACGGGGCTGCTTATTATTTTGACTGTTCTTTGCTTATTCTTAGAGCTCGTACATTTGAGGGCTCAATTACATTGAGCCTCTTTCAGCGGCTGACGCCTGCTGTCCTCTGACAGGACTATCGCAGATGCATGATCAATCTGAAGGCCCTTCTATCCTTCAGCATTGTTTGCTCTTTAGTTTGTAACAGCAATATGCTATTTTATTGTTACCTACTTCAACAGTTTTGGAAGTAGGTGGAATGCAAATTATAAACTAATTAACTGAGACCCAGAATGCTTGAGGGACTTAGCTAAGAGAATGGTTAATTTATCTCTCCCCCTCTTCTTTCCACCTAAAATACTGATTTTTTCACCCATCTCTGTCAATATAAGGAGCAAACTGACCCTGGTCAACTTTTCACGAGACTCTCTGGATGGCACTCTGATCAGTATACACTCTCCATTCATGCGGCACTCGAAGATGTCAACATTTACTTTTTAAGAACTGGCTCTTCCACCAAAAAACTAAGCTCTTAGACCCTACACGAATCCATTTCCTCTCAGTTTGTAGAATCTTTTTTTTTTTTAAAGATTTTATTTATTTGATAGACAGAGATCACAAGTAGACAGAGAGGCAGGCAGAGAGAGAGGAGGAAGCAGGCTCCCCTCAGAGCAGAGAGCCCGATGCGGGGCTCGATCCCAGGATGCTGGGATCATGACCTGAGCCGAAGGCAGAGGCTTTAACCCACTGATCCACCCAGGCGCCCCACAGTTTGTAGAATCTCTTAATCTAACACCTCTTTCTTCTCCGAGGGCCTGAGTTTTGATAAAGGAAAGAGGCTGCATGAGGCTGGCTGAGGACTTTCTGCCCAGCAGAGGGGTGAAGAGCCCAGGCTCTGGAGAGAGAGTCCGGGGTGTGAACCTCCATCAACCATTTCCAGCTACTTGACTGTGGGCAAGTTTCTTAATCTTTCTAAGACTTAGTTGTCTCGTGCATCAGACAGGAATAACAATGACAACACTTACTTTACAGGGCTATTAAGATTCAATACTACAATCCCAAGCACTTAGCACTGTGCCTGGCAGCTCTCACATCCATTCATCAAATATTTACTGAGACTTACTCTGAACACAAGGCACTGTTACGGCGGCTGCCAGGAATGTACAGTAAATGCAACAGGCCCCCCACCCCCACCCTTTCACGGAGTTTGCATAAATATCGTGTTAGGTAGACATAAGTGCTGCAGAGGAAAAATAGAGCAGTCATCTAATGACAGGACTGGACTCAAGGGGTGTGTGTGGAATGGCTGCTCAGAGCCAGCTGTCATCTCCGTGTGTTGAACTGGATGACTCAGGTCTGGTCCCTGTCATTAGAGTAACAAAACAGAGCCATCAGCGGCGAGATGGTCAAAGGGATGCTTCAGTCGAGATCTGGCTGGTACGTGCCCAGTTAGTAAACAAGTATTTCAGTCTCTGTGGGCCACACAGCCTCTGTCACAGTGACTCAACACTGCCACCGGGGCTCACAGGCAGCCACGGAGGGGGTGCAAACAGAAGAATGCAGCCACGTTCCAGGGAGACTCGATTTACAAGAGAGGACAAAGGCTGGGGGTTTGGAGCTGACCTCTGGTTAAGATCGTGTCCATCACAATAAACATGAATCACATTATCTGATCTCCCAAGACTCACTTTAATCTTCCATCATAATAAGCAGGAGTTCCCAAGACGATGGTTTTAATGAAGAAAGGCTGATTGGTGTGGTTCTCTTCATATCCACCAACAATACTAAAGCCCCAACTTCCCAAGTAGCTTCTTCGTAAAACAATATCATGGCAGCTATGAAGGGCACTATCACAAACACAAAAGGTCAAGAAAAAGTTAGTGGGGCAGCTTTTATCGCCTGTTCACCTTTGCTTCATTCCATCCTTACCCTTATCGCTGCTGGGAAACAAAAAGGGGCTATTTTATTTCCTTCTGAACACATTATTCTGACAGCCCATTTTCCAGCACAGACTCAGTCCTAAGTAGACTGGAATTTGTCCAACACTGTCCCGTCTTCTTTTCCCAAATGAACACACACACACACACACACACACACACACAGCTAAACACACCTGGTTACAAGTCACACCACAGAAAGTCGTATAAAATGGTTCTGTGCCTGCGTTTTCTCTCTGCACTGTCAACAATGTCCTCAATTTGGATATCCATCTGTATCTACAGAGTTTGTATCTACAAAAAGGTGGTACACAAGGGATCTAGTCCTGCTAATCTCAGCACTTAAATGAAAGAAAGATAGAAAACGTTCTTTCTTCTTCATCTATGTGAGGAGTTATTTGTTGTTTTTTCCTCTTTCACTTACAATGCACTCATTTTAAGGGAGATTGATTGACAAAATAGAGAACTCAATTTAGAAGACACTAATGAAAATCATCTCTTTCTTTCTCCATACAGCTTTTTTTTTTTTTTTAACTTTTTTTTTAACCAGGGACTCTGAAATGCTTCAGTTAAAATGCCACTGTCAGTTGGCGGATGTGACATCAGAACTCAATGAATAAAAACTTAAAAATAGAAGAAAACCCCACCTAAGGGATACAGAAAAAATATCTCCTTGTAAGACTGAAGAATTTTTCATTTTTGGATGAAATTGGACCCAGTCATCTAAGGTAAGGTTTCCTGTTTTTAATCTATTAAAAAGACTTCTTAATAAAGCCAATGCTCTAAGCGATATATGAAATGCTAGAACTTTTAATCTGGTCTACTTTCTTAGCTCACCAACAAGAAAAGACTTTTAAATAGTCTTCTGCCATAGAGCAGGGTCCCAGGGTCCCCTGGTATTTTAGAGACGATATAGGTTATTTTCGTTATTCTGAATCTTCTGCAAAAAAACCAACGAAATAGCACAACACAAAACAAATAAACTGTTTTGTCTGGTACACCGCCAGCCAACTGCAGAGAAAGACCCTCCCTTTTGAGAAAGAGCAGAGCTGCTACCCTGTGTGTTGTGCGACCTGCTGGAAGGAGCTGCCGGTACCCACAGAGCAGTGGCCCTCCCAATACCTGGTTGTGTATACTGGTCTGCACACAACACACGAACCCCAGGAGTCCACAGAATAGTGACCTTGGACTGATAGACACTCTTTCGATACAGGCAGACCCCCCAAATAGATTTCATTATCCCGTGTACTGTTCATCTGAAATATTCATTGTTCTTCCTGGTTCATCTGAAAATGCTCCGAACATAAGCGGTAAAGAGCTGACTGCAGAGCTGGCCCGGAACACCAGGTAACAAGAACTAAAGGAGCGCCAGCACGGCCTGGCCACCAGCAGTGGTGTGCGCACGCTTGGCCTCTGCGCAGCCGAAGAGACCACTTCTCCCCCACTGGTGTTGGATGGGGCCTTTCTGACATGCTGGGTTTAGAGTGACAGGTCAGTGTATCAGGCTGACTACTCCAGAGGATAAATGAGTTCCCTCTGCTGGCTGACCCCTCACCATTAGGTAGAACGGCCATGGTTTTATAGCAACCATTCCAATCTATGCCTACAGGGCCCTGAGATATGAATTCTGTTACTGTTTCAGGCCTTTTTGGTCTTTTTCACTACCACAAGGACAAGTCAGTAAGTTAGATGATAGACAAATGAATTCCATTCATCCTGGCTTTTTCTGCTATTCTTTACGTGAAAGTACTTTTTAAAAAATGTATATATATATATATATATATATATATATATATATATATATATCACATAGCACTATACAAATGCTAGTTATTACAAATTATATCTAAAATGAAGCTAGATGGCTCAGAAACTGGCATTCTTATCATTTATTTTTATTTTAAAAAAATCAGTCATTTTCCTACTTGGCTCAGAATCAGAATGTTTCATCATAGTTCAGTTTTAGGATTCCTCTAAAGTGATCTAGAAACAAAGACAGTAATACACATTCTTCCAACTTCAATACCGAAGTATATAGAACACTCATCAGGAGCTGAAACTTTCATGACCAGACAATGACCAACTACACAATGTCCTGGAGGGTGAGAGTCCCGAAGGTGGTGAGAAGACCTACTTTCAGACACCAGTGGTTTGGCTGAAAGAGTCTCTCATGTCCAATAAAAACTGAGTTTTGGGATGCCTGGGTGGCTCAGTTGGTTAAGCAGCTGCCTTCGGCTCAGGTCATGATCCCAGCATCCTGGGATCGAGTCCCACATCAGGCTCCTTGCTCGGCAGGGAGCCTGCTTCTCCCTCTGCCTCTGCCTGCCATTCTGTCTGCCTGTGCTCGTGCTCTCTCTCTCTCTCTCTGATAAATAAATAAAATCTTAAAAAAAAAACTGAGTTTTGACATCCTGCCTTTTTACAGAGAGTTAACAAGATTAAGAAAGGGGTTTTAGAAAAGCTTCTCAAAAGGCCCCACACTTTGACCTGGTTTTTCTGGTGAAAAATGCACACGAAGTCTAAGCATGTACACGTGTGGTAAATGACAGCTTTTCTAAAGCAAGAGCATGAACATCCAAATCTCATGGCTGGTCCACTTGAGAACCTTGTTAATAGTAATGGACAGAATGGCTTTATTAGTTTTTATAAACAGATACACCAAATCTTTTTAGCCTAGTTCTTACTATTAAATTTACCTTTGGTTTATTTTTTAAGAATGTTTTAATTTTTTAAAAATTAAAAAAAAATCTTTTTTACAAACTCATGGCCTGGAGATCAAGACCTGAGCTGAGATCCAGAGTTGGATGCTTAACCGACTGAGCCACCTAGATGCCCCTTAAATTTATCTTTTAAAATATAATAACCTAAGAAAAAAATACCCTTTTCTTCTATAACTTGATATGCCATTGCCACTTTCATCTCTGACCCGGACCTTCCCCCTCACACCCTGGACGAATGAATTTACTGTGTTCCATACTGAGAAATGTTGTCACTACGATTATTCCATGAAACTGCTGAAACGCTGTCAGTACCTTGGAAGCCCAAGCCACATGACCCACGACGGGGACCAGCTGGAGTCATACTCATTCTCGCTGAAGGTGCCTGGCTGCTCTTTGGTAGCCTGGGCTGCCTCCTCCACAATTTGGACCTCAAGTGCTTTCAGGACAACAGCAGGGGACATGGTGCTGGCTTTTAGCATAGCAATGGCCTCACTGTGGCTTAAATTGGTCAAATCAATGCCATTGATATTCAGCAATATATCACCTGTCCAAAGGAATAAACAAGAAAAATGAGATGAGCTACCAAGTCATTATCTTCCCTATACATCCTGTTATTTGTAATTTTTTCACATCTCTGTCATTCTTACGATATCCAGGGACAAATCCAATTCATGGAAAACATTCCAAAACAACTCAAAACTTTAAGATAATTTCATCATCTATAGGAAAAAATGTGGCTTGAGGCACTGTGATTCGACTGGAAGTCCAAGTCATTAGACTTCATTTTGCTAATGTGCAGGACCTGGGCATGTTCATTTCTCTTCTTTGGGCTTCAGTGATTTCTATAGTTCTTTCCTGCTCAAAATTATTTGATCTTTTGCTCTTAGAAATGAATTTTTAACATATCCTGTTTTAGAGTTACACAGTTTTATAGATAAAGATAGTCCTACAGAGTTTGCTCAGCGTGAATGTATCAGAATACTTAAAGAGAAGAGATCCTTGGGTCTACACAAAGAAATGAAACTTGTGATTTGAGCATCTTTTGCTTAAGGAAGAAAAAAAAAGTGCTTGTTGCCCTGCCAAGTAATATAATAAAAAAAGGGCAATGAGGATTATATAAAAGGTTAGGAAGGAAAAGATGTGTGTTATATTTTTTAGAGGGTCTTTTCCAACATAAAACAATCCTATGATCTGAATAAACATTAGAAAATAATGGAAAGGGCGCCTGGGTGGCTCAGTGGGTTAAAGCCTCTGCCTGCAGCTCTGGGCATGATCCCAGGGTCCTAGGATTGAGCCCCATGTCGAGCTCTGCTCAGCAGGGAGCCTGCTTCACCATCCCCCCCCTCGCTCTCTCTCTCTCTGCCTGCCTTTCTGCCTACTTGTGATCTCTGTCAAATAAATAAAAAAAATCTTTAAAAAAAAATAACAGAAACATCATCAAACTGCAGCAATTTTCTTTCCCATTAGGCATTTTTCTAACCTTAGAGATAGGTTTTACACTTATATATGGAAGGGACTTTTTAAAAGATTTAAAAAAAATCATATTTATAGAAAATTTGGGGAATATTTGTTACTTTTTTCAAACATGAGTTGCATGCAGGGAGAAGATGGGAAGAGTTTCACTGTTCCCAGCCCTCCCTATCTTACCTCTTTTGATGCGGCCATCACGTGCCAGACAGCCATGAGCTGGCACACTGGTTACAAGGATGGGCAGTTCACCACTCTTGCTTCCTCTGCCCCCTGCCACTGTCATTCCCAGGGACTCAGGTGGTTCCTTCTTTACAGTAATGTGTTTTTCTTGGCATGTAACACACTGGGTAAGATCCTAACACAGGAGAAGAAAATTCATTGCAAAATAAATAATACATAGCTGAAGTAAAGTAAGGAAACTGAAGGAAAAAATGGCAATGATAAAGTCACTGTTAAAATCAGTTACTGTAGAAATAATACACAGTTCCTCATGGTACAAACACTACACCGAACACTGGGGATCACAATGTCAGACTTTGGACGGCTGTATTTTCATATGACTATGTATGGAACAGAAAAAACTCAGGACTGTTGACATATGGAAGTCAAAATAGGGCCAATTCTACAAAGGTAAATAATGCATTTGAGTTTTAAGATTCTGAAGACAAGCTAATTCATTTTATTTCTCTCTCTCTCCTCTATTCTTTGAGAGAAATGGTGACAGAAAAGTACAAAAGTAAAGTGCGGATTTTGTTAACTGCCAGACAAAAGCTATAGATCTAACTTCTGTTTCTTACTCATGAGAATGCTCGGTCATGAAACGGGTGCAAACTGATCTTCACAACCTTCACAGAAAGCTATAAGGAAATGAAATAACTGAATTTTTGAAAAAGGTAATGAAGAGAAAAAATTTCCAACAGACTGTGTTCTCAGGAAAAAGCAATTTTTACCGATATTTATTGTTGCTATTTATGGGGACACTCTAGAAGAAAAGGAAAATTTAAAACATCACCTTTCTTTTTAAGTAGAATGCTATAAAAAACAAGGTGTACCTATGTGATATTAATATTAAAATAGCAATAGTAACTAACATTTATTGAAGATTTACTATGTGTAAAGCAAATGGCTTCACATGTATTATTTCATTTTAATGGTTTCATTACATTTCATTACAATGGTCCTGAGTGTAAATCCTATGGTTGGCCCCATTTTATAAACAAGGGAATAGCCTTATTAGAAAGGTCATGTAATTTGCTCCAAATTATATAGCTACGCATGATCACACTGGGATCTGAAGTGATTCAAGTTTATAAAAAATACATATACACACACATAGTGTATATACATAAACATGTATTCATATGTTGTTGTGTATGTTCATACAGCATGATGCTATATGCATCCACACTACAAGGGTGCTATCCCATTAAGTGTAATGATGGAAGCTCCTATCTCAAAAGGTTCCTTAACACATATACTATAAGAGCATAGTGTAGATAACAAGAAAACTATTACCACGACTAACAATATCAACAGTAGAACTAGATGAATTCTTTTGCTAGAACTGTAACATTTCCTTTAGTGACACTGCTTCAGAGCGGACAGGTACGACGTGTCAGTCAAGCCCTGGACCTGCAGGGGTGTCTGCTCTTCTCTGCTCCTGAAACCAACACTCTGAAATTTTCTTGAGGGCACTACCTAAATAGCCTAGAGTTCCTAGAATTTTGACCTCATAGAAAACCTGTAAACATCCACAGGTGGTATCGTAGCATATGACATCTATGTTCTCATCCTTCAAAACTGGGCAAGTAACTAACATAACGTTATTATGAAGACAATTCAGGTAAACTCAGCTGGGAGCACATTGACCAACGCTTGTGTCTGTCAGGTATCGAGTCAATTAGAGGTGGTTGTTTTATTCATCTATATGGCTGAGATGTATGCATTTTAGCCAAACTTCACAGATTACTCTTGGTATACTTCATGGAAACTTCTAAGGGCTTAACATTGTATGAATGTTTATTCAAGCAGCTATGCAGGGGCTTAGTAGTAGAATAATGTGTGCTTTAATTTTTAACAATGATTATCCTCTGAACAGGTTGTTTTGGTGAATTTGTATTTGTTTTCCCTAGGAGACCTTTATTTTTTTAAATTAGGATTTGACATCACAAATGCTGTATGTTAATGGCAAATTGCGAAATTAATGCTTAAAATTACATTTCATGTGGTGTTCTAACAATCAGGTTTACAGAGCACCTAGAATAAGAATTCAGCATTGCTATTTAAAACACCGCCACTTAAAATTAAGGAGTAGGAACTAGTAAAAAGAAAAATATATGTGCCCAAAACAAACAAAAGGACAGAAATAGTTCTCTATATGAACGCTGAAATGGTTAAGTAGTTCTTAAAACAGTCTTAAAATTGTAGAGCTGTCTTTGAGCACCCATATTTCAAATTTCTGTAGAATTCATGGATTCAGTTACCAACTTTTGCCTTAATTATGATTATTTAGGAATATGTATATATATGTAACTTGTAAAGCAAGGACCAGCGATATGAACAACTCCTATTCAAATTCCTTTTTGAAACAATAACTGCTTTTTGTAGTCATCATTGTGAAAGCAAAATTATCGGTACCCTTCACACATTTTGTTTTCTGTTAAAAAATAAGAATAAGTTTGTGCTTATAATTTCTTAAAAGTTTTAACTGACCAAAGACCAGTGACAAGTCTATACTTCAGCTCAGAAAACCAGATAAACCTGATGGGCCAAAAATACTTGTGCCTTTAAATGATGCTTTCTTGGGCTCCTGTGACATTACAGAGTTATTCTCTCAAATTGTACTTACATTAAGAAGCCACTTTAAGCTAACCATGTGTTTCTCAAGTAATTCTCCTTAAGGAAGATTAAATTGTTTTACTAAATAAAAACTTATTTACTGGTCTACTTAAAAACTATAGGAAGTAAAAACAAACAAACGAACAAACAAACAAACTATAGGAAGTTTCCTATGTGTGATTTTCACACAGTTGGTAAATAGCAGCATCTTAAAAATTCTGGCCTACTAGAAGTTGAGTTCAAATGAAAGGTCAAATGAAGTAAATAATACTGAGAACACAGTAAAGTGCCACTGTTTTTTGATTTCTACTGATTTCTGCATGCAAAGTGAGACAGCATCAGAATTTTTGGCACAGATAAATGACCTAGGAATATATTATAAAAGCACTGAAATATGAAAGATGCAGCAAAAAGCTCAACATACGGGAATTTAAAATGATCTAGGGTAGTATTCCTATAAACTGTAACATAAAAAGAAATGCTTTATGTGTTTCGCATGTACCTATCAGAAAGTATGATTTATGCTTCATATTCACATAGAGAATTCTGTTGTTGTAGGCAACCTGCCCAACCGCTAAGTATGGACTTGTTGGTCATTGTCTTTTTTTCAGTTACATAACCTCCTGTTACAACTGAATGAGCAAACCAAGATAAATCCCACTTTCAAGCAGGACCAAACAAAGAAGTCTTTCTAGAAGATCAAACACTTCTCATCAATCTGGCAGAGGGACCTTCTTACTAAGAAACCACCCCTAATGGCTGAGGAACAGACTGTACAGGGACTCTCAAGGTAGCCAAACACACATTCCACACCCCAAACACCTGTGTTCACCTTTGCCAACAGAGTAACAGCCCTCATTTAAATC
This sequence comes from Mustela nivalis, assembly GCF_964662115.1. Taxonomy (NCBI): domain Eukaryota; kingdom Metazoa; phylum Chordata; class Mammalia; order Carnivora; family Mustelidae; genus Mustela; species Mustela nivalis. Next base: position 12,861,494 of record NC_139034.1, on the reverse strand, counting down.
TTACCAGTTTGTAACAGGGATTCCCTGAGGGCAGATGAATGAAAACATGCAAACTCGAGGCCTCACCTTGTGTGAGCTGGGTTGTGGTACAGCGGCTGTGCATGGTGCTGGCTGCTAATCTGAGCTCCTGTGTTTTGGACAGGGTTACTAGGCTGGGATTTCCCTGGCCTAGCAATTGTTAAATCCACCCTCTCACCACTAGCCTGGAGAAAACACACATATATAGCCACCAGTCATTAATGATGCTTCTCACTTAAAAAAATTATAGGGAGGGTAATTTTCAGTGCACTTATCATCGCTGTATCAGAGCCTCACCTGAGTGGGGCCTGCAGGCCCCTGCTAGGGGAGGGGCAGATGAGGGAGTTCATTTCAGGAGCTAATACTTTAAAACTTCTGCAGGTAAAAGAGCCACACACAGACCTCTTGGGTAAGCCTTCCCTAACCCTGGAAACACCAAGGACATAACCAAAGCAAAGCCTGGGTTCTGATCTCCCCATGATTTCTTGAAGGGTAACTGTCTTTTTATACTTCCCTCCCCTGCAAAACTGGCCTTGGCACTGAGAGAAAGAGAGCAAAGAAGATAAAAGGACGAACGGATTCCAAACTGGATTACAATCCTTTGTGATTTCTGAAATAAATTCCAAGATGGCTACTTTGAGAGTGATAATCAATGAAACTACGTGTAGCTCTGTTTCCACACACTACAGCTTTGAATCAAAAATAGGGATCAGCTTAAACAGTCCTGAAAAGAATGATAACAAAGGTTCTGTAAAACAGGATTAGTAATTATATACATTACAAATTGTGTGTGTATATATGTCATATGTGCACTCACACATAAATGTAACTTTAGAGGTGATGACAACCACGTTGATTTTAGAGGTCCATTATCTGTATTTATAGATCTAGATCTGAAACACAGATTCACATCTATTATACTTTTTAAAGCTATTTTATCTTTGCTTTTAACGTACAGGCCTGGTCTACTTGATGCTGATTCTTGGTCATGACTACAACTTTCCAAGTTTACTATCATTTCTATAGGAAAATTTGACAGCCTGCTTTCAAGACGCTGTGGTGGAAAGTAGAACCCTCCCTCATGACTGCAGTCAGTAATGTTAAGAAATCACTCCAGTTTCAGTTCTCAAGTTGGAAAAGGAGTGAAAACCATAATTTAAAAAAAAGATCTTATTTATTTATTTGAGAGCGAAAGCGAGAGAGCAGGGTGGAGGGGTAAAGGAAGAGGGAGAAGCTGACTCCTCGCAGAGCAGAGAGCCCGATGTAGGATCTGAGCCGAAGGCAGATGCTGAACCGTGGAGCCACCCAGGTGCCTGAGTGATAACCAATTTTAAGGCCCTATTAAAGTCATTTACTTATTCAAGTATTTCATTAAACTAGTTTCAGACAATTCTTCAAAATAACTGAAAGAATAATACTTCTCATGTGGCCAGAGTCTGGGGATTTGATCTAACAGGTAAATGCCAAAGTAGAACGCTTACAATCCAGATATTTGAGATTCTGACACTGCCAAGTATTAGATCACACGGTGTGAAGGGTGAGAAGTCCCTCTGTGATCTCATTTCAATATTGTTTGCTTTACTGCCTAACCCTCACCACTACCAAATACTCTATAACCAGTAATTTAGCTTTACGGGAAGACCCCTGCTCATGCAAACCTATTAACAAACAAATCCCTGATCTTTTTTGATTTCTTTTTTTTTTAAAATATTTTATTTGTTTATTTGACAGAGAGCTAGAGATCACAAGTAAGCAGAGCGTCAGGGAGAGGGGGAGAGAGAGAAGCAGGCTATCTGCTGAGCAGGGAGCCCGAAGTGGGGCTCGACCCCAGGACCCTGGAATCATGACCCGAGCTGAAGGCAGCTGCTTAACCAACTGAGCCACCGGGGCGCCCCTCTTTTTTGATTTCTTAAGAGACAAAATTCTGGGTGTGTGATGGAAGTGGACATTAGCTTTAAACAATGGGCCAACGTTTGGGTTTAGGCCAACTGCCTATCTAACACTTCAGGGTTTCAAGCACAACAAAAGAATTCTGTTAAAGTCAAGATTTTTAAAATTGAAGGATGCCTAAATGACAATACCTGTATTTCATAAAATAGTGGCATGCCCTATTGCTGGGAGTATATACTGGTATGATCTTTCTAGAGGGAAGTTTAGCAAAATGTCTTAAACTTGAAAACAAAACATTAAAGTCTGTTGACAGGGGAGTTTTTATGTAAGTTTTAGCACAACACATCCACTATACAGCTATATCATGGTGCATCTATTTTCAGGGTAAGAAGTCCACAACATACAGCTGACATAAAGAAAGGGTGGCAAACTCAGAATTTGCAAGCTGAGTGCATGTCTAAGTACCTACGCAAATAGGTACCTGTTTATTTGTAGGCATATACAGAAAAATGTTTGTAACGATGTTCTTCAAAACTTTAATGTCACTATCTTACGGACTTTAGACTGACTTTGATTTTGACTTCCTTCTTCATTTTCTGTATTTTTTCTTCCTTAGTCTCCTTTTCAGACATGGAATACATGTTTTTCTCAGAATCCAAAACATTAAGATGTTTTTCACAAAGAAACAACTTGAGCAATATATTATATTTGGTATCATATATAAGTATCTGTATCCAATTTTTTTAAACCTCAAGTCTGTGACAAGAGACCAATGCCTGAATCTCCCTCCTAAAGCAAGATGGCTACCGGGTGTGTGTGTTCCCATAGTTATAATGAACCAAACATTTGTGAAAAGGAGTAACTTAAATGGGATTTAAATTTGGGTTTTCTTACACAGTAGCTTAAATCTTCATTGTTACTCAATTCTGTTTACTATACACATTTCTCAATGACTATCAACCTACTTTAATTCCTGATGCTTGATTATGCTACTGCTTGATTTCCTTTATGTCAGAGTGTTTTCTTGTGCTTACTTAAAACAAAACAAAACAAAACTAAATAAAACACCATACACATCTTTGTTTCACCCCATCACTGTAGGAGATACACATATCATTAAATACTCTGGTAGGTTACAGAACTGGGAGTTCTGCTCTGGATGATTTTCTACTTTTTATATCTTATTTTTTTAAAAAAAATTTTAAAACTGTTTTCTTTTTTTAAAGATTTTATTTATTATGTATTTATTTATTTATTTGACAGAGAGCAAGAGAAGGAACACAAGCAGAGGGAGTGGGAGAGGGAGAAGCAGATTCCTGGCTGAGCAGAGAGCCCCGATGTGAAACTGGATGCCAGCACCTGGGATCATGCCTGACCGAAGGCAGATGCTTAATGACTGAGCCACCCAGGTGCCCCTCTACTTTACCTACTTTAATGTTCTTATTGAAAATTTTTTTTCTCTAATAATAACCATCTTTACTTCACAGGGATACTGTAAGAACACAAGTTATGATGTGTTTGAAATGCTCTGAATGCTTTATAAAAAGGGCACTACAGAGATAATGAGTTCTTCTCAATAAAAATTGATTTTCCCCACTTGTATGGAGGTGAAGCGGAGAGTGAACGTTACAAGAGCAGGGAAGTCACAACTTTGGAACCACAGCTCCTTCAAGCTTTGCTTGTCTCACCTGTTAAATGTGGACATAAATGTGTTTTTTATGTGTGGGCTTAGGTGGAGCCCATGGAGCAAATGAAAAACCCATGTGCAAAAATAGAGCCTTCACTCTATAAAGAGCAAGGCTAAATGTTCACAGGGATACAGTTTTCCGGACAGGATTTTATCTGTAATGATAAAATCATCTCTTGTGCATTTTGAAGGATTTCGGGAGCCGTGTTTGATTTCCCCCATGAAATATCAAATATCCCTCAGGTTCTCATGTGACGAAAACATCGACATAAAGGCTGAGCACGTGGAATGAATATCCGCGTGTACCTGAATGATCTGGGCGGCAAGCTCAGGGGTTCCGAGCTTCAGGTCGTGTCCATTGATGGCGAGCACTCGGTCGTTGCTGCTCAGCCTTCCATCCTGTGCAGCCAGGCCCCCTTCCAACAGATCAAGGATAAAAACACCTGGTTCATCGGTCCTTCGAACGAGTTTAATGCCAAGTTGTTCACCAGAGTCCCGTTTGTGAAGGACCACGTGGAAGACCTCTTCCCGGGGAGAGCTACTGTCAGGGTGGCTGTAGGTCCGGCCCCCAAAGCACCGCTCTCCAGCACGCTTAGGTGCAGCGTGGAACAGGGCTGGGAAAGGGCGGCTCTGGCATAGTTGTGAGACACATTGTTGGTGTTACAGTTGTTGACCTGGAAGAAAAGAATTCTGACTAAGGTGGGACAATCTTTTATCCTCTCAACTGGTAAACATTTATACGCCATTTCCAAAAGAAACGGACTTTGGAAAATGACATACAGTCATTATTTACAAAGAAAAGCCCTCTGAAGATGTTTTAAAATGCACAGTTCCTAAGCTTCACTCACAATGACTAGCACGAAGTAGAGAATGGCAGTTAGGATCTCAGGCTTCAGCGAGGGTGCTGAATCAGAGTCCCTGGTCCTGCCAGTAGCGGGATGTCTGAGGGTGTCCCCTGAGTGGTGAGATGGGTTTACTCTCCGCTTCAAGGGACCAGGAGGAAAATGCAGAGACAGCAGCAGCATGTGGCAAGTGCCAACAAAATACTAGTTCTAGTGGAACAGAAACTGAAGTTCTACTGGATTGATGTGGCTTTTCCAAATGAAAAACACCTACCCTGGAAAAAATACACCGAGTTTTAATCTAAGAAAAGGGACAGATTCTAGATACACAACCTGATCTCAGTTCAGTCATTTTTACTTTAAAGAAAAGCAGGTAATTACAGTTTCACTCTGTTTAGCACTCAAGTGTAACATCTATCTAATACAACAAGCTTAACTCAGTACTCACAGAACATTTATTTACTAAACCTTATGGCCCTGAAAGGAATATAGTGACTGATCCTGGGACAGGAACAGGACTAAGAAAATACACCCAGCTTCAGTTATTCACCTAGTCAGAGGAAGAGGTTGGTGCAACTCTGAGTGTTTATCACAATTAGAATTCCTCTCCTCATCTGCCTGCACCAACAGCAAGCAGGAAATCGACATTCTCTTGGATGTGTTATGTGGCACAGGCTCTGGGTTAGGTGCTTGTGATTACCCAAAGCCTTCAATCTTTTTCACGTGAGTCTATCTTAAGGAAAGTCTTCCCCCTTCCTACTCATCTCGGGATGACAGTTTTGAGCACCACTAACTTGAATTTTATTGATTTGGGCCTGTGGACATCTTTTAAAATTCAGGCATCAAATGCCATAGATCTCACACATAAACTTGCTCTTCGCCCAACTTTGCAGCATCTGTGCATTTGGTTGCCATCCACATCCTTGATGAAAAAGTTGAGTAACATAGGGTCAAGAACAGAACTTTAAGGCAGCTTCTAAAAAACCAGCCTGACATGGATTTGTTAGTCAAAACTCATCATTTCTGGTTATTCAGCTAAAAAGCCACTTATCTCTAGGTTCTTATTTTTCCATCTTAAATTCACATCTATCACAAATGACTTTACAAACATCTGGCTGGAATCCAGTGCTAGCCACGTGCGAGTATGTAGCCTCACACCATCTTTGTGATGTGGATTGTGGGATATCCTACAATCAGAGATTTCCCTTCACAAATGTGTGGTTGTCAGTGAAATACAGAGAAAGCAGAGACCAAATAAAATACTGTTGCTAGATGTTGTAGAACTAGCACCAACAGAGTAAACTTTACCACATCTTTAGCTAAATAAATTTTGTACCAATGCAGCCAAGACACGACTGCAATTATTTTCCTTCAAAACCAAAAGTGAATAAATCACTGATGACTCAGATTACACTGTGAATTCGTACTCTTAATCATGTTATGAAATTTGTATTATTTTTAATAGTAATATTGATGTAATCTCTTACACTATTTTATTCCTCAAACTGCTCAAAATGCTGCACTGTGAAAGGCCTTGAGGGTATATGGTTCTCCTTTTCAAAGAGGTTATTTAATAGAATAACATGGATGTGTGGGTATATATATAAAACACACACACACACGCGCACACACACACACACACACACACACACACATATAATCAGTGTGGGCAAACCCAAAGCCACTCACTGTTATTACATCTAGTTTGCTAAACTAAAAACACAGGCTAGCTAGCCCTTTGGTCTGTAAATTAACCATCTTAATGACTCTAAGGTATTTTCAAATTGGCTCATGGTATTATTTATGCAGCTCACAAAAGGTGGAAGATAACCAGGTAGTAAAAATATACTAAGGAGCCTTCTTTCCAAGTGTTTCCTTTTGAATCGCCATAAATACTACTCTGTATTTGGGCAAGTAGTGTGGCTTTACTTACTGCCTCCAGCATACCAGCCAAAGGCCAATGAGAAGTCAGGCCCACAAGAGGAGAGACCCTTTGTGAATTCAATAATCAGGTTATGTGCTCATAGTTTTTGTATCAATTTGAAATCATTAAACTGGATTTAAGATTACCATTATTAGGGTTATTAAAATGTATGCTTCCATAAACAATAATAATGCACCGGAATGTCTACAATGCTGATTTATAGCTTTGAGTTAATTCCCCAAATTATAGCCAGTATTTCAGATAATTAGATTTTTATTTGAGGTATACAGATTCAGTTATGTTATTAAACAATTGTCCAAAGCAGACCAGTAAAAAAGCCTGTAGATGAAATATATTAGCAAACAAAACCCTATAGCAAACAAAACTATATATTAAATATATTTTTATACATTTTTATATTTTTGCTAATATATTAGCAAACTATATATTAAATACATTAGTAAATCTGAGGTTACAGATTTAACCTCAATTATACTCAAAGAAATGGAAATAAGAACAAAGCATTTGTTTTTACCTTTAAAATTTAGAAAAAGCATGAGAAATATGTAAAATAAAAATATGTAAAAATATGAAATATGTAAAATATTTAAAAATAAAAATATGTAAAAAATTTAATATCCAAAGCTGGCACACTGTTGGTAGCAAAGAGCAAAAGATGAAAATAAATGTATACTCAATTATAGCTAGAAAGGCCAGAAGTGGAGAAGAAAAGAACACTGTGTAAGCTGCAGAAAAGGGCAATCTGGCTCTTTTGGTCTTGGCCACAAAGGTGTCAAAATATCAAAACCAGCTACAAGAGTTCCTCCACGGAGAATCAGTTTAGGAGCTGGGGTAGAAGGAATACAGGGTAAGGTGTCCAGAGAGCTGTGCCAACCTCATGCAACCAGAGTACTACTAATATCATAAAAGGAGAGCAAACACAGGAATGCGGTAAATAGCCAGCTATGGTAGGATCAGAAACTGGATTTTACATAAGCTGGATTAGTTATGTTTCCTGTATTCTCCTATTTCCTCTTTGGATTTAGTCAAGAACAAAACACTGGAAGTTCAGTCTGTGTCAGCCAGGCCAAGTGCAATGAAGGAGGGGTTTTGGGCCCAAGTGTCGAAGTGGAAATCACAAACTACAAGAGGCAGAATACAGATGGGCATGGAAACCAAAGCCAGGAACCCCCAATGGAAAGGTCAATCCTTGCTGCTCTTGGAGCCTAGTTTGTCTGTCTTCCCCTCTGGACATTTCTCTTGAAGAACTAAAAATCCTAGAGGTTCTAAGTTTTGTTTTAATGAAGAAGGCAGCCATTCCCAACAGGATATCATAACCAAATCCACTCTTTTATTGACTAAGCAAGTATGTCCCTGGGTACGGACTCCAGGCACAGCACTGTGAGGAAGACACTGTATTTGAATAACTCTCTGTGACCAATTATGTGTTAAGTGGTGAAGAGAAGGAATGTCTTCAGCACTTAGTGTGAGAAGAGTTCTGAATGGGTGAAAATGGCAGGGCAGGGCTTTCTGGATGAAGGTGGGGAAGCTGTAGCACAATGGGGACAGGCTGGAACGTGGAGGGAAGCAAGGAGACTGTTATGTCTGGCTTTTCTGCTAGATTAGACATTCTATGAGGGCAGGGGTTGCTTTTTGCTCTTAATTACACCCTCAGCACTGACCACCATGCCTATGATGTTTCAGTAATACACCGATGGCTACAGCTGAAAGAAAAAGCAAGGGTGAAGGCTGAGGGGACAGGTTGTTTAGAGTCCACAGAGGACCCTGACTATTAGATTAATCAGTATGGACTTGATTATCCGGTCCAGTCTTCCCAGGGAAAGCAGAGTCACAGATGAATTAACCTGACAATGGTCGTGCCGGATTTCAGAGCAGAGTAGGGAGGCAGGGGTATTGATTCTACTGGGTTAGATGTGAAGCAGTGAGGGCACAGACCAGAGAGGTGGCAGGGAAAAGGGAAGGGGTGAATACCAACAGACCATGGGGAAGGACCGAGCAGTGAAATCGAGGAGGCAAGAATCCTTGAGCTTGGGTTCCTAGAAGACATCTTTTCTCATTCATGCCTATTTCTTCTCTCCTAAATATCCATTCTTTTAGCTTCAAGTACCACGTACACTCGTATGGGTCATATATCCAGGTCAATTTTCACATGAACTCTAGAATTCACATGAACAGTGGAATTCTGGCCATCTCATGCTCATCAGTATGCCCTCTAACATAATATCATCTTGCCTGAAGCTAGTTCGTTTGTTGGAGTAGCTCTTTCTCTTTAAAGAGAAGAGGGAGTAGGTAGCACCAAGGATTAGTGCAGAGTCAGGCTGTTTGTGGATGAGAGTGCATTTGAGAGCCAACAAGAGGTGGTCATGATTTCCGAATTCTATCTTAAATTCAATGCTGTATGTTTTAAGTAAGTTGTGCTGTGTGACCTGTCTTTTCTAGATTATAGTAATCCGTGTAGAGAAGGATGAATCAGACAACGAAGGTAACTGATGGATGGTACCCTGGGACTAGGGATAGAGCCAATGGGACAAGAGAATTTAGCAGTGAAGGTGGCCCCGAAATAGACAACCGTGGAGACCAAGCCAGGAGGAATCCAGCTGGCCTGGAGAGCCACACACTGAGGCACATGCGGGATCAAATTTAAGATGGGGGTAAAAATACATTCCATGAGTTTGGGGGAAATCGGAGAAATTACAGATAAATTATGATCTGTTTTGCATAAAAAAACAGTAAAACTTACCTTTTTATAAGTCAGATTCCACAGTACCATAATTTCCTAAGTTTTAAATTGATGAATAAGAGCAAAAAAAGAGGCAATTTAACAAAATAATTTAAAAAAATGATACCTGAAGAATTTGGTCTCCAGCAAGAAGTCTTCCATCTTTGGCGGTCACTCCATCCCGATAGACTTCCTGGATAACAATGTTGATCAGTGGCATTTCATTGCTGCCCACAATGCTAATTCCTAGCTGAATATAAGGATCAGACCGGTGAATTTCAATTGTAGTAATTTCGCCTTCCGGTAAACTAACTGGCTGTTGCGTAGCTGCCAAGTTAAAAACGAGAGAGAGAAAAATAGGTGGAAAGAAAAACGTTTTATATTTTTATTATCTTCAGGTAAGTAAGTTATCGTCTATCTTTAGTGATGACCTTATGTTAATAGATGATTCATAACAAAGCAATACCATGGGATAAGAAAAATAGAATGACCAAAACACCAATAGGTAAGATTAGCAAAACACTTCCTCTTTGAAAGGTGATCAGTAAATAATCAACAAATAACTACTACTCATCAGATCACTAGGGACCGCACAGTGATCTGATAAAGAAATGTATAGACAATATCATCTTGTCCTAATTGATCAGAGAAACTCTGACCCATGAAACAACTGTAAACAGTGCAAGGCAGTACATATGAAATAAAAAAGACAAACTCTGTGACATACAATCACCGTAGTGGATGACAAAGTAACCACATTAAGCAAGAAGAGGAGGGTCTTGATCTGAGCAGTAGAAGATAGAAGAATTGTTATAGCCATGGCTGGGAAAACTGGGATTTGTAGAAAAATTGGAATTTTCATAAGAAATAAACCTATTTAAAAGTAAGACACAGGGCCAACTACTAAGATATGCCCAAGATCTATGACTAGAGGTTTTCTGCCTGTTTCCTGGTGGGTCATGTAGACAGATCAGTGGCTGCTACCAGAGGACAGCAATAGTCAGACACATGGCCTTGGGAGTCAGATACATACCCAGCCATTTCGTGGCTCTCAGACTTTGACCAATGACTCTCTGACTAAGTTTCCTCATCATTAAAAAAAATCCAGTATTGGTACAAGCATTTAATAAGTTAATATGTGCTGACACAGAATAAGCACTTAGGCTGAGGTATTATTTCTGTTCTTCTTGATGCTGTGGATTTCTTAGTCAAGAGGCAACAGGCTTCAAAACAAACAAAAGAAGCCTGCTGATGACCAGTGAATTTGTGGACTACAACAGAAGAGGGCGAGGGGGAAGGATAAGCCTCAAGGTAAGACTCGCTTTCCGTTTCTAAACGGCAAACTGTTAGACTTGTACACTTAAAAGGTGAATATGTGATATGTGAAGCATATCTCAGTAAAATTATTTGTTGAAGAGGCAAAAGAACAACAACAACAACAACAACAACACCCCATGTAGGGAAAGTAATAGGGAGTACTGAGAAGAAAGGAAATATCTGATTTGATATTGCTATGGAATTTCTTTATTCAGCTTTTTCTCATTCCCGGTTTCCTCATCACCTTATTAAGAAAGAGGAAAACAGATGAAAAGCAAAAGCAAGGTGAAGAGCACATACTGTCAGTGGCCGTGTTCTCCTCGAAGGCGGGGTTGTCCAGGCCAAGCTCCTCAGGCCACCCGGGCAGAGACGCTGATGTTAAGCTGTGCTCAGCAGGTGCTGTGCCTGTCCCTGAACAGTCCGTTTCGAGGGATATAGTACCTGGAAGATCTATTACAGTGGTTCCATTTTCATTCTCAATCTCTGCCTGAGTTTTATCAGTTTTCCTCCTTTCTAGGGCAAGTCTCTGATGAGAAGCTCCAGGACATCTAGAAAGAGAGCATTAGGGGGTTCCCAGATGATTTGAAAGGAAAAATGATTGACAGCTTGTGCCCCAACAACAGAATAGCCACTGCTTCAATGCCAAACTCACCTAGAGGTAATCCACAAGTGGTATGTAATTCTGATTTTAACCTCTGCTCAAACTAAGTTCCTACCACACTGTGTAGCAAACTTAAAACAGGCGTTGGCACAAATAGTGGCTTCGTGCGTGTCTCAAAAAATACTTCAATAAAAACCTGTATTCAGATACATACTAGTCCCAGAAGTACACCAGCACAGTTGACGGTACACTGCAAATACTATTCTGAGATCCTGATTGCATAACTCCCTTTTCACAGGGATGGCTTAACTCCTTAACAGGAGTGGAAACAGCAGTCTTCTTCCACAATGTGCTCCTGCATCCAGACTTGGACCTTGAGTGACACTGTTCCTTTCCAATCTCAGGGCCAAGGGTACACATTCATTTATTAGTGAGAAGCAATACATCTGAGACTCTGCCACTTGCAGAAAAGCAGAGCAAAGGCTCAAGAGGCTGCGTATGGTGAGTGCCAGTCTTATGTCTAGGACTGCAGACTTCATTCAGTGATAATATTTTTTAAAATCTCAAATTTCATTAAAAATCAAATATAGGATAAATTTATTGAAAACCGGAAGCTATCCCTTAGCTGTAAAAGTAATGAATTTACCCCTCGCAAACTAAAGATAAGTTGTGGGTTTCAAGTTCTTGAAAAAGATTGCTATGGAATTTCTTTATCCAGCTTTTTCTCATTCCCGGTTTCCTCATCCCCTTATTAAGAAAGAGGACAAATGATTTTCCTTCTGCATTGTTGTGCCGCACTCCAGGAAATGTTCCTGCAAGGACCTGACAAGTAACTTGGAAAATTGTATCACTGAGAAAAATGATTTTTGTCAAGTAAGTAGATTGCATGAGAAATGCATTTTAAAACTATTTCATTCAATAAAAAACTGGTGACAAAAAGTGGATCATAAAACAATACTTGAGACTAAAACTATAGGGAAAGATTCAATTCCCCAAATGCATATCACACACTGGTATCCATGTGCGTAACAGCCAGTCTTTGATGGAGAAACAGACTAGGAACAGGAAGTGGGAAGGAAACATAAGCAGAATGTGCACAGCTGGGAAAGAGCCTAGCTAACAACGACAAAATGCTACAAACTAAGTAACTGTAAAGCCCCTCTTATCTTATCCAAGAATAAATTTAAAACTGGAACCCTGAAGTTGTTAGAGAGGTAAAGAACCAGGTATCCTTACATCCCAATGGGACAGCAAATTGCTAAGAGGGACTAAAGACAGGTATTTCATGCGATATCACAGAGAAATATGGAAGAACGCATTCATCCAGCACTCAGGAAGGTTACAGAGGACTGCGCAACCTTTAAACAGATGGGCAGCTGCGCACACAGAGACAGAACAACTAGCCAGGAGGAGACGATGAGAGAAAGACTTCAAACTACACAAGGGAGGCAAGAGTGTCAACAAAGAAAAAATGCAAATGCCATGAAAGAGGCCAATGAGATAAGACCCAAAAAGCATTACTTTGCTTTGGCAGTTAAAAGGTCATGGTAACCTCAGAGAGAACACCTTCGGTGATGAGGGCGGAAGCCCAGACTATGGTACAAGCATTTCTCTTCACACCATGTATGCCTTCTATTAAAAACTGCACACTAAAACTTACTGGGCTTGAGGGGAAATGAGGATTGGGACAGACCATTCACAACCTGGGCATCTAGGGCATGGCTGCAATGGGAACGGGCTTGCTCTGAAAATGTTCTAAAAATTCAATTGTGATGATGCCTGCAGACTTCAGGGAGTATCCTCAATAACACTGACTTGCACATCTTAAAAACAGATGAGTTGTATGGTGGGCGAAATATACCTCAAAAGAACTGTTTTAAAAGACAGTTAGGAAATGAGTAAATCAGAGCAGGCCTGGAAAAAAGCTCTTGGCCACAGACAGCTCGAAGCCATGGTTCCTCCAGTCTGTAAACATTTGGAACTAAAAGAGAAAGGAAGACTCATTTGTTGAGTGTCTAATCTGTGCCAGTCACTGTGGAAATGCCTGTACATACCACATTTCACTGAATCCTCACAAGCACTCTGTTATCCCTATTTTACAGATGGGAAACTTGACACTTAACTAAGACAATGTCCCACAGCTATTAAGTTGCAAAGTCAAAATCCAAACAAACTCAGAGCTGATGCCAAATACATCTGCTCTTTCCACTACATCATGCTAAATTCATTCATTTTTTTTTTCCTTTAAGATTATTTTTTTGAGAGAGAGAGAGAGCAAAGAGAGAGCAGGGGAGGGGCAGACAGAGTGGGGCAGAGACAGAGGGAAAGAGAATCTTTAGCAGACTTCTGTGCTGAGTGTGGAGCCCGATGAGGGGCTGATCCCAGGACCCTGAGATCTGGACCTGAGCCGAAACCAAGAGGTGAAAACTTAATGGACTGAGGCAACTGCGCCTTTCCTAAATTCATTCTTACAGAGTTTTTTTTCTAGGGCAAAGTGAATTTGTTCTACATAGTGGTGTCCAGAAGCACAGAGAATATGAGAAAGTTCTTAGTGAAAATTAAAAAGCAAACAAAAATCACAAACAACAAAATCAATGCATCTTTTTAAATGGAGTATTTAACAACACCACCACAAACCACAACTGGCATTGGGGATATAACTTGGATCATTCAAGCAGGTAGGTCAATGTAGCAGGAGGCTAGTACAGGAAATATTAACAATGAAAAGAACCAGGATGGCTGGTAATCACTGGAAGGGTGGTGGCAGGGGGCGCAGAGCTCCGGTGTCTGGTTGTGAGCGGGCACTGAAACCACACTGCCGTCAACAAGACTTTGAAAATTACATATTTCCAGTCTTGAAGGGGGCCATGCTATGGCCACGAGGCATAACAGCCAATTACTCATAGTTTGAGGACTCTGACAGTGGTGATGGTTTTGGTTCTGCAACTGCACTTTTAAATAAGAAGCCTAGAACACTACCAGAGGAGTTAAAACGAGAAACATCAAATCTAAACTGAAGAGTCTCCAGAAAGAAGACATTCCACTATAAGAGAAACCCCTAGAAAAGGATGGCATTGGATGACAAGCTCTGCTGGGGAGACTTAAGAGTCAGACTGGATTTACCAGTGAAGCAACTTGAAATGTCACCATGGGACGCAGAAGAAGCTCAAGTTAAACACAAAGGAAAATGGGGCAACAGTTAACGGAACAATGACTAAGTCTCCCCACAGCTCCAACTGCTGCGGAGCCAGTGGTTATTTAGATCTGGGTAAGATTCTGGAGGAAGGGGATTTTCACTGTGTTTCAGGGACAAGAAAAGCAGCAGTGCGCGCTGCAATATGAAAGAGGAAGACCCACAGTGGCGGCAGTGCAGATGGCTCTGATCTAGACTCTGCATCCGGTGAAGAATCTGAGGGTGATTCTGATTTTAGTGAGAGTGAAAACATGATGTAGATTTCCCTATGAGAAAAAGTTAAGTGAAAAACATTAAAAAGAATGAACCTAAAATCCCCAATAGGGAAAAACAAAAACAAAGAAACAAACCAAAAAAAAAAAAAAAAAAAAGAGAGAAGAAACTGAAATTCAAGTGTAGTACTTGGAAGGCCTGTAGGAAACCATTACAATACTCAGTGTGTCAGCAGGAAGCAGAAAACCCAGGTGGGTCCCACCAGCAGTGTGCAGCAGTGTCCTGGGTCCCACCCAGGAGCCCAGGGACAGGAGTATCTGCTAAGACTCCAGATCATTCCCCACCTGGGCTTGTCCATATTAGCATGAGTTAAACCTTTGCATCCAAATGCAGCCATGAACTGTGTGGTAGTAAAGAAAGGTTTCATTCAGAGGATCAGTTTTACAAGTGTTGATACTTGATGTGTGTTTCTATTTAAGGAGGGTATCTAAAATAAAGGAATCCTTTAACATCATAGAAATGATCTCTTCCCATTCTGTGATAATGTTCTCTGAAGTTATTCAAGACTTTGATAAGAGATTTGCTTAAAAGAATTATCTTGGAGGGCGCCTGGGTGGCTCAGTGGGTTAAGCTGCTGCCTTCGGCTCAGGTCATGATCTCAGGGTCCTGGGATCGAGTCCCGCATCGGGCTCTCTGCTCAGCAGGGAGCCTGTTTCCTCCTCTCTCTCTCTGCCTGCCTCTCTGCCTACTTGTGATCTCTCTCTGTCAAATAAATAAATAAAATCTTTAAAAAAAAAGAATTATCTTGGAATATCATTTCCTTCTGAAGAACATATTCTACTTTTCTTACGTATGATAAGTCATTGTTATTATGTGGTTGTCAGTTTGACATGGATGAAGTGCACATTACATGCTGTTCTTTTCTAGTAACACGAAGCTCCTTTCTAGCCTTGTCTAATTTATGGCATCTTAACTTGAACTGTTTAGAGTTCATCTGGCAAAAGGAAACATTCCCATTTTTTTTCCCAGGGGACTCTTCTGAAATCTTACTTAAGCTACATTGCCAATTTTGTTGCAAAGGTGTTTCATATTTTAGCTAAATATTTTTTTAAGATTTTACTTATTTATTTGACAGACGGAGATCACAAGTAGGCAGAGAAGCAGGCAGAGAGAGAGGAGGAAGCAGGCTCCCCACTGAGCAGAATGCCCTATGAGTGGCTTAATCCCAGGACCCTGGGATCATGACCTGAGCTGAAGACAGAGGCTTTAACCCACTGAGCCACCTAGGCACCCCACCAAACATTTTTATAGAAAGAATTCAGAATTATTTTACACATTAAGATGGTTGCTGTAAATGGCCTATGTCTCCTACTTAGAAGTAGAGGTTTATGGTATAACATATAGAAGGTACTGACATTTTATAAAGATCTCATTTTCAAAATCTTTTTAATAAAAGTGAAAAGGTTTTGATTCACTCTTTTTCTTGATTCTACCGTATCCATGTCTGTTTCATGATTAAATGAATGCTTTGGGGGAAAAAAAGAATACAAATAGAAAAAAAATGCATATAAGATTTAAGTAGATGGGAGTAGGCATGTATTGACACAATGTGGGCAGAAAGGGAGCTCTGAGACAGGGGGCTGCCCCTTAAAAAGGACACTGTGACTTGCCATAGGCTGAGGGCTATACTGCTCTAGTATACTGCTACACTACCTATGGAGGTATCTCTGTATACTGGTGTGTCTTTTAACTTTCTTAAATAAAGCCAGAAGGTTTGTACAGCAAGCAGAGCCAAATTTCCCTTTCCTCCTGAAGGTTATACTTGTATTCCCACTATTCTGGCTCTCTTCAGGAAGAAAATTACATTGAACTAATTTGATTTAAGATATAATAGTGTCAGATTAAAAGATCTCACTCATAGGGGATTTAAGAAACAAAACATAGAGGAACATACGGAAAGGGGGAAAAAAAAAGAGAAGGAGGTGAAACACAGGAGACTTAACGACAGAGAACAAACTGAGGGTTGATGGAGAGAGGTGAGTGGGGGATTGGTTAAATGGGCGATGAGGATTAAGGAGGGCATTTGCTGTGTTGAGTGCTGGATGTTATATGTAAGTGATGAATCACTAAATTGTACTCTGAAACCAATTATTACACTACATGTTAACTAACTAGAAATTAAATAAAAAATAAATAAGTGATGGGTACTGAAAGGGCATTTGCGATAAGCACAGGGTGTTGTATTGAAGTGCCGAATCACTATATTGTACACTTGAAATTAAAATTACACTATATCTTAACTAACTAGAATTCCAATAAAAATGCACACACACACACACACACACACACACACACACACACACAAAGTATGTCTGAAAAGCCTCTTTTCCATAAAGGAATGAGGACTCTGGCAAAAATCATCAGAACCAACTCTTTCTGAGCTCTGGAAATTAGTCAAAGTTCTGTAGCAATCTGGAGTGCATTTATTCAAAGAAAATGATGAAATCTCTATGTTCAGAGACCTTATTAAAAATGTCTAGCATTCAGTTCAAACTTAAAAGACATGCAAAGAAACAAGGAAGTATGGCCCATATATAGGAAAAAAATAGCAGAAACCTTATTCCTGTAGAAGCCTAGACATTGATCTTAGTAGACAATGACTTATATAAGGCATTACAAATATGTTCCAAGAACATACAAAATCATTCCTAAAGGAAATTCCTAAAGGAAAACATATGAATGATGTCTCACCAAAGAAAAATGTCAATAAAGAAATGTAAGTTATAGTAAAGAACCTAATAGAAATCCTGGAATTTAAAAGTATAATAAATAAAATGAATTCACAACACATTTGAACAGGCAGAAGAAAGAATCCATGAACTCGAAGATATGTCAATAGAGATTACCCAGTCTCAGGAACAAAAAGAAAAACAATGAGGATTAAAAAAAAAGGATACACTCTCAAGGACCTCTGAGATACTAACAAGAGTATTAATATATGGAGAATTGGAACCCCACAAAAATGGCATATGTCATTTTTGAGAGAGAAGAGGGCAGAAAGAATATCTAAAGACATAACCAAAATCTTGCTGAATTTGATGAATCTTGAAAGCAGCAAGAGAAAAATACCTCATATCACATACATCTGAACCTCAGTAAGACTGACAACTGATTTCTCTTTAGAAACCATGGATGCAAGGAGGCTGTAGTAAACACAAAGTGCTAAACAAACACTGTCCAAGAAGCCTATAACCAAAAAAAAATCCTTCAAAAACAGGAGAAACGAAGACATTCCCATATGAAAAGTTTGTTGCTATCAGACCTGCCCTACAATAAAACACCAAAGGAAGTCTTTCAGGCTGCTATGGAAGGTACTTAGTACCTCATATCCACATGAAGAAATGAGCGCTGGTAAGGGTAACTACACAAACATAAAAGCATACAAGTAGTTTTAGGGAGCACCTGGGTGACTCAGTTGTTAAGCGGCTGCCTTCGGGCTCAGGTCATGATCTCAGGTTCCCAAATCTAGCCCCACATGGGGCTGCTCAGCGGGAAGCCTGCTTCTCCCTCTCCCATTCCCCCTGCTTGTGTTCCCTCTCTCACTGTCTCTGTCAAATAAATAAATAAAATCTTGAAAAAAAAAGTAGTTTTGGTTTCATGACTCCTTTTTTATTGTATCTGATTTAAAAGACAACTGCAAAAAGAAATAATTATATTCTTTTGATGGGTATATAATGTATAAAGATGTAATTTGTATAACATCAACAGCACAAAAAATGGGGAAGAAACAAGCTATCTATGAGCTAAGTTTCTGTACTCTAGTGATATTTTGTATTAATCTAAACTAGACTGTTACAAATTAAGATGTTAATTATAATCCCAGGGCTACCGCTAAGAAAACAATTAAAAATATATATGTAAACAGAAATGATAAAGGAATTACAAGGGAATACTAGAAAATACATAAAAATACAAAAGAAGGAAGTAATGGAAGAACAGAGAAACAAAAAAAAGACAGAATAGCAAAATGGCAGACATAAATCCTGCCTGATCAGTAATATAAATAAATACAATAAATTTATAAATATAAATAGCATAATAAATATATTTAAATATAAATTAAATACTCCACTGAAAAGTTAATGATTGGCAGAATGCATAAAAAAATAAAAGATCCAACTGTGTGTCAACAAGAGACACACACATAGACACATATAGGTCAAAATTAAAAGAAGAAAAAAAGGTATACCATGCAAATAATAACCTAAAGACAGCTGAGTAGGTATACTAATTTTATACAAAACAGACTTTGAGACAAAAAATTGTTTCTAGGGGTGCCTGGGTGGCTCAGTGGGTTAAGCCTCTGCCTTTGGCTCAGGTCATGATCCCAGGGGCCTGGGATGGAGCCCAGCATCAGACTCTCTGCTCAGCAGGGAGTCTGCTTTCCCCTCTCCTGCTCTGCCTGCCTCCCTGCCTACTTGTAATGTCTCTGTCTGCCAAATAAACAAACAAACAAACAATCTTAAAAAAAAAAAAAACCTGTTTCTACCAACCAACATTTTACAGTGATGAAAATGTTCAATCTATCAAGAAGCTGTAACAATTATAAATGTAACTAACAAAAGACACACAAAGTCCATAAAGGAAAAAAATGACAGAATTAAAGGAGAAATAGAAAATTCAACAATAATAGTTTAGGACTTCAATGCCACACTTGCAATAATGGATTTAACCCTTATGGCCAGATAAGAACAGGGAAAGAAGAACAGGGAAAGACTTTAAGAACACTATGAATCAACCAGACCTAACGGGACATCTATAGAACACTCCACCCATCAAGAGCATAAATGCATTCTTCCTCAGTAAACATGAAGCATTTTCCAGGGTAGACCATGTGCTAGGTCATAAAAAAAAAAAAAAAAAAAAAGCCTTATTTAAATTTAAAGGACTGAATTACACATAGCATGTTCTCTAATCACAATTAATTAAAAATGGATCAAAGACCATAAAAGTCTTAGAAGAAAACAGGTATAAATCTTTGTGACCTTGGATTAGGCATTGATTTCTTGGCCATGGTACCAAAAGCATAAGCAAACAAAGAAAACACAGGGAAACTGGACTTCATAAGTTTAAACCCATCTGTCCTTCAAAGAGCATAGGAAAGTGAAAGGACAATCAACAGAACAAAGGAAAGCATTTGCAAATGATATATTTAATAAGGTTCTAGTATCCAAATATATACAGGAGGCTTACAACTTACAAAAAAAAAAAAAAAAAAGCCCATTATGAAAATCGACTACTGATGCTGAGCATTTATTTACATGTTTATTGGCCATTTAAATAATCTTCTTTGGAGAAATATCTATTCAAATTTTTCACCCATTTAAAATTGTGGGTTACTTGCTTTTTCATTGAGTTGTAAAAATTCTTTATATATTCTGGATACTCATACTCTCAAATGATTTGCAAATATATAGATATATCTATATCTATATCTATATCTATCTATCTATATATATCTGCTTTTTACATTATACATAAGAAAAGAATGCTGGCAAGAATGTTTGAAACACAAACCCGAACCAAAGGCAGATGCTTAACCAACTGAGCCACCCAGGTGCCCCTGAAATTCTATGAATTGATAAGAAACTTCTCAATTTCTTTCAATGAGTGAGACTGTGTGCAGAGATGGCACAGTCAGAATAATCATATTCTGTGACTCATGGTATCACTCGGTTGCCTGTCTGGGTTGGTTTGAAAACATGGCTGCAAATGCTTGGCCTCCTTCCATCACAAAGTGAAGCCCAGGTCCCCTGTCCCATTGAATCTGAGTGGACTGCTTCAAACAGAGTGACAGCACAAGGGGTAATATGTGCCTTTAAGATTAGTTCAAACAAAGCCATCTAGCTTCTGCCACACTGAATGCCACATAAAAACTTGAAATACCCCGAGGGTGCCATGCTGGAAAGGCCACCTTCAGGCTTTCCTAGCTGAGCCAGCACCTCTGGTTTTCTTCATCTCCACCAGGGTGCCGGACGTGTGAATGAAGAAACCATCTTGGAAGTAGATTCTCTAGTTCCAAATGTTTTGGTCCTTGGCTTTCAGTTCTTCCCTGCTATGGTCCAGATTACACATAATAGGGGCAAGTCATCCCTGCTGTGCCCTGTCTGAATTCCTGACTCACAGAATGCATGAGCAGAATCAAATGCTTGTTTTGTGTCACTACATTTGGGGTGGCTAGTTTCTCACCAACCGACTAGAACATAGATTAACCATTTAAATGAAGAAACGTTAGCTGAATGTCAGTTTTTAGCAAAGGGATTCAAAGACTAGTAAAGACAATTCACAAGCCAGCATTAGATTCTAATTTGCGCTCCACTTGCAGAGACTACTTAACATCAACATTTTTAACTGAAAACTAGAGAAAGGTCGGGCTGTTCCACCCATGTCTACTCCAATGGGATAGAAAAATCATACTTTGTAATTTGCCATTTTATTCTTCATAGTCAATAATCATTTTTGGCTGTTTATATCAAGCCAGTCACTCACCTTTTCAAATCATTCACCTTTTTCAATGTATTGTTCACTATATAGGCCTGAGAAGCTTTGGAAATGACAAAATGAGTAGCTCAAATATTAACAAGCTTACTTGGAAAATGCAACTTGCAACTGGACATGAATGCTTAGCCTTTACCAATCTGCAAATGAAAGGACAGTGTGCTGTTCCCAAGTTTTTACATCACCAACATAAACTGCTTGATCCAAAATACTAATGATACGTCAATTACACATTCAATTCTTGTAGGCATATTAGTTAAGTGAATATTCCTAAAAATTCGTGCAACGTTTACCTCACTGCTCTCAAAATAATTGGTAACTGAACTGAGACTTTGTTCAGTTCTTCTAACATCCTCTAACTGATATTCATAAGAGTCAAAGAAAACTATTCCCTAAAAGGAATAGCCCAACTGAGTGAAATAAGGCAAGCCCAACATATTCCTCAACCTCAGTAAGCAGAACCCACCCAGAACACCACATTCAAAAGTCTGGTGTCGATTTCTACAAGGTCTCTGCTGTCCTGCTCAGATCCTACACCTGCTGGTGACTGAGGACACAAGGAAACCTAAGGCCATAAGCACTTTCACAAGTCTCTGTATCTACCCTACATTTTTTCTTAGCTCTTACTAGATAATACAGCTTAGATCTAAACAATTTTTCTATAAATCTTCATGTTTCTGACACGGTAAAAACATCTTGTTCTTTCTCATATATCTTAACTATTTCTAAGGAGTATCCTCATTTTATAATACTGATATTTAGGAATAGAAGGACCACATATACACATGTCTATAGGAAACTTACTACAACGTAGTAGTAAGGAACATGATTGGACCCGTGGTCAAGTCAGCACAGTGTATCAGAGTTGTAAATAAGAGTATTAGAAGTTTAGGCCTAACTATACCATTAACTAGCTCTAAATCTTTGTGATTCAGTTTCCTGATTTGTAAAGGGATGGGATGAAGTTAGATAATCTCCGTCAATTCTATGATACCTCATATATTCTACTGTGACTTTTTCACAGCAATCCTAGCTTTCTATTGCACAAGTGGCTGAACTCTGAAATCCAGAAATCAATACATTTATTTCTGTCATATTATGGGATTCTTCATACATAAGGCATAGAGATATATTTTAACCTTTCCTAAGGGTATAAATAATTCTAAAATCCAAGTCTTTCACTAATGTCAAATTATAAAACTCACTAATTGGCTCAATAAATTACTTAAGCTTTTAATAAAAAGCTTTATTAGAATAAAAATCCCCATTGAATGCTTTAAATTTTCCAACCCCTGGCTCTTATTCAGTCTAGTCCTTGAACACAGATTCTTTATAAGATCCTAGCAAATAAAATAATGTGGCCTCATTTCCATGTTGCAACCAAATTACTGTTTCTGCTGTCTGCATAATATCCCATGGAGTTGATGTACTATGGTAGTTTTAAGCCTTCCCTACTGTGAATTAGATCAACTCTGATTTATTGAACTATGCACAATGCTGCAGTGAACACATCTTTATACATAATTTTTCCTTCATTTGGATTATTTCCTTAGGATAATAAGATACATCAAAGGATACTCACATTCACTTTTTGAAACAAACTGCTAAACTGCCTTGGAAAAAAGTCTATCACTACACCCTGCTGCCACATGAATGTAATCGCTTCATGTTATACCAGCAAAAATATTAGCAGGTACTTCTTCACTGTAGTTTCTGTATCTATGTTTTTGATAAATTGTCATGTAAAAATGTTGTTCCACAGAACTTATTTGTGTGTCTCTTATATCTGATTTGTCCATTTACTTACTGATGTCTTGGTACTCTTCAGGAAGTTTTGGTTTGACCAACCTTTTTATAAACCCTAGACTTTACTTCTCTTCCCTTTATATTTTGTGCTTACCTGTTTTTAAGATGTGCCTCCAGATCACAGCATTGCGTGACACCTTGGCACACTGAAGAAAATGGACATAACACTAATAATTTGTCCAGAAGCTTATGAACTAGAATACTGGCCTTCTTACACAACTTAAAGTGGAGTCTTTTCTGGTCCAATGGACAAAAATCCTTCTCCCCTAAGAAGTTTTTGAGGCACTTGCATCAGAACGTGTGTCCACAGGGGGTGTCTAGTGGCTGCAACAGAGGCTGAAGGCAAATATGGCAGACCAGGTCATCATCTACTTCATTCTGGTAATTGTATAAATGGTTCTCTCTTGTCCAGTGCTGCTGGCCACATTCAAAACACAGAGGATTGAAGGAGGAGGAGGAGGTCTGCTCCACAGACACCATCTCATCACTTGTTGTTCCCATTTTGAATCAACCAAACCAGTTTCTGTATCTTCACACGTTAGACTTTCACTTCACGTATGGTTTCCTTTGATGAGCAATGAAGTATCTGACTAAAATCAAGGTTTTTCTAAATAAACAAAACAAACCACAACTGTAATTAGCATCAGTGAAGAGGGGCTAAAAGTCATCAATATCATATTACTTAGTTAACTTCTTTTTTAGGTTAAAAAATAAAATAAAATTTAGATCAGGTGATGAATTAGTCATAAAATCTTAATAAACTAACTTATTTGCTAGCTGGTTAAGCTTGCAAAGCTTAAGTGCTACAAACCTGCTACAACTTGGCTACAACATTGCCAAGTTCTTGGTGAAAGAAGAACTTGTGATTAAAAGCAAAGATGCTGCATATGGTGTGACATAAGAGAATCAATCCGTTTTACAGACTGAAATCCTCCAACACTTTGCTGCTCAATGGTAATTTTTAAAGCCAATTAATCTACATAGCATGCTAATAATGCAAATTGAGGTATATTATGCGATACATTTGCATCTGTCATCCCAGTCATGGTTCTTTGCTTCTCATTTTCTGCATTTACATTGCCAGACCAAAGGCTGCTTCTTTGAAATGTTGTCTCAAGGATAATTCAGTGTCTATTTAAAAAAATGACCTTCGCCCTGTACTATGTTTGGAAAAAATGGATTTCAAAATAGGTATGATTTAAATATTCTCTATGTAGCCCAGATTAGAGAAAGATAAACTACACAGCATATATAGATAACATCTGTGCAAACTCCGTAAAGTGCAGTACTACTTTATAGCATTAGGGAAAAAGCCCAGTGTCATTCAATTAAATTGGTAGAATGTGTTGTAAATTATAATTCCACCTCGTATTATTCAACACTTTGATCTGTTCTTGCTTACTCAAAACGGCAGTTTGTGTGTGCGTGTGTGTCTGTCTCCTGTCCAACTACAGAAGGCTCTCAAAGCCACACCCCCCCACCCCCAGGTCATGCACCTCTAGCAAGGAATGCTGCCCTCAGGTTCCCCAGCATCACCAGGCCTTAAAAATCAACTCCAGAGGCAGCAGCTGTCTATAGTCACCCTTCAGTAAATATTTACAGTCTCTAGTATGACTCCACATTGACAGGAGAGGTAGGGAGAGGACAATTAAGAAAACCCAATATTTAAAATTCAGCGTACTCCAAGAAAGCCCTGCACAGGAGGCTGTTATGTGAATACAGAGAAAAATGAGGAGAACTGGTCATCTAACTCAAGTTTGGCTTTATAGTCGGAAATACTTTCAAAAGGGGAAAAGCGCGCACTGCTGTGTTGTGTGACAGGACGTCGGCCAGATGGAACCAGACAAGGGCCCCTCTGTGGAGCCTCAAGGGCTTCAGAGCACCTGGCATGCTTCCCTAGTATGCAGCAGGTCAAAATATCCGAGGCACAACACCTTTAGGCTGCGGGAATCATCAAACCTGGGCCTCCCAGCCACAAGAGCGGAAGGGGCAGACACCAAGTCAATGCGGATGTTTCAATGAGAAAATTCTCTTCCCATCAGACATCCATATTTATCACTTTGTTTATCCAGAGTATTTATTAGAAAAACAATATTAACATTTTAACAAAGTTAACAAGAGGTGCCATGACTTATGAGCAGGTGGGCAGGATTCAAATGGGATGGCTGACCTTCGAGACACTGTTTTGAAAAATGACTTAATAAAATAAAAAGAGCAGCCTGTGATCTAAACTCCTATTGTACCAACATTAAGAGAGCAACTGTAACTCACAAGCCTTGTTCTATACCCTCTGGGCATCATAACTTTTCAGACTTCAGTGCAAGGCATGTGAGATTAAGGAGAGAAACAGCATTTATCCCAGACAAAGTATTTTAATACAGGATGTCTACAGACTCTAATTCCAGTCAGCAAGAAAACTCACATATCCTTTGCTCTTCTTTCTTTGTGATAGTGTTTATTCTAATTTCTCTTTTCCTCAAGAAAATATACTGCAATTCAAGCCTCCCACATAATGACTAAGAAAGCATTTCTCTTGACTATTATGTTTTAGCTATTTTTTTAAATCTCTAAATAACTTTGAGTTCTTTATCAGAAAATCTTTTCATGAGGAAAAATAACATGTTCCCAGTTAAAATACCAAATAACAACTGCATTATTTTCCACCCCCGAGATACCTCTGTTACCATGACACAAACATTAAGTGAAAAATCACCCTGTGTAGCTCACTAGCATGTGCTCGTGCGTACTGACTGCAGAACTGCCAGGCTGTGCAACACAAGTACTGAAGAACACATACTCTGGAGGAAGTCTGGGAGGGTTCGAACCTTCGCTCTGCCACTTAAGGAGCTCTGTGACCTTTCTAAATGTCTCTGTTTCCTCCTCGTGTGTAAAATGTAAAATGGGGGTAACCATGGTGCCTATTTCAAAGGGTTGACATAAAGAATAAGTGAACATATATAATAATAAATGAGTGTATAAAATAGTGCCTAGCACATCGTAGGTGCTGTGTAAGAATTAGCTATTATTATCATTATTAAAGATAAACAGAAGTTCAGACAGACGTTATGATTTGAGTAATGCCAAACAATGGATAATTACTTGGTAAGAGATAAGGGTGATAAATCTAGTTCTTTCTTGCTTCAAAATAACCCAAGAGCAAATTAAGTAATTACAAGAAAGAGGAGAGGTATTTCATGAAAGCCTTAGTTGTAGGAATTTTGTCAGGACTAAGGGCGCCTGATCCTGTCTTTCCAACCCCGAACCCCTTCCCTCTACTCCCAACCCAGGCGGACACCGTCATTCCTTCTCAGTGTGCAAGTCTAACTGCAGCACCTAATACTACTTCTACGCTAAACTGAGCTCCCTAAGAGCTGGACCTCCCACAGAAGAGCAGCTCAGTGAATGCTGCGTGGCCACAGAGATGACAATTTACTTGTGCACTCTTACTGCATTTAGGCGGCCATAAGTACATCTATGTTTATAGGAGGATATGCCCATGTTTAGATATAATTTTGAGTTCAGATATTCTATGAGCACAATCTGAAATATCAAAATGCAAATTAAGCAAAAAGTCCTAAATATTTTTCATAATATAAAGATAGGTATACATTGTATGATATGTGTCTTCACAAACTACATTGTATGTTTAGCTAATATTCCAGGAAGAGTAAAGAGATGGAAGTTATTAAGTTGGCTGAGAATATTACAACACATTTTATTATTATTATTTTAAAGATTTTATTTATTCACATGAGAGAAAAAGAGAAAGCGAAAGAGAAGCAGGCAAGCAGGCAAGCATAGCAGGAGCAGAGGCAGAGGGAGAGGCAAGGGCAGACTCTGTGCTGAGCAGGAAGCCCTCCGCGGGGCTGGATCCCAGGACCCAGAGATCATGCATGACCTGAGCCCAAGGCAGATGTTTAATCATCTGAGCCACCCAGGTGCCTCTTACAATATATTTTAAATAATATCTTGAAAAATCCCCAGTACACTGGAAAGGAAGTGAGAAGACATTGTTTCCTACCTAACTCTAGTTAGGAATAAGAGGCTTGCCCCTCCTGGTTTATGAGACAAGAACACCCTGGTGTATCAGAGACTCTCAGGAAGAGCTAATTTCATAGTTACATTGAAAACTTCTAAACTACATGTTATTCAGATCATTTCTCTTGAGGTTTTTTTTTTTAAATTTATTTATCTATTTGAGAGACAGCATGCATGAGAGAGAGAGAACAGGGGGAGGGGGAGAGGGGGAGAGAGAGCAGGGGGAGTGGGAGAGGGAGAGAGAGTTCCTATTAAAATTACTCTGTAGAACTCACCAGCCCCACTGAGTGTGGAGCCTGACTACGGGCTCAATCTCAGCCCTTGAGATCATGACCTGAGCCAAACTCAAGTCAGAGGCTTAGCGAACTGTGCCATCCAGGTGCCCCTCTGTAGATTATTTTTAATTCAGAAAGAAAGAGTCCTCACAGTCATTAACTTTGGAGATCCATCCCAGAAAAAAAGCGGCCATGAGCTAAAGATTCCCACCAAAGTATGGTTAGATGGGAAATCCCTAGGGCTCCTTTGACTTATCAACTTCAAGAGTCTCGGGCTACTCTCTCTTCAAGTGTCCTCCTGGCAAGTTCCTACTCAAACTCTACTTGCTCTGCAGAACCCCCCAGCCCCACTCCTACTCCTGAGTACATCCCCCTTCCCTCTTGCCCTTGCTGCTCTTACACATACCTTCATTTCCACAATTACTACATTTGCCTTCTTGCTAATCTGTCTTCTCAGCTCTTTGAGGGTGAAGATAGCATCTTCTTTATTCACCATTCATGGCACACATTATGCACTAAAATTTTTTTTGTTCTCAGGCTCTTACTTGGGTCTGAAATGTTAAGACTGCTGAAATGAAAAAAAAAAAAAAAGAATTCAATGAAATGAAAATGAAAAAAAAGTGAAAAATATCACTTTATAAACATATAGGAGAAGACCTTGCAATTTATGGCACTGCCAAGCAGTCGATACACTGGACCCTGCTCTATGATTACAAAGAATAAGATATAACTTCTTTTAGTCGCCAAAAGTCTGAGAATTTTGAATTTTTTTTTTACCTGATATCAATACAAGAAAACTCTCTTACTGTCTATGTGACACATCAGCTTTGATAATGCCTTTGAATAAAGCAATGGGTGTCAAACTTTTACACCTAAGGATCCCTTTATCCACTTGGGATAACTGTGGCAGTTCTTTAAAAAACTAGCATGCTACTACCATACGATTCAGCTACTGTGCTCCTGGATATTTATTCCAGAGAAGTGAAAGTCTCACATATATCTACAGCTTTATTTGCAATGGCCCCAAACTAGAAATTACCCAACCTTTAGTGGGTAAGTGGGTAAAGAAACCAAGGAACATCTGTAAAATAAGATTAAGACTGAGAAATAAGCCTTGGATTTAGCAACATGAAATTCGCCAGTGACCTTGATACAGAGTTTTGGTGGAATGAGAGCAAACGCTTCCTGGAAGAGTTCAAGAGAGAACTGGAAGAGGGGAATTAGAGTGCAGACAATTCTTTTGAGAAATCATGCCATAGGGGAAAGGGGGAAATCTTGAATTCCGGGAAAATTGAGACTATCAGAGGTTGTAGCACTCCCCCCACCTCCTTTAACAAAATGACACTTTTCAACCACACATGTTCAAGTTTATTTTATTTATATACATCCTTAATTCCTTCTTCTTGCAACGGATCTCCCAATCCCCGTCTGAAAGCGAATTCCCCATCCCCATCTTCCCCGACCTGGGCTGTCTCATACCTTTTGGCAGCCTACGTCATGTTTCTTATCTTTCTTCAACCTCTCTTTTCCCTCCACATAAAGCTCATGTCTTGACAGCTTTAAAAATGAAAACAGTGGTGCCTGGGTGGCTTCGTGGGTTAAAGCCTCTGCCTTCAGCTCAGGTTGTGATCCCTGGGTCCTGGGATGGAGTCCCGCAACAGGCTCTCTGCTCAGCCAGAAGCCTGCTTCCTCCTCTCTCTCTGTCTGCCTCTCTGCCTACTTGTGATCTCTCTTTCTCTGTGTCAAATAAATAAATAAATAAAATCTTTAAAAAAATAATAAAAATAAAAATGAAAACAAAAGACGGGTCTACACGTATTACCCTTTCTCCCACCTTCGTTTCACCTCCAGTCTATCTGAAATGTAAGACCATCAGTGCAAACTTCAGTTCTTTACCCAAAGGGCTTCCATCTCCATCAGCCTGAGACTGGTTTTGTTGTGGCCAGAGTGTCTAACTGCCAAATCTCATGATCACTTCTCAGTTCCAGCTTCTTGCTTTACTTCCCTGCCATTCACTAACTGCCCTCTGAAATGGTGAATAAAATTTTGATTCCTACCAGAAATGTGTAAGCATGCTAAGTTCTCCCAAACTGCTCTGAGGTTATTTTTATTGTTTTTAATATTTATAAATCTGACCATTTAAAATACAAGTGTAATATCTAATTTTTCCTTTAGTTGCACCTCTTTGACTAACTTTCTATGATTATTATACTTATTTCTCTGCTGAGCACCTCTTTATCCCTGGTCCATTTCTATTTCTATTAAATTATAGTGTTTTTCTTGACAAGAGGTTAACGTATTAGTTATAAAACCTCTTTGGCTGATTAAAAAAAAGTCTTTGATTATAATTTGCTCTTTGGCTGATTAAAAAAAGTCTTTGATTATAATTTTCCCTTAGCCATCCTCTATGCGTGCGTGTCCATTGACATAAAAAGTTGTCCAGTTTCATGTAATGAAATACATTCATTTGTTTCTTTAAAAATGCTTCCACTATTCTAGTCCTCCATAACAAGATGATAAAGATGTGCTGTATTTTCTTTATTTGTATAGTTTTTAATAAAATGATTATCACATTGTTCTGGTCAGTATGTAATATGAGTACAGATCTACCTTTATTTTTCTCCCAACAGTTATTAGATAACTGTCCCAGTTCCCATATATGTGACTCACACTTACGTTCAAAAACCATGTCATTATTTCCTTCTAAGGGATCCATTATAGCACTTCCTAATGGTACTTCTAGACTCCCAGCACCCTATAACTAGAACCAGAGAAGCCTGTTTATTTCCCACTCTCTGCCTCGTTTTCCACACCCAGTCACCAAGTTCCCACAGACCCCCCCACCCCCGGAACACGCTGCTTGTGTGTCCTCCACCCTCCATCCATCCCACCACTGAGACCAAATTAGACTGCAGTTACGTGCTGCACCCGCTCTTTTAGCCACCACCCAAAATGGTTTTCAGGCATGCTCCTCCTCTCCCAGCTACCTTACAACACTAGGATTCCCCCAAACAGTGATACTATGTTCTTCACATTCTTCTGCAGCCCCCAGTTGCTTCTACAAAAGGAAAGTCAAGTTCTCCAACCTGGCACTTAAACCTTCCAGATCTGGCTCCTCTAGTTTCATTTCCTGACACAATTTTGCACATTCTACCCTTTGGCTATGCTAAAGTACTTACAACTTTCTGACCTCAGCATGCTAGTCCCTCTGCTTGGAATTTCCTCTCCTGCCTTGTTGATCTGCAGATCCCTCTCCATTTAATGGTCAGCTCAAGGGAACCCTCTGCTACAGAGCTGGTTCTCATCCACCCAAACAAAATCACTCACTCTGACCCTTGAGCCACCATTTTATTATTATTTCATTATGCCTTCACTGCTGGAGTGAGCTCTCACTTGCTTAGATGTATCGCCCCTGCTGGGCATCCCTTAAAAGCCAGGTAGCATGTCTTACATTATGCATAGGCCCAGCACCTTGTAGCGCGCCTGACACAGCACGTGGTTAATAACAATCTCAAGACTGAAAGAGAAAATGAACAAATGAGTCCTCTGCTTTCACTTGTCTTGCCAACTCTGGATTCTAGCACTGGAATTTTCCCATTGGATCTGTTCTAAATCAGGCTCCTGTAACTTGATTGCCTCTTGTTTCTCGTTTCACATCCCCATGACAAAAGATGATCTCATGACAAACGACTATGATTCTATCATTTCCCATTAATGGGGAAAAATAATCTGTTAATAGAAGATAAGCCAGGTATCTTAACAGGATATATCTGACTCTTATTCCCACCTCTAAGGTTCCAAACCCCGGGTTCTAGCCAGATGCTTCTTCAACCGCCCCCCCCCCCCGAACATAGACCTCATACCACTCTGTTTCCAGGGATTGCGGGTTCGTCACTCTTCTTGGATAATATCTTCCTGAGTCTCTTCTTCCTTTTTCTCCCTTACTTCCTCCTCTTCTCACCTATGCTATTCCTCTGCACCCCGCATCACTCTCCCCTTACTCTTCCCACCAATTTCCTAGACTTCTTCCCTATTCCATACTTACCTCCTTAAATAGAAAATAAAGATTAATTATGCTATATATCCATGATTCTTCCACCTAAAGCATTACAACTGAGTCAATTTGTTAGTTTTTCTGCCACCTCCCTTAATGTTTGTCACCTGTTTCTCTCTCTCTCTGACAAAGATCCCACAGAGAGAGAGAGAAAGAGAGAGAGAGAGAGAGAGAGAACTCGTAGTTTGTTGCTGCTAATCCGCTCTAGGCTGGGCATTCACATACCCAAACTTATTAGGAACTTGGAGCAGGAGCCGGGCTTGGTGAGGCTTGGGGGAAAAAAAAATCACAAGGTGTGTGGCTTCCGTGAAGCAAATTGGACACAAATGGTTATAGTGCTCGCCAGTCTTTTTCATGCCTGGTATTTCACCATTCACCATTCTTCCTAAAGAATGAATTCTACAGGTGCCTGGGTGGCTCAATCATTAAGCGGCTGCCTTCAGATCAGGTCATGACCCCAGGGTCCTGGGATGGAGCCCGCATCAGACTCCCTGCTCCCACTACCTCTCCCATTCCCCCTGCTTGTATTCCCTCTCTCACTGTCTCTGTCAAATAAATAAATAAAATCTTAAAAAAAAAAAAGAATGAACTCTAAATTAGTCCTTGATGGAGTAAAAAGAAGTACAATTGGTCAGGGAATCTAGCTGATCTCAAGAGTGACCCAGTACAATTAAGTTACCAGAGCTGTGTTAGAGCTTTGCCAATGTGAAATCTCAAGAATGGTTAGTACCCCCTCACCCTCTGCCCCTCCCGCTCATGTTTGCTCTACTAAATAAATAAAATCTTTAAAGAAAAAAAAGGAGAATGGTTGGTTCCAGTGAACTAAATCCCTTTATCCAAATGTGGAAGTGGCTTACTCATAAATCAAAATGTCATCTTAAGATATCATATGAAATGTAACTGCCAAGCAGATCAGGTGTAAGGGAGCAGATTTTCACTTGCTTGGTGAGCCTCTCACTCTGGATTTTATATGTATGTACATATATCTTATCTGGAATACATATACATGTCTATCCCTTCGGCGGTCACCATGATGGCATCACAATGCATCTCCTCAGCTTACCTTCATTTTACACTTTACACATAAACAGGTTTTACTTAGAAATTTGACCTATGAGGGGTGCCTGTGTGGCAGAGCTGCTTAAGCGTTAGAATCTTGGTTTCAGCTCAGGTTGTGATCTCAGGGTCCCGAGACTGGGGCGCACTAGTGGGGCTCTGTGCTCATCAGGAAGTCTGCTTGGGACTCTCCCTCCCTCTCCCTCTGTCTGCCCCCCCACTCACTCCCTCTCTCACATAAATAAATCTTTAAAAAAACCTTACTTACCCATGAGATTTAAACTAAAATCTGAGATTTTAACTGAGATTTTAATCTGAGATTTAAAACAGATTTAAACTAAACCAAACTTACTTACCTATGAGATGTACCATTTTCAACTATAATCTAGGGAGAGGAATTATGAAATGAAAAAAAGAATCAAGTCATACTACACGATAGGGTTACTTCTGGAACATTGTTTTGTAGAATACCTATTCTTAAATATGGGATGTTCAGATTCCTTTTTAATTTCTCAAAGACTGACAGTTCTTGAATGTGTTTTTAAATACTGTAATTTTCTGTCCTGTTAGAGCCTCTAACTTAAGATAATATTATGAGAAGCTTTTGAAAAGTGGCAATAATTACTACTAGGTATTTCAATGGTTTTATTATTATTATTAAAAGACAGATAATTTAAGAAACAAGAAATTTCACAATTCTTATTGGTTTCTATATCTTAGTCCTAAGCAATACCTCCACAAAAATCTAATGGTTTTGTTGAAAAAAAATAAAAAACAAAACCAAAAACCTTAAACTTAGAATTATATACATATAATTCTAAATTTTACATATATAATTCTAAATTTTAAAGTTTTTTTTCAAAAAACGGAATATTTTCATTTCAAAACATATATATACACACATACATATAATATGCCACGATTTGACATAGTCCTTTTCTACTCCAACATTTTATATTGTTGTTTCTTTCCTCAAACTTATTTATTAAGAGAGTGGACTTACAATTTTCTACTTTAAAATATCTGTTGCTTAGCAGTCCAGTATGAGAACTTATCCTGTTTCTAGAAGCCATCTGATTGAATCTGAAATAATCTATGAACTATGCCATATACACATACATAAATCTTAACACTTTCAGAAATGAAAACCATAATTAGGGTAGATGTTCAGCATAAGCTAATACAAAATAGAAAAGCAGAGCAATAATTTTTCCACAATTATGGAAGCTTATTATCATTTCTCTTGATGTACTAAATATATTCAGAGTTCATCATAACACCTTAGAATGTTTCCTCACTTTTAAGAATGCCTATAGTGGGGCGCCAGGGTGGCTCAGTGTGTTAAAGCCTCTGCCTTTGGCTCAGGTCATGGTCTCAGGGTCCTGGGATCGAGCCCCACATCGGGCTCTCTCCTCAGCAGGGAACCTGCTTCCTCCTCTCTCTCTCTGCCTGCCTCTCTGCCTACTTGTAATCTCTATCAAATAAATAAATAAAATATTTTAAAAAAACAAAACAGGGGCACCTGGGTGGCTCAGTGGGTTGGGCTGCTACCTTTGGCTCAGGTCATGGTCTCAGGGTCCTGGGATCAAGCCCCACATCGGGCTCTCTCCTCAGCAGGGAGCCTGCTTTCCTCTCTCTCTCTCTCTGCCTGCCTCTCTGTCTACTTGTGATCTGTCTCTGTCAAATAAATAAATAGAATCTTTAAAAAAAAAACCAAACCAAACCAAAACAAAACAAAAACAGAATGGCTATATAGTGTCTAGACCAGTAGGAAATAGAGCTTAAGGAATGTGAAAAATATCCTTAATTCCTAGGTATTTTTGCTTACATACAGAAATTTTAAAATATTTCCTTTTTATTTAAATGAATTCACATAAACAATTAAGCAATTATAAGATAGTTATCAATTACCTTATATTTACAACATTTCTTGTTATTAAGTACATATGGTATAAACAACTCAGTAACATATGCTTATTAACCTTCTGAATGATGAACGTGTCTTTCTAACTATATTTCTGCAATGGTTGGAGAAGTACAATAATACACACAAAAAGTGCTGTGTTGCAATGTACCTATTATGTACGTGGGGAAGTGAAACGTATGATACGTAAAATATTATTTAATCATAAAACAACTTATAGTCAGGCTTAGTAAAATTACATTAAGGATATGTATACTATTTTTAATGTAGATGAAATACTATTAACTACTCAAATATTAGCAATATTAGCTGTAGCATGCTTAATAATTGAAAAGGGTAGTTAGATGAGTCAGTCTTTATACTATATAATTTAAAAATGCCCCACACTTCTAATACCAAATTACAGAGTTAAAGGAGGAATGAAAAAGATATTACTGAATATATTAACTTCTGATAGAAAAGAGTTAATATAAGTTAATTACTGATTTTAAAAATATTTTCCCCCAAACACTATTATCTTCTAACTACCATCTGCCCAGGCAATTGCCTTTCTTTTTTGGCAGGGGTTTGTGGTGGGGGAGACTAAGTATTTTTATCATTTAAAAATATTCACTTAAAAATTTGTAAGCCATATATTATACTAACTTATATCAGTAAATTATAAATCATTGGCCAACTGGTCAAATAAAAAGTAGTTACATTAGATTAATATATGTGTTCTTTAACTTAAAACATAACATACAGAGCATTAACAGCAGTACTAACTGGGATGGGGAATCACAGGTGACTACTTTCTTCTTACGTTTACCTGTGTTTTCTAAAATGGCCATGAGCAACTTGTATAATAAAAATCAAGTTCAGGGGCACCTGGGTGGCTCAATGGGTTAAAGCCTCTGCCTTTGGCTCAGGTCATGATCCTGGGGTCCTGGGATTGAGCCCCACATCGGGTTCTTTGCTCAGCAGGGAGCCTGCTTCCTCCTCTCTCTCTGCCTGCCTCTCTGCCTGCTTGTGATCTCTGTCTGTCAAATAAATAAATAAAATCTTTAAAAAAAATCAAGTTCATTTGTTAATTTAAGAAGTAATACATACTCTCCAAATTAACAAAATAGTGTGTGAAATTGATCAATGAAGAAGGGAAAGAAAGAAAAGGGGACCTACATAGGGATGGGGCATGTGAGGACAGGTCTCTAGCTTCTTAGCAAGTTCCTACCATTCAATGGTAGGAGCATGACATGGATGGAGTATAAAGATCTTCAGGATCTCTTTGACATTATTATTTCTTTCTGTATGCTAAATATAAAAGTCTAGATTAAACTTTCTTAAAAGTGAGGATTTCAATAACATATCCCAAGGCAGTGTTAAAAAGGGGTAGTTAGATCATGAGGATTCCAGAGAAAGGGGATCAAATAAAAACAGCAACTTGTATTACAGGAAGCTCCCTATTTCTGTAAATGCACTCACTCAGAGACACCCACCCCAGTGAAGCCAGGCATGTGAGATCTGAATAGGACCTATCCTTCCATGCCTCCCAGGATAAAGAACTGTGGAGGCCCAGAGTTCGGCCAAACACCTGGGGGAATTAATAAAGAGAAAGTTCACTAAATGGAACTGGGAGGCTAGAAGTAGGAGCCATCCCACTCAACAGTCAATTACAGGAAGAACAATCAATTACAGACTGCAACAGAAGAATCCTTAACAGGAAAGACTCATTAATTACAGGAAAAGATGGACATTGTATCTCCTACGAGGAATCAGCTGCCCCTGGCAACTCAACCAATTAGAAACTATCACCACCCTGAACTCTTGTTTTTCTCAAAGGCACTTTTGTTCAAAACAACCCCTCCCAACTTCCTCCTTCTTCTCCATAAAATAACATTCCTCTTCTTTGTGGGGCTTGCCTATTGCGTGACAAACCTTCCATGTCTTAAATTGAAATTTTCCGCTATTCCCAAGTAAACTCATTTTTGCTAGTGAAGTAACTTTTATTTTTAAGGCTATCACTCATAAGAGTACAAAGAGAGTTTATTCCGTTGTATCTAATCTTTTGCACAAAAAGGTCTTACTAGCCTGTAGAATTCTATCTGTGAGGAAGTCCCAAGGACCAAGGGGTCATCCTATTTTGACCCTGTCCATCCCAATGAAGAGATTAATAATCTAACAGTCTTTGATCAACTCAAAACAAGTAAACCCAGTTATTCTCTGCCTATAATCCTATAATCTTACAGGATTAGAATCCTGTACTCTAACTTTTCAGCTTCTTTATATCTCAGGTATAACTGGAGCCCCCTACTACTACTATTCTTGGACCATTCTAGTTCATTTAGTGCCCATCCAAATCTGCTTACCACCAGAAATCCAATGACCCATAATTTGCTCCCTCCCCACAAATCCTCTTCAAATACAGGTTTCCCCCACTATCTGAGAGCAGAGCATTCCAATGAAATCTTTTGTAAGTTGAAATGGCATAAAGCAAAGAAGCAATCACTATTAATTTATATGGAAAGATTCCTGAGCATTCCCAGACCCAAAAAATCTCTTAAGCTTTTCTCATACCTTAGGACACAACTTGCCAAAAGATGCACAAAATAAATGGAGACAAAGCACAGATGCTCACAGACACAGTTCAAAGCTTTGGTGGTTTGATGGCAAGATGGAGAGCTCAGCTCACCCCGAAGGGCTGTGGGGCTGCTGTGGCCCCTCTGCATGTGCACAGCCTCTGCTCAACACACAACAAATGCTGGCTGTTATTTTTGCTTTTGGGTCTTTTTAAAATTCCTTTGTAAAAGCAAAAATCCTCTCTGGATTTCTTTCAATTAGTGAAAACAGATAGGTCCTTTGAAAAAGCAGAGAGGCAGAACACAAATTTTTGAAAAGCAGGGATACCTGTAATTTTGACTATAACTACTCTTAATAATAAAATACACACATATATAAAACAGAGATTCAGTTAAGCACGAGAGCCAGATTTTCAAACGTTGAGGTGTTAAAATGGTGGTTGCCTAACCACCATTGAGTTAAATAATTCTACCAATATACAGAAAACAAGGAAATTAATGGCTTTTGAGAAATTTATTCATCTTTTCACAATATTATGTCAGGATATTGATTCTGAATGGATTTAGAATATCATGGCCATAGATATTATACTGTAGACTTTAATGTAATTTTAATTGCATTAATTACATGCATCTTTAATGTATTAAATTATACCCCATAACTATTTACTGAGTGCCCAGTATGTGCTAGGCTGGGAACCAGGCAAATAAAATTGGGTATCTAATCCACAACTCTATTAATTGAATACATTTACATCACCATTTTCAACCTGTATATATATATATTTACAACAACAGTTTTTAAAAGAACAAATTTGATCAAAACTGGAAATAATAAAAGAAAAATTCTTTTTAATTAGAGGCTCTCGGCCGATAAAATGTTTTCAATGTACATTGTCTTCATTTTAATTTATTTCACTGGAATGTAAAAAGCAGATAGACATGTAGGGTAATACTCATAAAAGGAAATCCTTTGGCTTAGAGAACAATCATAAAGCAGGCCAGAAATCCATTACACAAAAATAAATATTTTCAGGGCACCTGGGTGGTTCAGTGGGTTAAAGCCTCTGCCTTCAGCTCAGGTCATGATCCCAGAGTCCTGGGATGGAGCCCTGCATCGCATTGGGCTCTCCGCTCAGCAAGGGAGCCTGCTTCCTCCTCTCTCTCTCTGCCTGCCTCTCTGCCTACTTGTGATCTCTGTCTGTCAAATAAATAAATAAAATCTTATTTTATAATAGTTATTTTATTTATATTAAAAAATAAATAAAAGTATCAGAAATATTTCCAATTAAATATGACTTATATCATTATTTGTTCTTATGAATTGTGAGGATGACTTTTAATCTACATGACTACTGAAGTATCCAGTTCACAGAATTTACAGATTCATTATTTAACTAGATGAACTTTATTTCTAAAAACAAATTCTCATAGGAAAGATGGGGAAAAGGAATGAGCCCACTGAAAGGATGTTAAAGTTAAAGATGAGGCCAGCCCTTAGATCAATGCTAGATCATAAACTTTATTTTCTTCATCTTTTCTCTCCTTATCTATGTCCTTTCCCTTCTCATATTTCAGTATTACATTCTCTACCCTTACCTGCCTTTTCTTTCTTAAACAAAATCTAAGGAAATAAATCTCAATAAACTGGTTTATATAAGATTTATGAAAATTAATATACTACCCTATTCTAAGGACATTTGTATATAACAGAAGACAAAATGAAATATTAAAGGAACAAATCTTTAATTAATTTAAGATACTGCCAAAGAAAGATATCTGAGTGGACCAGACTTAACAAGGAGATTTTCCCATACTGCCAGTACTATAAGGCATGGAGAGATGCCTCTTTGTAGAGTTTAACCTGCTGGCATGAGAGTCTCTAACAGAGGAATTCAGACCTTCCTCCCCTAACAAAATATGCATTTTTCCCCCTCAAAAATGATCAGGCATCCATCAGCCTTCCTGTTTTTTCCATTATCAATAGTACAGCTCTCTATCACTAGATAGATTATAGCTAGAGGAAAATGATGTGAATAGGTGTGCATGCGGGGGGATAGGATTATCTATGGCAGCAGATTTGGTAC
Source organism: Mustela nivalis (assembly GCF_964662115.1). Taxonomy (NCBI): domain Eukaryota; kingdom Metazoa; phylum Chordata; class Mammalia; order Carnivora; family Mustelidae; genus Mustela; species Mustela nivalis. Next base: position 12,822,716 of record NC_139034.1, on the reverse strand, counting down.
AGGTTAGGAGGTATGGCAATAATGCAGGAAGGCAAAACAGAAAGTTCCTGCAATGGTAAAGATAAATGGTAATGAGAACTTGAACGAATGTAATGAGTAGGAACAACCAAATGAGGGGTGGATTTGAGCAACACTGCAGGATGTTCAAATAATAAAGAGAGAAACAAGAGGGCGAGGGGTCAGCATATCAAAACCAGCACAGATATATGGAAGAAAAGAGAGCTACACGTGAATTTTCCTCACATTTCCCAACAAAATACAACTACATACCTTAATAATTCAAGATTAGCTTCTCAATCATAAATATAAGAATTTCCTGATATTTTCTAAAGCCCAAGTTTAGTAACCCATTTATTATTGTACTCTGTGATTTATCCTCTGTGGAGAAATAAAATATCTTGCAAGATTTACAAAAAAATGTCCATCATCTGGAAGAGCTGTAGTCTCAGACTCTAACCTTCTGTTTTTCAGCACAAAGGCACTGGGCTAAACAACCAGCAAAGCTTCTTCCAGCTCAATCCTTCCAGCACAGCACGGGACAGGGAGGGTGGGTAGTTTGGAGGAAGGAAGTCTCGTCACTGTTTAAAAGTAAAACACAGCTATGATCAACACCTATGGCCCACCGTGTCTGAAATACTGATGCCCAGTAAGCTAAGGAAAAACACAGTGTAGCCAGAAAAAGATTTGAGATGCAGGCAACTAAAATAAGAACAAGCAAAAACAACAAGACCATGAGGAGAGGACAAAATATTAGGATTTTTGTTGTTAGACAACGGCCACATGACTGATGCCATGAAGAGACAAAGAGTGTAAATTAAACAGGGTTTAACTCATGAGAGCAATTTTAACATAAAAAAGGAATGACTGAGGAGAGAGTTATAATAGCCGATATTTAGTGAGGGCTTACTATATATCAGGCATGCTATTAACTGAGATGAGGAATTATCAGATTCAATCAGTTACTAGTTGCCTGATTCAAATCAGGCAATCTGATTCCAAACCCATAATTTTTTTAAGTACATATACTTAAAGTAAATATGCAGAGGTTCTACAAGCCAAAATATGCACAAACTCATATATGTTCATATAAATAAATGTATGAATGACCCGGAGGGAAATTATTTTTTTCTGTTCTTAGTTAGCATCGTAGAGGCTAACTTCCAGAAGAAAATAGATATTGCTATTTGTATTTAAGGGCCAAAATACTAGGGAGGCCTCGTATTTTTAGTTTCAAGGGAATTTACCACAAATTTGCATTTTCATTTTTATATTTACTATGATAAAATGGGGCCTTCAAAATCAGCATTTCTTTTTAACTCACAAAATCCAAATAAACGTTTGCTTCTGCATTCAGTATCAAAATCAACATAAAACTGTACAGAATCTCAATTTTTGAGATGTTCCTCAATCTCTAAAAGTTTCTTGGAAAACATTTACTCATATTTGCCATGGGACATAAAATTTTTACAAAGTTCTGACTGCAACCTTCATATATGAAAGGGTGTATAAAGAAATGCTTTAACTATGCTTGCAGCTTTCCTCTGGGACTTTAAGGTATTAAAGGAAACTTCATGTTATTTTAATTTTTTTTCAAAGATTTTATTTATTTGAGAGAGAGAGCATGCACAAGTGGGCAGAGGGGCAGAGTGAGAGGGAGAAACAGACTCCCTGCTGAGCAGGGAGCCCAGCTCAGGTCCTAATTCCAGGATCCTGGGATCAGGCCCTGAGTCCAAGGCGGACATTTAACTGACTGAGCCACCCAGGCACCCCAACAATCCTAACTTACGATGCCTAGTAAGAGAAGTTCACTTATGTTACAGACAATATAATTATGTTCCAACTATGTAAAGGTTATTAGTATTACTTATTAACAAAGCATTCATTAAGAAAGAAAATCAGTAAGTGATAGACAGTAGAATGAAAACAAACAACAGAGTTATCTAGCAGAAACAGAACAGCATTCATGCTTTCCCAACTCCTAGAGCTCTGCAGCAAACTATTTTAATGGAAAGGAAGACCTTCAAAAGAGTACTGGAAAAGTGAATATTTAACAACTCTCCCTCAAATTAAATTTTTAAACTTTGGTTCTCAAACCCAATACACCTCCATCTAAAAATTCAAATTTTTGTGTCTTGGTTAACAATGGCAGCAGCAAATATCACCTACAGAGTATTATAGTAACCCCAACAGCCTTGGTTGCTGTTTCCATGGGAACAGTCCAAATTAAGAAAACCTAAGAGTAAAACATAATGTATTTAAAAAAGCAAAACACATTACATTGTTTTTCCCTATCAGTTAACTAACATGGCACATAACAGGTACATAAATTAAGCACTAGAAAGTTCATAATTCATTCAACAAACATTTGCTAGTCATAGGCTGCATGCCAGGCACTGTGGTGGGGAGAGGGTTACTGTGGAGAGCTAAACAGACAGTCCCTGCCCTCACAGATCTTAATCTAGTACAAAGGTCTTAATTAGCCAGTGTCACAAATATATATAAAACAATAAAAATACAAGATCTATCTTTAGAGGAGCCCAACAAGGAAGTTCAAGGTAAGGCTTCCCCGAGAATGTGATGTTTTAGCTGATATGTGAGGAAGGTCAACTGAAAAGTCCTTAGAGAGCATGAGGAAAAACCTGGGAAATCTGCAGGGGTACGAGTAATCCACAAGGTGCTGGGAACAATGTTAAGGACTTGGATGTTTGTTCTATAAACAAAAAGAAAGTATTGAAGGGTTCTAAGAAGGACAATGATGAGATGAGATCTGTAATTTCAAACACTTATTCTGGATATATTGTGAAGCAAGAATTAAGGGGAAGTCTGAAAGAATTGAGGGAGTCCTGTTAAAAAAAAACCATGAGAGTAGTCTGAGAGAAAAAAGAAAACTTGAATTAAGATGCTAGCTGTATAGAGCAGGAATGATTAGCAGGCAGGTAAGGACTGAAGAGACTCCCACATTATATTATACCTATAAGATAAAGAGCCACAAAAGGAAAAGTATCTGGGGGAGGTGACATCCTTCATAGCATGATAACAAAATACATACCTGGTTGTTTCAAAGACACCATAACAGACCCAGAATCAAACCCACAATCATTTCCACCAAAATTTGGTCCTCCACTGGAGAATGGGCTCACCATATAGGCACTTAAGCCAGAAACGCAAAGGGACTTTTGATACTGCCCTCTCCCTTACCTCCCACACCTAACCCAGTATAAAGGCCTACCCATTATTCTCTGCATAATTCTGCTCTGGACTTCACTCTCCAGCTTTTATTTCTTAGCACAGTCCTCATGGATTTCACTTCTCTATTCCACAGATTCTCTATTTGTTCCTTTAAAGTGTCATGCCCTGTTTTGGCGCAAGGAATTTGCAAATGTTCCATCTGCCTGTAGTATGCAATACTCTTTCCCACTATCCTCTCCTAGAGAACTTCTTGTTTTTTTGTTGTTGTTGTTTGGTTTGGTTTTGGTTTTGGTTTTGGTTTTTGGTTTTTTTTTTTTTAAAGATTTTATTTATTTGACAGAGAGAGAGAGAAATCACAAGTAGGCAGAGAGGCAGACAGAGAGAGTCAGGGGAGGAAGCAGGCTCCCTGTGGAGAGAGAGCCCGATGTGGGGCTCGATCCCAGGACCCTGGCATCATGACCTGGGCCAAAAGCAGAGGCTTTTACCCACTGAGCCACCCAGGCGCACCAACTCCTTGTTTTTTAAAATGTGATGTCTAAAACAAAGAAACAAAAAATGTTTCATGTGGCACCCAAGACTAGGATAGACCCCTATTACCTGGTCTTGTAACACCCTTGTGTTTCCCTCTTAGTACTTATCAAAGTAATTATTTATCTGTATGATTATTTTATATGTCTCCCCCACAGAATGGAAGCTCTGTGAATGCTGGGCTCGTGTTCTGTTCAGCATTACAGTCTTAGCACCAAACACACCAACTAGCACACAGGATAAGGTCAATAATTTTACAAGATGGGATTGGGAGGGAGACAAACCATAAGTGACTCTTAATCTCACAAAACAAACTGAGGGTTGCTGGGGGGAGGGGGTTTGGGAGAAGGGGGTGGGATTATGGACATTGGGGAGGGTGTGTGCTTTGGTGAGTGCTGTGAGGCGTGTAAACCTGGTGATTCACAGACCTGTACCCCTGGGGACTAAAAATATATGTTTATAAAAAATAAAAAATTTATAAAAAAAAAACCAATAATTTTAAAAAATTAATCATTAATTCAAAATTACTGATAAATTACCCAGGATATATAAAGGAGAGAAACAATTTAGGCTAGGTTTACATATCTATATGAGAACAGAAAGTGTATTTAACAGGAGTAAGACAGTCTTTTTCCTCAAAGAACTTCCAATCTAGTCAGCAGACAACCATCACACAAGCAAAATATGCATAGAGACCTAGAAGCCTAACTGCAGGATCATTCACTACATAAAGAACCCCTAAGCAACACTGCTTATAGATACAAACTGAATGATTATCTCTGTAGGATTCTTCCAGCTGCAACTGACAAAATCTGACTGAAATTGGCTTAAAAAAAAAAAGTCAGGTGACTGGACTCAGTACTCTCTCTCTCTTGCTTCCTCTGGACACACAGGCTGTATGAGCCTGAAGTTGGGAAACTTCTTACCACTCCTTCCCTCTACCCCGTCAATTAAAGAAAAAACTAAAAAGGCATTATATAAGCAACATGCAATACATTCCCAGAGAAACCACACAATTTATAATAATCTATTTAAAGACATTGTCACTCAGTCCCACTTTTTTCTTGTCTTTTCTTTCTTTCTTTTTTTTTTTTTTTTTGTGGCAGAGGTGGGGGGTGGGCAGAGGGAGAAAGAGAATCCAGAGGAGGTTCCATGCCCTGCGTGGAGCCCAAAGTGTGTCTCAATCCCACAACCCCAAGATCATGACCAGTCTGAAACCAAGAGTCAGAATCTTAACCAAATGAAACACCCAGGTGCTCCCTACTTTTTATTTCAAAAAAAAAGAGAAAACTGCCAATAATCCCAAAGAAAGACAACTGTATTAATGAGCTACAATTACCTCTCTGTACCCTGACTCCTCAAATAAGGCTATGACTTAGTATAATTAAAAATATAGATAAATAGCTCCCGGGCCGCCCTCCGCGGGCGTCAGAGGGAGGCGGGCGCCCCGCGCGGTGACGGCGACGCCTGCAGCCGCCGGACTCTCCACTCGCCGCCGCCGGAGAGGCCGGTGACCTCTTGGCTGCCCCGCCTAAGAGGCTCAGATGGCTCAGGCGAAGATCAACGCGAAAGCCAACGAAGGGCGCTTCTGCCGCTCCTCCTCCATGGCCGACCGCTCCAGCCGCCTGCTGGAGAGCCTGGACCAGCTGGAGCTCAGGGTGGAAGCTTTGAGAGAAGCAGCAACTGCTGTTGAGCCAGAGAAAGAAATTCTCCTGGAAATGATCCACAGCATCCAAAATAGCCAGGACATGAGGCAGATCAGCGACGGAGAAAGAGAAGAATTAAATCTGACGGCCAACCGTTTGATGGGACGAACCCTCACCGTTGAAGTTTCAGTAGAAACAATTAGGAACCCCCAGCAGCAAGAATCCCTAAAGCATGCCACCACGATCATTGATGAGGTGGTCAGGAAGTTTCTGGATGATCTGGGAAATGCCAAGAGTCACTTGATGTCACTATACAGTGCGTGTTCATCCGAGGTGCCACCTGGGCCTGTTGACCAGAAGTTTCAGTCCATAGTAATCGGCTGTGCTCTTGAAGATCAGAAGAAAATTAAGAGAAGATTAGAGACTCTGCTTAGAAATATTGAAAACTCTGACAAGGCCATCAAGCTGTTAGAGCATTCCAAAGGAGCTGGTTCCAAAACTCTGCAACAAAATGCAGAAGGCAAATTTAATTAGTTTTGAAACAGAGGAGTACTCACAAATAATGACATGAAAATGATTAAACATTAGTTCCTTGTGTTAGTTTTAACATTTGATACCGATTGTTGTTTCACATGAGGAAAATACTCCAGTGTCATCAGTTTTGTGAAAAACACAATTAAAACTAGAAATATTTAAAAAAAAATATAGATAAATATCATTGAAGCAAAGAGAAACAAAATAAGGTTTATATAACTAATCATGCATGAAAAAACAGGCCATAAAAAGTTCCAATATCAATTAATATTTTTCCAACAATTTATTATGAAAATTTTCTAAATTTAACATTTTTTACAGTGAATGCCTCTATCTTACAAATACACCACTAACATTTGATGTATTTGCTTTATCCCGTATCTACCCATCCTTCCCTCCAACATAGCTTTTTAGGTACCTCAGAGTATAATGCAGAAGTCAGTATGCCTCTTTCTAAATGTTACAGCATGCATATCATTAACTGAAGTTTGATATTTGTTTGTATTTTTTCTTTAGAGGTAAAATTAATATCTGTGCATTGTTTAAAGTATATATTCATTGAGTTTCTAACCAATGCATGCATCTATGTAACACAAACCTCTATTAAGATGTGGGACATAATCATCACCTCAGAAAGTTCCCTCATGTCCCTTCCTAACCACAACCCTGATTTTTTTTTTTACCATAACAGATTAGTTTTGCTTATTCTAGAATATCATCTATATGGAAACATGGAGTACATACTCTCGTGTAAGGCTTCTTTTATTCAGCATCCAAGTTGGGGTATATATTAGCAGTCTGTTCTTTTCATCCCTCAGCAGTACCCCCACTTTATCATGCTTATTGGTGGACAACTGGGCTGTGTCCAGCTTTTGATTATGAATAAAAGCTTCTATGAATATTCTTGTACAATTCTTCCAATGAGCACATGTTTGTGTAAATACTTGAGAGTGGAAGACTTGGGACTCAAGATACATCTATGCTTGGTTTTATTTAAACACACAGTGGGGGGACACCTGGGTGGCTCAGTGGGTTAAAGTCTCTGCCTTCAGCCCAGGTCATGATCCCATGGTCCTGGGACCAAGCCCCACATCAGGCTCTCTGCATGGCAGGGAGCCTGCTTCCTCCTCTCTCTCTGCCTGCCTCTCTGCCTACTTGTGATCTCTGTCTGTCAAATAAATAAATAAAATCTTAAATAAATAAACACACAGTGGGGCACCTGGGTGGCTCATCAGTTAAGCGTCTGACTCTTGGTTTTAGTTCAGGTCATGATCTCTTGGTAATGGTATAGACCCCGATGTCAATCTCTGTGCTCAGCATAAAGTCTGCTTCAGATTCTCTCTCCCTCTCTCTCCCACTCACACTCACTGTCTCAAATAAATAAATAAATAATAAATAAATAAAATGTTAAACACACACACACACACACACACACACACACACACACACACAAACTGCCAGATCTTTCTTAAAGTGGTCATACCATTTTAGGCTCCCACCAAGAATATATGAGTGGTTGCTCCATATCCTTGCCAACATTTGATACTGTCAGTCTTTTTAGTGTTAGCCATTGTGTTGTAGGTGATTAGTTAACACTTCTGAGTTGCAATGATTTATAGATTATTATAGCACAAGAATAACTGAGAGGTACATAAAATAAAGGACAATATTAAGAAAAATTACAATATTATAAATTTTATATAGAATTTTATATAAACCTTTTCCCACTTTCTAGACATCACATGATTGAAAGTATACTTCTTTTTATAAATTTTAACTTTAATGTATTTTATTTTAATTAATTAAAATTAATTTAATTATTTTATTTAATTCTAGTAGTTAACATACAGTGTTAAATTAGCTTTAGGTGTACAATACAATGGTTCAACAATTCTATACATTACTTAGTGCTCATTGTGATAGGGTACTCTTAATTCCATTCACCTATTTCACCCATTCCTCTACCCACCTCCCCTTTAGTAATTGAGTGTGTTCTCTATATTTAAGAGTTTGTTTTTTAGTTTGTCTTTTCTTCCGCTTTGTTTCTTAAATTCCACATGGACGAAATCATATATTTGTCTTTCTCTGATAGACATATTCCACTTAGCATTATACCCTCTAGATCCATCCATGTTGTTGAATTTTACAAGATTTTGTTCTTTTTCTTGGTTGAGTAATATTTCTGTGTGTATTTGTGTACATACACACATATACCACATCTTCTTTATCCATTCATTTTTCGATGGACATTTGAGCTGCTTCCATAATTTGGCCATTGTAAAAAATGCTGTAATAAACAAAGGGGTCTACATATCTTTTCAAATTAATGTTTTTTAACTCTTTGGGTGAATACTCACTAGAAAATATACTTCCATTTAGTTGCCTTGGGAAACAATTATGCTGTCATATGTTAGCACTTTTACTTAGGAAACTGACGTAAAAATACTAACTTTTCCTTCTGTTCATCTCTTATTACTTAATAACTTCAACAATTCATGGTTCACCTAACAATCCATAATTCAGGATTAATAATATGAATTGAAACACGTTTGTTAAACAGAATAGTGTGGAAGTCTCCCTTTAAAACCTAACTCCTATTTTCTATTACTAAAAGAATGTCTTCACCTTTCCCAACATAATTCCATTTTGGAACTGTAGTTAACGTCTTTCAATTCAGTTCTAGGGGGACAAGAGCAGCATCTGATGCCACCCTTTAAAATACAAACAAAAACACACCTTGGTACAATTACATATTCTAAATTAGCTTGTAAAAGCTGCATGGCTATCCTAGAAGCAAGAGTAAATCATTACTTGGATATATTAGGACCATTTCCCATTGGGCATGCCCACGTAAGTGATGCCATTAGAGAACTCAGCCCGTGATTATCCCAGTCAGTAAACTGCCATCTGCCGATGACAAATACTAACAAGAGCAGCTTGTGGAATCCACCAGCAGCGCTTGAACAGGCAACCAGCTTCAGAAATGGCCAGATCTCTCTTTTCACGTACTTGTACCTGCACATATACGCCTAGCAGCAGCCAGGCCCTACACAGCTGTTTTTTATTTTCCTCCTATACAAATGCCAGCAGCGGGGCACAAAGTTTTAAGAAATGCTTCCGAAGTAGCCCAATGTCATTATACCATAGAGTGATGAGTAAACTTCCGTTCAGTGAAAGAAAAGGATCCTCAAGTATCCTTCCACCAGAAACTAGATGTCCAACTGTAATTTTAATACACATATATCTTATTAATACCACTCTGCAAAGCACAGGTTTGCTTCTCTTATGTTTTCTAAAATGTTTTCCTTGCTAAAAACATAGATATTTATATAAAAAGGAAAAAAACCCCACAGCACATAATTAACTATTTTTGGCATGCTGTGCTGTGGTACCAGCAAGGAGAGCAAGCAGAGCCAGGGGAGTCGTGCACGGGCTAAGTCAAGTGCACACACGCTGCAAATGCTATTCAGCTAATGACTACTACTACTCTATAGAGCCACCCGAAACTGAATGTGTTCCACAAAACGAGTTGTTTCCTCAACTTCGGTCTGTCTGCTCTTCATTTCAACAGCTGTCACCCATATGGCTACAAAAGGTATGGGTATGATAGTGCTGAAAATGAAGGAAAGTATCTCTCTAACTTTAAATGAAACCTTTACTATATAGGCTGAGGCAATTTCAAGGAAACAGTGGGTAAAGATTAAGAAACAAGTGGGTAAGGAGGAATTAGGGGACGTCCTTGGAGAGTATCAAAAATGATTATTAATCCACTGTACGTTTCACTATAGATTAGGAAAACTCTCCAACAATTATCAATGGGGACAAGAACAAACAGGTATATACCTGGTAGAAGAGAATACGTATTTTTCTTACTCTTGCTTGCCTGTTTTCCAGATTTTCTAAATTTCTATCTACTATTCTACCATTTAAGTATTTTAATAATAATAGTTATTCCACAAATAAAACTGTTTTAAAAAAGAAAAAGAAAACCTAACACTTCAAGAATCACTAAGAAGCACATTTAAGCTATGACAATGTTACTCTTCTTCATAGTAACCCATTTTCTTATGCTTGCACCTAAACTGTGGAGATGTGTGTGTGTTGGGTGTGTGTGTGTGTGTGTGTGTGTGTGTGTACAATTCCTTGTCCAAAAGCATCATACAAAATAAATACATAAACCATGCAGGTAAACATCTCACTAAGTAACCATCATTCCAAAATGATTTGACAAAATAAAATCAGAGTCCTTTTACTGATAGCTCATTACCAAAATCAAGGTAACTCTACTTTTTAGGTGCCAATCTCTGCAAAGAAGCAATTATTATCTCCCCCAAAAAACAAAAGTCCAGGACAAGATGGTATCACTGGTAAATTCTACTGAACGTTTGAAGAAAAATTAATACCAATCTCCTCAACTCTTCCAAAAAATAGAAGAGGACAGAACATTCCAAACTCATTTTATGATGATGGTATTACCGTGATACCAAAACCAGACAAGCACACCACAAGAAAAAATTAGAGGACAACACTCCAATAAACATGGATGCAAAAATCCTCAGCAAAACATTAGCAAACCTAATTAAATAGCATGTTAAAAAATTATAGATCATGATCAAATGGGATTCATTTCAGGTATGTCAGGATGGTTCAACTCCACAAACCAATCGATGTGATAAACCATATAAACAGAATGAAAGGTAAAGATGACCTGATGATCTCAACAGAGATGATCATGTGACAGAAATCCCATGTGACAAAGTTCAATATCCATTTATGGTAAAAACTCTCAACAAAGGCAATACAGAAAGACTGTACCCTCCACGTAATAAAGGCCAGACATGACAAGTCCATTGCTAAAATCACATTAAACAATGAAAAGCTGAAAGCTTTTTCCTCTAAAATCAGGAACTCCAGTTTCTTAAATGCAAAGTGGTGACCTCATGGGATTACTGTCATAATTAACAGCTGAATGAAAGCAGCTGATTGGTTTGTGGAGTTGAACCATCCTGACATACCTGAAATAAATCCCATTAAAGACTGGAACATAAGATCTGAAATTCTACAACTCAGGAGAAAACATAGGTGATAAGCTCCCTGACATTTGTCTTGGTGATTATTTTTTGGATCTGACACCAAAAGTAATAGCAACAAAAGCAAAAATAAACAAGTGGGATTATATCAAACTAATCTGTACAGCAAAAGAAACCACCAGCAGAATGAAAACATAACTGATGGAATAGGAGAAAATATTTGTAAATCATGTATCTGATAAGCTGTTAATATCTAAAATTAATTATACAAAGAACTCTAAACAACTCAATAGCAAAAAACCCCAAACAATCCAATTTAAAAATAGGCAGAAGATCTGAATAGAAATTTTTCCAAAGATGACATATAGATGGCCACAGACACATGAAAAGATGCTCAACATCACTAATCATTGGGGAAATGCAAAACACAAAGAGATATTGCTTTATGCCTGCTGGAATGGCTCGTATCAAGAAAATAAGAAATAACAAGTATTGGCAAGAATGTGGAGAAAAGGGAACCCCTGTGACTGTTGGTGGCAATGTAAACTGGTGCAGCCACGGTGGAAAACAATATGGAGGTTCCTCAAAAAATTAAACATAGAAATACTGTATGATCCAGCAATTCTACCTCTGGGTATTTATCTGAAGAAAATAAAAATACTACCTCAAAAATATATATGCACTCATGTTCACTGCAGTATTGTTTATGATAGCCAAGGTATGGAAATAATCTAAGTATTCACTGAAGAATGATGGATAAAGAAAATGTGTGTACATGCACACACACACGAATACTATTCAGCCATAAAAATGGAATCTTGCCATTTGCAACAACATGGATGAACCCTGAGGGTATTATGCTAAGTGAAGTCAGACAAAGACAAATACTGTGTGATCTCACTTCTAAGTCAGCAATCAGCTTCTCTCATGTTTTAGAATTAAAACCATGATTTCTGTAAAATCATTCAACTGCATTATAACAAAACAATCCTACTGAGTTTCTTTTGAAAAACCATCTTATTATGAGTCCTAGAATAGGACTATGACCTTTTGCATGTGAAACCTACTTCTTTTGTCAACTATATGGTTTAAACAAAAATGATCTATGAAACGCTCTTCACCAAGAAGGAAAAAATTATGGTTCTATCAGAACTTTATCTTTTCAGAGAAACAACTTAGTAAAGACTAACGGCTTTTAGATCATATAAGTATCATTTCCAACCATAGGTAACCACTTACCCTAATCCAAATTGTATGTATTATCTCTGAAACTTTCTGAACTCCAGTTTCTTAAATGCAAAGTGGTGACCTCATGGGATTACTGTCATAATTAACAGCTGAATGAAAGTTTAAAGCTCCTAGCAAAGTGACAGCCAGAGTAGTCCCTCATGGTAGTTATTATAATGATTAATATTGGCAGTTCTACTCTTCTGCCCATTATGTTTCACAGCCAAATGGAAGGCAGTTTTAACAGTGAAAAAATTAAAGCCTCT